>NC_135977.1:16210605-16534152 GCF_053455715.1 Rhinoraja longicauda | reverse complement strand
CATTTTGTGTCTATCTTCAGTGGGCCAGAGTGCCTGTTTCCATGCTGTAACTTTCAATCAAACCAACCAATATTGGGTTAAAGAAAGTAACAGTATTTTAACTATTTGATTTTAACTGATGGTAGTGCCAATAGCAAATCTCACCATCACCTGAGACAGAACTTTCTTTTAAACACTCCCTCCTGCAAGTTTGATTTGTATTGAATATAGACAAAAAGCTGGAGTAACTCAGCGGGTCTGGCAACATCTCTGGAGAAAAGGAATAGGTGACGTCAACTATTCCTTTTCTCCAGGGATGCTGCCTGACCCGTCAAGTTACTCCAGCTTTTTGTGTCCATGTTTGATTTAAACCAGAATCTGCAGTTCCTTCCTAGACATTGATTTGTATTGTTTCAACTGGCTTAACTTCATAACTTCTAAGGTATTTTGGAAGAGCAGGAATAATGTGGGGAAGGAAATAAGCAAAGAACAATATGGCAAAACAGACAACACAGAGAACCAAAGTAAAGTAATGCTGAAACTGCAAGGTACATGATTCTTTATATATCTAGCAAACCAACAATGAAAATGTGAAAGCTGACCACAGATCAGATGCCTGGGGAATACCAGTATCCTCTGGGTCTGGGGGAACCCAAGTTCAATGTTTACGTTCATCTTTCTCCAAGGCAATACAAAAATCAAAAAGACTTTTGTTTCCATAAATGGGCAGGAGCAATTCATTGCTGCCTTCAAGTGCCTCAGAGTCTGTCTGGGGAGTTGCGCAGTTCATATGATCATGTTCTTTTTACTGCAAATTTCATCTGAAGATATTTAAACATTTGCATTGTTGAAAAGACCATTCATTTTCAGAGACCCTTTATAGCGGGCTCTTTTCTCAGTTTTAACCTGGTCACATCCGTAGTGATTTCTTGCTGCTATTTTCACACACACACACACACACACGCAATGTTCTGGTGCTACTTTGAGGAGTGTCCAAGGGCCAGTCATATTGCCCCAATCGTGCATCAGTGATGTCCGCACTACACGGTGAACCTCCACCCAAGCATCCCTCAAACGTTGGGCATGGACAGCAAGGGGCAAAAGGATTAGTCTGTCCATCTACAAGGTTTCTGGTCAACCTGTCCAACAGAGTCAGGGCGGAGATAGATGTGTTGACTTTAGAGAAATCAAAAGCAAATGGGAGCAGTCAGGAAAATAAAGTTGAGGCTAAGATCAGCCAGCCATGATCTGACCGAGAGAGAGCAGGCACAAGGTTAATGGCCAAATGCTACGACAATATTTGCCAAATTACCACAAAACCAGTTTAGCTCGTCGTGACATCGGTGTTTATGTGACCCTGCTGTCTGCAAACTAGCTGTCAAGAATTGTACCTTTTACCAGTGACTGAGCGGTATTAACTTCAATGACTGTTAAATGCGCTGGGATGTCATGTGCTTGTGAAACATACATTTAACACATTTTCCTTCCTTCATTGTAGACTGAACAATGCCAAACTTTCCAAGTGTAGAAGCTTGTAAAATCTCTTACTGTTGATAAACAAACCTTAGTTTGCAGGCTTGAGTTATAGACGGAGGTTGGATAGGCTGGGACTTTTTTTTCTTTGGAGCGCAGGAGGCTGAGGGGTTGGCCTTAGAGGTGTACAAGATCATAAGGGGCATGGATAAAATGAAGATTCAGTCATTTCCCCAGGTTAATCGATTCCTAAACTAAGGGCATAGGCTTAAAGTGAGAGGGAACAGATTTAAGAGGGACCTCAAGGGCAACTTTTTCCAATCAAAGGGTAGTCCGTATCTGGAATGAGCTGTCAGAGGAAGTTATATAATCAGATACAGTTAAGACCTTTAAAAGATATTTGGAGAGATATATAGGCAGGGAGGACTTGGAGGGCTATGGGTAAATGCAGTTAAATGGGACTAGCCCCCTATGCCAACTTGGTTAACATGGACAAAGTGGGCTGAAGGGCCTTCCATGCTGTACATCTGTGATTCTGATGATTTCAATAACGTTATCTCTGCTGTGACCCACTCACCACCACCCACCATCCCCATTCTCACCCTGCACAACTCCCTACACCCAGATCCAACACTTCCAGTTTTGATCTAACCATGGAGTTATAAAGTTTGCCACACTTAAGACTGATGCCAGTTTTTTTTTGTGGAGCAGAATTATTTCAATTTTTTTTTAATAGAGTCATAGAGTGATATAGTGTGGAAACAGGCCCTTCGGCCCAACTTGCCCACACGGGCCAACAATGTCTCAGCTACACTAGTCCCACTTGCCTGCACTTGGTCCATATCTCTCCAAACCTGTCCTATCCATGTACCTGTCTAACTGTCTCTTATGCGATGAGAGAGTCCCAGCCTCAACTACCTCCTCTGGCAGCTTGTTCCATGCACCCACCACCCTTTGTGTGAAAAAGTTACCCCTCGGATTTCTATTAAATCTTTTCCCCTTCACCTTGAACCTATGTCCTCAGGTCCTCGATTCCCCTACTCTGGGCAAGTGGCACTGTGCATCTACCTGATCTATTCCTCTCATGATTTTGTGTACCTCTGTAAGATCCCCCCTCATCCTCCTGCGCACCATGGAATAGAGACCCAGCCTACTCAACCTCTCACTGCAGTTCACATCCTCTAATCCTGGTAACATCCTCACAAATCTTTTCTGAACCCTTTCAAGCTCGACAATATCTTTCCTATAACGTGGTGCCCAGAACTGAACACAATATTCTAAATGTGGTCTCACTGACGACTTCTACAACTGCAACATGACCTCCCAACTTCTGTACTCAATACTGACTAATGAAGCCCAAAGTTCCAAAAGCGTTTTTGACCACCTTATCTACCTGTGACTTGACCTTCAAGGAACCATGCACCTGTACTCCTAGGTCCCTCTGCCCTACAACACTACCCAGAAGCCCACCATTTACTGTGTAGGTCCTGCCCTTGTTTGACGTCCCAAAATGCAACACCTCGCAATTCTCTGTATTAAATTCCGTCAACCATTCCTCCGCCCACCTGGCCAATCGATCCAGATCCAACTGCAGTCGCTCACAACCATCTTCACTATCTGCAAAACCACTCACTTTTGGATCATCAGCAAACTTGCTAATCCTGCCCTGTATGTTCTCATCCAAATCATTGAAGTGGATGACAAAGAGTAACAGGCCCAGCACCGAACGCTGAGGCGCACCACTAGTCACAGGCTTCCAGTCCGAGAAGCAACCTTCCACCATTGCACTCTGCTTCCATCCAAGAAGCCAATTTGTTATCCATTCAGCTATTTCTCCTTGGATCCCATGCGATCTAACCTTCCAGAGCAGCCTACCATGCGGAACCTTGTCGAATGCCTCACTGAAATCCATGTACACAACATCCACAGCTCTGCCCTCGTCGACCTTTTTGGTCATGTCTTCAAAAAAATCAATCAGATTTGTGAGACACGAGCTCCCACGTACAAAACCATGCTGACTGTCCCTAATCAGCCCTTGCCCATCCAAATGCCTGTATATCCTATCCCTCAGAATATTCTCCAGTAACTTTCCAACTACAGATGTTAAGCTCACTGGCCTATAGTTTCCAGCATTTTCCCTGCAGCCCTTCTTGAAAAGAGGCACAATTGCCTCCCTCCAGTTTTCTGACACCTGTATTTAAAGACGACTCGTAAATTTCAACCTGGGCTCCCGCAATTTCTTCTCTCGTTTCCTGCAATGTCCTCGGATATATCTGATCAGGCCCTAGAGATTTGTCTACCTTCACACAAGACAGTTGGCTCATTGTGTGATAATGTATCTGTGTTAATGAGCAATCCTTCCATTTGTGAAAACTCTTCTGCGCTTAATCCAGTCCGTTACAAAATATTAGTTCTAGTCACCTCCCCTGCACCTTAGTTTGGAGATGATGTAAGAAGAAATGTGTGATATTAAACATAGAAACATAGAAAATAGGTGCAGGAGTAGGCCATTCGGCCCTTCGAGCCTGCACCGCCATTCAATATGATCATGGCTGATCATCTAGCTCAGTAACCTGTACCTGGCTTCTCTCCATACCCCCGGATCCCTTTAGCCACAAGGGCCACATCTAACTCCCTCTTAAATATAGCCAATGAACTGCCCTCAACTACCTTCTGTGGCAGATAATTCCACAGACTCACCACTCTCTGTGTGAAGAAATGTTTTCTCATCTCGGTCCTAAAAGACTTCCCCCTTATCCTTAAGCTGTGACCCCTGGTTCTGGACTTCCCCAACATCGGGAACAATCTTCCCGCATCTAGCCTCTCCAACCCCTTAAGAATTTTATGTTTCTATAAGAATCCCCCTCAGTCTTCTAAATTCCAGCGAGTATAAGCCTAGTCTATCCAGTCTTTCTTCATATGAAAGTCCTGCCATCCCAGGGATCAATCTGGTGAACCTTCTCTGAACTCCCTCTAAGGCTAGAATGTCTTTCATCAGATTAGGAGACCAAAACTGTACACAATACTCCAGGTGCGGTCTCACCAAGGCCCTGTACAACTGCAGCAGAACCTCCCTGCTCCTATACTCAAATCTTCTTGTTATGAATGCTATGAACCCTTAATCTTTAATATTTATTGCATCTTGGAGGCACTTGAAAAAACTATTTACCCAAAGTATGCACAGAAATACGTACGTGTAGACACAGGTCCGTGCATACAGTGAGAGAGGGAAAAAAAGTCCTACTGGAAGCCGAGAGAGAGAAACCAAACCAGGTACCGACAATGATGCTCCTCGAATACTGTAACAACTTTCCACGGAGAAAGGGTATTATCAAATTAAGTGTGGATTAAATATATTACTGACAAACTACGTAGAATTATTTTGATAGAAGCCGAACACTAAGTCTTTGCAAAGGCAACTCAGTGTTCACGTCCTCCACAGGTTTGAAAATATATCCTCTTCCATAAACTGAATGCAGGGCCAGTGTTGCAGGACCTCCTGCCACTTAATTGCCATGGCAACGCAGGAGCTTTCAAGGTTCCACGATTCATTTACTGTTGTTTCCCGATAAAAATCAGAATTTCAAACTCTCAGAGTGCCAGCCTCCCCCGCTGTCGTCTCTGCTCTCTCCTACCGTCTCGCCCCCTGCCCCATCCCCCCACTCCTCTCCAGCTTCCCCTGGCTTCTCTCCATCAACTTTTCCTCCAACTTTCTCGGTAATGAACCTGTCAGAAAGCATCACATCACACTTCTTTTCACTCAAATCAAGATTATTTCAATACTTTCTAACTCACTGGGATTTTCAGATCATCTGAAAAGTCCTGCTGTTTTAATTGCTTGCCATTTAAGATTCAGTTTGAAAGAACATAGCATTACTTCGTGTTGCGTTAGTCATTTGCTTATTTTCCTCCTCAGTGCACACGCTCACCCAGCTTTAGCATCATGCAACGCTCAAAGACACTGCGCAATCAGACCCCACTCTGCACACCACTGCATCCAGTCACTTAAAACCAAACCCTAATGCAAATGCAAATTCCGGAAGCCACATAGGTCAGGATGGGAGGAAGAAAGATGTTTAGGAATGTGCGTTACTAAGTTATCAGCAGGTTAACCAACACTAGCTTCAATATAACTTTTATATTTGACTTTGTGTTTTTATGACACCTACGAACGTAGAAGTCACACCTTTGGAAGAATTTGTTCATTTCATCATCTCTACACATTTTAATGAAAAAAGGGTAAAAATGGTGACATGGTGAACGGAGTGAGACAAAACAATTGGTCTCAAGGAGGTGTCGTGTACAGTACATTACAGAGCCTGTACCACTAGTTACCAGGTGTCATGTTTCGGACATTATGGAGCCTGTACCACACTGGGTGCAAGGCAATGTGCCCAACTTTGGCAGTGTCTGATCTTCGCAGTCCTGATGTACAAAACATGGAACTGTGTTTTATAAAAGTAATGGGAGAGCTTCTACATTTTCTGGCAGCTCAGTTTTGCAGTTCCCATTGTTTTCCAAATCCCTCTTCGATCGATGACGTCACCAGTGCTCCTGGATGCGTGCACCCTCCCAGACTGTCCCATTGCTCCACAACCTGGAGCAATGTTCCTCTTCAGCTCCTATGATCCAGAATCTTTCCCAACTCTATACCACTCTCCGCTGACCATTCTGACCGACCTGTTGGTCACCCCTCTGACACGCTGCCAGATTTGCTTCTTCTGTTTGATGCTTGCTGCAGTGTGTTAACGGCGCTAAATAAATGCATGTGGTGACACTAGAAATGTGCTGCAGATGCTGGCTTATACTGAAGATAGACACAAACTGCTGGACTCAGCGGGACAGGCAGCATTACTTCCATTCAGAGATGCTGCCTGTCCCGCCGAGTAACTCCAGCATTTTGTGTCTATCTAGAAATGTACTGCTGCTCAATCTCCAGTAGTACAGTGCCGACAGACAAATTACCAAAAACAATTGCACTTTGCTCTCAGGGTAAGCGTTCCACATAGATACGATAGGGGGGAAAAAATAAAATACATTCACATACCCTTATCGTTTATAGAATCTGGTGAGAGATAATGGTAAAGGAATAAGATCAAAGAAACTAAAATCAGGAATGATGAGGAAACAGACAGGTGGTACACATAGCACTGAAGAATCTGCAGTGGTGAAAGTAAGACAACTGGATAGAATGCAACTGAGAAAGCAATGGAGAGCTTGTCACAATTTAAAGCTGCTACGGAGCAGAAGATGACAGCCTTGGGTGGAGAAGAGGAGAGACAGCAATAAGAGAAAACCAGTGTAGAGTTTGCAGTCTCATTTGCCCTCTTTCTAGCCCATTTGCTCCCTCTCCACCCTCTTCTGACAATCCTCCCTCATTCTCTGCACTTTGCCCAGATGGTCATCATCCTATGCAGATTGAGACAATATTGAATAAAATGTCACACTATGGAAAGTACTTTGCCACACCCCCAACATTCAGACTGTGAAGTCAACTGTGCATTATTCTCCATCCAACCACATTATTCAAGAGACATCCACCATCTTCCTGTGAAAGTGCCTATGCAGGTGTAGAACCCATCAGTTCTTTCACATTACCGAATCTTTGGTGAGCAAGACGACCTCCTCGTTGGGTAGCTGTGGGGTGCAGACCAGTCCCACCTGCGCCGAGTTATCTTCTATCCATGGGGGGCTTGTCATACTGGGACGACTTGCCATCGGTTGGGTTAACAGCTGGTGAAGCGTCCTGGAGTTTCTTATCATAACTCCCTCCTGGAAATGCACCTGTATGATCAGAGATTGGACTCGTTTGCAGACTTTCCCATCATCTGTGATCAAGTCGTCCGTCAATCTCTGAAGTAACAAATGCACACTACAATATCATTTAACCAGTTGTCCAACTGGGTTGATGAAGGGAAACGTCAGCCAAGCCTTAGTATAACACCCCAGTTGATATGAACTAATTCGGTACAGGTGACAATGCTCAACAAGCAGACAAACTTAGCCACTACGGTTCAAATATCTTAAAGAAGTTTGGCTGCAGACTTTCACACACATATAGGTCGGGAGATAGATGTTTCTCAAGTTCAAAACGCAAGCAAGTCCAGAATTTGTTGTCTATCTTCAGAATTGATTGGATTGGGAATGCCACAGTTAAATCTCTAGCATACACAGGGGTTGAGAACAGTGTTCCTGGGGTTTGACGACTAAGTCAGCTCAAGCTGAATTTCACTTCTTCTGCCTTACAGATCTTGCAGCCTCATGATAAACAATAGCAGCGCAGAAAGAACCAACCCAATAATGCAAGGTTACAAAAGAGGCAATCATCAAAGATCAGTAAAGAGCTGCCCAAAGAGCAGGAATGCGCAACAGATGCAGCTTTTATGTCTAGTAAAAATAAAAATGAATGCATGTGAAAATCATTTAGTAGTAAAAACAGTGCCTCCAGTTCTTGGAGTGGGGTGCACCAGCTTTTCAATTGATACTCCCACCAGCGACGCAGCAAAACAACGAAGCAGTTGACATTTTAATTCTGCATCTCGTAGCCTCCCAATAACCCACAAGCAAAGAGCAATAATTGATAAACTGCGTACCAAGACAGAAAAAAAAGTGGTGCAAAAGAAAGCATACAATTAAGTAAATTCCACCGCACCCGTGATTTCTGCTCCTCTCCCCTCAAATGCTTCAAATGAAAACCCGAGGAACTGAATTGAATGAGAAAACTTCAGAGACCACCCAGAACTGCCACAACAGAGGGCAGCTTCGCCCATTTAACCATGAGATTAACTCTAAACACATGGAATAGATTGAATACTGGAATGTGCAGACAATCAGAAAGATTCCAGTGGTGAAGTCCGATTGCCCGAGTTCCACAGACAGTTGCTGAGTCTTATAACAGCACGGCTGCATACTTTGCCTCCATCGGCAAGAACTCAGACAGAAAACTGGATCACTCAACTACAAAAGGGTGTTTGCCATTTATCAAATATTCCCTCCGATGTACACAGAAACAAACCAATCACCGTGCAATTTACTGAAAATAATCTGATATGTAAGCGGTAATAATATCACAATTGAATTTTACATCCTTCAGGAAACATCACAATACCACTGACCACAAAGAGCTGACAAACCTGGAAACGGGACACAAAAGCAACCTAAATTAGACACAAAAAGATGCAGTTGTTTTTTAAAAAAAATAAATGGAAACTGACCAGTAGATCGCCAGATAACTCCTGCAGGACTGGAATATTCATCTAAATAAAATTCCTCCCGATGCACTTACAAAGCGCCAAGTTTTTAAACACTCAAGTCTTTTGGCAGCTTTAGGATGCACACCACTCTTACAATACATTGTGTACAACCTGAATAACATCACGTGCTTTACTTGGCACGTTCCTGATCTTCAAACCCCTGCTTTTGCAGATCAGCAAACAGGTCCCATGCCCTACAACGAGTCGGTTGAGTTATTGTGCTACAAGAAGGGAGGGACCCAGCAAGCAGCTGGAATCCAAGTGGATGACATTTTTCCATTGTGTTCACTCGAACTAATAAAAAACACCGCATTTCAAGCTGAGACTGCATTTACAAACTTGGGCTGTACCTGGAGCAAGTGAGTGGTGTAAGACAGTAACATAAAATGTTGATGGATACAGTTCTGTCACTGGTGGAATAATTTGCAAAATGTTATTTTGGGCATTACATGTTGTATTGATTTAAAACATTTTCACACGGCATTTTAGTGCCAATATGCCAAATAAATCCCTTAAAAAGCCTATTCCAATATAGGAACACATATAGAGGAAATTATGTGTGCAAAGAAACAATGCCCAGTGTAAACGAAGGATTTGACCAACATGCATAAGGTCATAAACCGAGCTTCCAAAACACAACCAATCCAAACGGCAAGGGTCCTGACCAGGACGTGCACACATCAAAGCGAGTTCATGACAAGGGCGAGGAGTAGGTTCTGAAATCAAGTTGTGGAATTTTATTTCTTAAAAAAGCAATGAATCCAACTGTTAAACAAATTACATGACCCATCTGCTGAGGCAATAGCTCCAAAATGAAGCAACAATTTATTTTTCCAAGATACTCGACATCAGCAGAAGAGACTTTATGTACAATATGATAGCCAAGTTATTTCCTGTAATCTTGAATTAATTGCATCTTATTTGTTGGCAATTCTCCCTCTTAAAGCTAAACTGCTCTTTTTTTTAAAAATCTGCCCAACCTCAAAAGTTTCATACCGCACAGAACCAGCAGCTTACTCCGAGAGTATAACTAACATTGTATCTCACGACATACAGTGTGGCCTGAGTATTACTGATGCCTCCTGTTCAATGGACTGCATTAAATGCCTCCCTGCTCGGTGCAACTCAGATCATGAACTGAACACAGCAAGCAGGTGAACCTGCAACCTTTCACTCCACAGTCAACGTCAACTCAATCCTCAAATTAGGACATCAATCTTGTCAGCGACAAAAAAAACCCTCGTCCCCAAACTGAGCAGCAGAGAGAGGCGGACAAACTAAAACATTCACAGTTGGAGGAGAATCATCTGTTGATCCTCAGTTGATGGTTATAAACTTTAGTGCACAAGTTCTATACAGTAACCCAGCACTGATGGCCATGGACTTGTCTGCAGGGAGACTGATTCAGCCCCGGGCGGCGACGGCCAGGCCGGGCCCTGCGTCCCCACTGCTCCTCACCGCTGGAGACCCTCACTCACGTCGGCCTCAGGCAGCGGCCGGTGTGGGGTGCGGTGTGCTTGAGGCCCAGGCGGGGGCCGTACACCCGGCCTCTCTCCCCCGATCACCCCCGGGGCCTGAGAGACCCCCGACCCCGGCCTCTCTCCCCTCACCCCCCCCCCGCCTCTCTCCCCTCACCCCCCCCCCGGCCTCTCTCCCCTCACCCCCCCCCCCCCGGCCTCTCTCCCCTCACCCCCCCCCCGGCCTCTCTCCCCTCACCCCCCCCCCCCCCCAGGGCCTGAGAGACCCCCGACCCCGGCCTCTCTCCCCTCACACTCCCGGCCTCTCTCCCCTCACCCCCCCCCCCGGCCTCTCTCCCCTCACCCCCCCCCCCCCCGGCCTCTCTCCCCTCACCCCCCCCCCGGCCTCTCTCCCCTCACCCCCCCCCCCGGCCTCTCTCCCCTCACCCCCCCCCCCCCAGGGCCTGAGAGACCCCCGACCCCGGCCTCTCTCCCCTCACCCCCCCCCCCAGGGCCTGAGAGACCCCCGACCCCGGCCTCTCTCCCCTCACCCCCCCCCCCCAGGGCCTGAGAGACCCCCGACCCCGGCCTCTCTCCCCTCACCCCCCCGGCCTCTTTCCCCTCACCCCTCACCCTCCCTCCTCACTCCCCGGCCTCTCTCCCCTCACACTCCCGGCCTCTTTCCCCTCACCCCCCCCCCCGGCCTCTCTCCCCTCACACTCCCGGCCTCTCTCCCCTCACCCCCCCCGCGGGGGAGGAGGTTTGAGCGGGCTGCCGCTTCTTGCTCGGAGAGGTACACGACGGGCCGCCGGCCCTCACTCGGCCTCACTGCGACCAGGGGGAGGAGGTGCGGACATCGTTCGCGGGAAGTTGGAGCGGGACCAAAGTTGTGACCAAAGTGCGCCCAGAGGGCCCGGAGCCCCTCACTCACTCCCCCCCCGCCCCCGGCCGGCCGGCCGCCCACCCTCCCCTCACCTTCTCCCGGCTGCCCGGCTCCATGGTCCCTCTCCGGGCACCGGCTGCTCGCCCTCCTCCCCCGGACCGGTCAGCAGTTCGCCATGTTGCTCCACATCCTCTCTCTCTCTCTCCCACCCTCGCTCCGTCCCGCCGTCTGCGCGCCGCCCGGCAGCGGATGTGGCTGCGAGTGCCGTCGCCGCCGAGCCAGAGCCAAAGCCAAAGCCGACCCCCAGCCCAGCCCAGCCCCGCAGAGACCGGCCGGCCGCCCGCCCGGCTACCTCCCCTCACCCGGCCCACCCCTCCGCTGCCAACAAACGTCCCAGAGCGCAGCAAAACATACACATCTCCCCCCCAGATGTGGCTCCAATCCCCACGGCACCATCCCCGTCCACTCTCCCGGACACCCACTCAGCAACATCATACCTCCTCGGGACACAGCCTCAAACTACAATCTCATTCCCCGAATACAGCCTCAATCTTAAATCCACCTTGCTTCTGGTGGGAAGAAATTCACAATTAAATACCCCATCCTCCTCAAATCCTACATCGGTTTCCCATTCCCTCTGCCCAAGTACCAGATATCCCACATTAATCCCCACACAACAATATATACACACGCCCATTCTCATCAGGTCCCCTTCATTAACTTCCATTCCCCTGTTCACCCACCTTGCCTTCAGACACAGTTCCAACTCCTCCAGAACCTCGCTGCGAGGACCTGGACTCACAACATTCCAGACTCATCCAATGAGCAACATGATCACCAGATTGGACAAAGGTTGAAATCGACCTCCTCAGGTCCCTATCATCAATAGGTCTTCGGTTGTCACTTTTAGAGCCCTGCTAAATCGATTTGGATGTGACCCCCATCATATCCTGACGTTGATTTCACGGTAAATTCACACCACAGCAACACCGCAGGAAGGTTCCTCTCAACAGGGTGGTTCAAATATGATTACAGAGTCAGGTGCAATGAGGAATGCTGAACTGTTTGTGTCGAGCAAAACATTATTGTGCTGTAAAAACTTTTTAAATCACTTACTTTCAAACGGGCAACTTTACACTACGCAAGATCTCCAACACACTCCCCAAGACTTCCATGCTTGGAAGCATCAGTTGCACAAATAAACACATTATTTTGGACAATGTTGTCTATTAGTGGAGGAAAGTAATTAATTTCCAGTGATTTGCCATGGAACATCACAGGCCAAAACCTATTACGTTTATTCACACCTTTCTCTAATTTCCTGTCAGTTTATTAATCCGATGCCTCAGTCGTCAATTAGACCCCAGCTCCATGTGAAAACCCAACATTGTTTATTTTACACGAATTTCACCGTGTGGTGCCAATACGATTTTTATTTACAGTAATTAACTATTACCAATCACCCTGGTTTAAAAATCTATACTGAAATGTTATTTAAACACGAGTTAAACCATGTTTAATGTTGTAAAATTATGTGGTTAGTTACATAATCCACGTGATCGTTACTTCGGACACTTGGTATTGGCTGTATTTCCATACAATAGTCTAGCTTGAAAAGCAGAGCACAAAGTGGAAGAAAATCTTTTAAATATTAATAGAGTTGAACACATTTGTGGTTCACTTGAATTTGATGCCCACTTCACAGCGCTGCATCATATATGATCTTTAATTGGCATTACAGGGCACAATTTTTATAACATAATTCAGAGAATGCCATGGGATAAATTTCAGAGTTAGTGATCAGCGACAGCTGACATGTTCAGGACCTGCCAGAGATAGAAAAAAGTAACAGGGGCTTTACCAATCCTGCAAAACTTCTCAATATGTGAGAAAACGTCTCAATGTGTTTCCAGCAACCATACAGAGAACACCATAGACACAATGAGAATATTAATGCAATAGTTCAGATTAAAAAAAGCACACTAATTGAAGATGGAGGAAATGGTTCAAAATCTCAAATAGATAGAATATTTTAAGAAAATCAAGTTTTTCTTGAATTTATCAAAAGTGACAGTTGAAAGGAAGACATGTCTTAAAGAAGAGCAAAGTTATTAGTGATCCTTGTGGCATTGTGATCCTTGCGGTATTTTTAACATGAAATAATGGTATGTTTTTAATAAGCTCCCAGAACAAAAATTCCAGATGAGGAACAGAAAGAATGGAGGGAAGCAATGGAATGCTTAACAATGGGATTCCTGCATTTTGTCACGGAAGGAAAACAGATGCCAAGGAAAACCAAAGAATTCTGAGGGTTTAAAAATGTTTGACACATAAAAGTGCCCATTAACCCACTGCAGAGACAAAAAAGTTTGGTTATAAAAATAAGTCAGATTATGGCAAGAAAAAAGTCTTCATGCACTCATTGGATGGCTTTGATTGTAAAATAATTTAGTTGAAACAAATAGATTTCTCAAGTGCTGATTGCCACCGCGTCTTACTTAAAGTTCAGAATCTCAGAATTTAATTCATGCAGCAAATACCACTTCAAAAGGTCAAGACACAAGGAACTGCAGATGCCGGAATCACAAAAAAAACTCAGCAGGCCAGGCAACATCTGTGGAAGGGACGAATAGGCCACATTTCGGGCCTGAAGACGCTTCTGACCGAAATGACACCTATCTAATTCCTCCACAGATGCTGCCAGACTTGCTGAGTTACTCCAGCACTTTGTATTTTACTTCAAACGGTCGAACCGGATGTGTAATTGAGTCTTTCCAAGCAGTTTTTGGTTCACCCAATGATTCACAATTGTGTCAAAGTTAAACAGTCTTTAATGAAATTAACTGTATTGAGAACCATCTGGTCAAATCAAATGCTTCAGTTGAATCAAATTCCCAGTTAATATTCAAAATTATATTACTTCAAAATAACTAATGGTAATCATGAGCTGTGGAAACTAGGAAATGAAGCTGTCAGAATATTTCCATAAACCACTCTTTCAACAGTTTTATATGCAGATCTTGATTCTGATGATTGAAAAATTGATCTTTACAATAACCATTGAATAAATTCACAGTCAATGTCAGAGAAGACAGCTTATTAAAGAATGGAAACTGATCATCAATTGAACTGGTAACTTTCCTGTACGGGCTTTGGTTCTGGAAAACTATCAATTGTTACGGCGCCCTCAGTTCAATGCACAAGCAAAATATTGCCAGCCACGATGAACATTTTATTTGAAAACTCTCTTGGCAATTAATAATTTAGTTCCCAGGGATCAGTGTTAATAGGAATGGATGTTTCTGGATCATAATTCATCCTCAACTGGGCAAACTGAGCCATCAAAGTAAAAACAGGGGAGTGTTTGGAAGATAGAGACCTAGGTTAGAAATATATATTTCCTTGAAAGAGGCAACACAGGTGGGGTCAGGGTACTGAGTACAGGAGTTGGGATGTCATGGTTTGAGTTATATAGAAAGGCTGGATAACCTAGCACTTTTTTTCCCTGGAGTGTAGGAAACTGAGGGGAGACCAAACAGAGGTTTATAAAATCATGAGCATTGATAAGATGAACCGCCAGTCTTGCCTCCAGAGTAGGGGAGTCTAAAACTCGAGTGCATGGATTTAAGAGAGGAAAAATTAAAAAGGGACATTTAACATTTTCAAATTGTGGTAGGAATATGGAACCAGCTGCCAGAAGACGTAGCTCCATGACTATATAACTGAGATACAGAGCAACAAAAGTAAGACATCGGTTCACAGATCAGCTGTTAGCCGTGGTATCCAAAGATTTATCCCCCATTCACAATCAGAAAAGCAGATCACCCAATTAAGCCATGTTCAGATGTGCTCCTCTTGTGGCTCTGTGGGTTCAATCGACCTCGAGACCTGGCTGTCACAGCAAGACAGGCCAAGGTAGAAGCACCCGCTCTAGTAAAGGATGGGGGGAACTGCTTGGGAAATTGTCACCTCGGATGAAGTATTTGCTTGTGAAATGGCCAGGGAATAAATATTCAGATCCACCTCATTCAGGGGAAAAAATAACTAACAAAGACCCAAGTTTGTTCCAATTTTTGCAAACCATCAGGTTGCAGCCTGATTAGCAGCCATCAAATATTTGCTTTCACCTAGTAATTTTTTAGAAACACCACTGCTGGCCAACAAAATTCTGGAGCGACAGTAGATATTCTGTGAATTGGATCATCACGGCAGGTTAACACATCCAGCAGAGCAACCATTATTCACTGTTGTATAAGACAATAGCTGTACTAAAATCCAGTACCAATTTACACCTACCTTTGTTCAATAAACATCAAGCCACAAGTCAAGGATGATCAGGAAAGAAGAAAGTCATTGTAAGGCTTCTGTGTTCAACTCCTTGTTTCATGTACCTGGATACCGAGCACAAAAGCTCGTGGCTGTAGCTAGTGAGGAGAGAAGGATTTATGGAAATGCATCCCCCAAAATCCTGCATTCAGTGAACCGCAGAGCAGTGCCTGTGCTCATTCAGAGGGGTATTCTGCAGCAAGATCACACAAATGCAAGCGAGGATACACATTCCCTGAGAAATCTGTCCTATGACATCATCGTTGTTTAAGCAGCACAGCTGTCATAGCAGGAGTCCGTCATTACATCACCGATAGAATGCTTAACACAGGGAACATGCTGTGCGGGAGGAATTAAGTATAGAAATAATATTCAACCTAAGAAAAAGGCTCACTTTCCATAACAGATCTGACAACTAACCTCTTTTCTCACCCCTGGCCTTCACACTTTCAACCTCAGTCTGAATTTTCTTATCTCTATTTCAATTTATACTGTAAAACTCTTGATTTCTTATAGCTCTACACATCTTTCTCATCTCATTTTTAGACCAGCTTATTTTGCAGAACCCCACAGTTACGAGAAGCATATTGTGGCAGTATCCTAATACAAGACTTGGAATAGTTTGTCCCCAGTTCTCTCATCACACAGCTTTAGAAATATGGTGAAAACAAACTCTGTAAAAACTTAGTCATCTTGGTTGCATCCTCTCCTGAAATCTACTCAGAAAGTAACGGAAGAAACAGGTGAGTCACATCTGTAAAAGTAAAATAATGTTAATCTTTCATTCCTAAACGATCATCAAAACCAAAAATATTTAAAAGGTGAGCAAACATTTCAGTAAGGTTAAAAATCTGAGGAGGAAGGGAAAACCAGACAGACCAATCACACTGACTTAGATTAAAATTTGAATAATCTAGAGACTGCTTAGTAGAAACAGAGTAAGATAAATTAATGAGGAAATGGAAAGATTTAAAAAAATATTTTAAATCATATTTGATTTAATTGGAAATTAAATATATTAATTGGAAATATGTTTTAATTAATTCGTGGTCACTCAGTTCCAATCCTGGAATTCTCACTGCAGGATTGTAGAGATTCAAGAAGCCAACTCATTTCCTCAAGTGCCACCAGGGATGTTTAGATAATAAATATCAGCTTTGCCGATAAGATCTCATAAGTAAATAAACAAAAATGGTTACGGGTGGAAAAGTGATATTGGAAGCAAAAAAATCTACTGAAATTGACACTATAGTTGAGAATGTTTCATGCACATCACACCCGAGGACATCATCTCCTACTCACTCTGACCCAGAGCCCCTGAACCTTTACAGCGTAATGTGCCTAAAATGCAGCCTTGGAGTTATTTGGGTGCAGCAGTTTTTCTGGAGGGTTTCAACAGACAATTGTAAAAATAATTAAAACCCGTGACCTGTAACAAACCGTGGCAGAATATGGACAGGGCACATCTCATTTTCAAGGTGTTGCAAAATATTTGTGAACAATATGGATGTACCAGGGTAAATTTTATTTAAGTCAGTGATTCTGCACTGCTTGCTAAATGCAGAAGCTTAATTTTGCAGCTGGTTCCAAAAAGCTGGATTGATTTTTAAAAAATCTTTGAACAAGCTTAAATTAAAACCCATTCTATACACTATTTTTTAAAAATACATCAACGGACAGCTTGCATCATTAATAGATGAAGAAAATGCTCAGCTCCTTTGAACTCAAGAATATTTTACCAAAATGATACTTGAACTCCAAAGAAGAATTATTTCAACCTTGGTTGCATTTCCTGTCATTTATACGGTTGAAGGCTAATTTGATTGAAATTTACAATGATGTTAGAAGGGACTGAGAGGAAAGTCCTGAGGATGCAAAACCAGGGAACAGAGACTAAAATATAAAGGCAGGCCTTTCAGGTGTAAATGTGGAAAATGCCTTAACACAGAAAACCTGATACAAGTTCAGAATACTCTTTTGAACAGGATAAATGATGCCATGTCAAATATTAATTAAAGAGATGGACTAATTTTGTTTTAACCAAAGATATTAAGGGGTACCGAGTGAGGTGATGGATTACCCAGGATATCAGTGAATGAACAGGTTGAAGTGAATCAATGACCCACTCTGGCTCCAAAAGATGTGTTTAATCAAGTCTTTCACAAGTCAGAAAGCTGCAAATAGTCTAGAGGTTCACTGCAAGCTCATCGTAAATGCCGATTAAACTTTTTAGGTTGAAAATTCCTGTACCCTTGTAATCAGTAGATGCCATCATATCAAGGGTAAAATTTGAGGGCAGTGACAACTTTCGTCTCTTGCCCTCAAATTAGTGCTTGTGTGATGCACGATGTTTATCTGCTGAGATCTGTTCCCAGCGCACTAATGAGAAAAATGTGACACTCTTTACATATCAATGGCACACAAGGTTTACATTATTTCTTATGCAGATCATGTATTTAATAAAAAACTGTACAATGATAAATTACTCTGTGATCCTATCTGAATTCAGGCATGGTTCATATATCGATCCCACCCTAGAGAAGGGCAGGGTCACACTGTAAGGTTCTAACCACAGACTGCAACTATCATCCCGTTTATCAATGATCCATTTCGTCAACAACTGGTGTCTCTGGGAATAAGATTGGTTTACCTGCCTGTGAGACCGAGAGAAACAGACAAGATCAACAGGTGAATGGTTGGATGAAACTGGCCCAAAGCACGATCTATCCACCTCATTTATATTTCACTTCAGTGCGTACCCTCGGGAGAACAAATGTCAAAAACAATGCAAACTAATTGCCAAAGACAAGAGTGTTGCATCAGCATGGTTTCTGATGCGCAGAGATGGACTGTATCGTGTAACATAGTCAATGGACTCTGGTTTATTGATATTTGTCAGTTCAGCATCGGACTGCGGAACTGAGACCAAAACATCAAAATCAATACCATTCTGACTTTGGAAACCTGGGCAAATTGTTCATAGAAAACAGGTTATTAAAATTAACATAGCATTTCTTGTTTAACAAAATACTACAACATAGGGGGACTGAATAAGAACCAAATGCTGGAATCAGTATTGATTTCACTTGGGGACCTAGAGCCAAAGGAAAGAGTACAGTGAAGATCTGTCTGCACTGTGAGAGTCTCCTGTCACATCACAGCCCATAAACGGGTGAAATTCTTACACAGCTGCAGTCACTGCAACAAGAGAACAGAACGTCTCCTCTTCATATTACTTAGCCATATCAATGAGGCTCTGAAGTGACGTTGGCACCCAAGTCTTCTCTCCCTGTACAAACACAACCCCTCTGTCAATGTAGATGATGATCCGCCCAAAGGTGTAGAGCTGTTTCCCCTCATGACGTTTGCCCATCAAAGGCATGAAGACAATGTTGTGCTCTTCAGCCTTGGCCTGGATCAGGTCCTTGAAGTTTATGGGGATGGAGGTTGACGTGACTCCGATGCCGCGGTGAGCCATGTTCTCAGCCTCACGCCGCTCCTGCATGGCCTCGTACTGGAAGTCCCTCCGGCGTTCTGTGTGGGTCAGGTAGGCAATGTTTTCTCGAGCTCCTGGCTGCATGTAGCCACCTGTTTGGAGGCAAAACAGTGAAGGAAAGTCTGCATTCTGCAGGCAATAAATGGCATTTGGATTAAGTGCATTTTACGGGCAAACGCCGACTTATGAGGTGATAGCTGAAAAACACTGTACAGTTGACACCCTACAACTTGAGCCACCAAGTCAACGGGGAATAGGGAGAATAACTGGTATCCAAGATTTGATCATCTTATTTCATAATAATATATTTGAATATATAATAATTCATTGGTAACCTTATTAAACTGTTATTCACAGCTGCGGTCCTTGGCCATTGAGCTGTCATCATGATTTCTGGGCAGGGAGGACCGCACACCCAAACAAAGGTGGGGACAGCTGTCCCCATCACATCTGGTAGGTTATCAGAGAGACCATGAGATCGGGTGCTCAGGGGATGAGTGCATGTTGCCAATTTCCAGCGATGCCTGTGCTTGGAGCTGGCCGGTTCTCAGGGAGCAGCTGCAACAGTTGGAGGGGCAAGGCAGGGGCTTGTGGCAGGTGTCCAGTACAGCAGCAGGAGAGCAGGGTTTTGCACAGGATTAACGTAAAGTGGTGTTGAAAGGGTAATGGGGTTGGGAGCACTCAATCTGTGGCGACAGGATATGGTTGGACCATTTTTGTAAGAAGCTTCCAATTAAAATGAAACATTCCCTCAGCAAACCTCCCCTCTGCATAAACAGTCCAAGCCCGGCAAGTGTGAACCAATTTTCAATTGCTCAATGCCCTTTGAAGCCTGCACTAATGCTGTTCAAAGGAAATAAAGGACCTATTTTCCCATGGAAAGGCTTTACTGATTCAATACTGCTGTCTTTAGAGCTTTGTGCGAGCTTTGGCAAGTGTTTCCTGCATTAACCACACTTTTTAATTACTTCATTAACTCAGAAACATATTGGGAGGTCCCGAGGTTCAGACTTTAAATATTTTGCATTCAAATGATTCCAAAACATTCACAATTTCTGTTTAAAAACTTATTTTTCCTTTCAACTGTTTGCTGCACTTGCCTTTCAGTTTCCACTCTGAATTTCATTCTTTTTCCTTCCCTTTCCATCCATTTACATCTCCCACCTTTTGGAAGAGTCCCAGATAAGATAAAATGAAGAATCTCTTACCAACTGTGGAGGTGACAGCGCGGTTCATGATGTCCAGGGCTTCATTAAACTTCTCTTTGATGGTCGGGTGGGCCAGGACCTGGTCCGAGAACATGGACTTCCAGCCCAGGTACCATTTTGTGATCTCTTCATAATTTGGGCTGTTACTGAGCCACGAGCACAGCACCTGTAAATCGAGGAAATTCACCACAGAATAAGGATGGCATATTACAAGTTGCAAAAAAAGGTAACATTTTCAGTTACAACTTATTTATTGTAAAATACATTTGTTGCTTCACCTAATTGCAAAGGATCAAACTCTACCTATTCCCAACATTCGACAACAAAGTACAATAATGTTGCCAACAGTAGTAATCATAAAGATAAAATATAAGCAAGAATATAACAGATATTAATTTGATCATTACGAGTCTTCAAGAGTCAAGAATGTTTAATTGTCAGCTAAATCCCTTCGTTCGACAGTACCTGCAACCACTTTCCAAAGAAATTTTTCTCAAGCAATCCGATGAGGCCCGATGGTGAGATCATGTCCTCCCAGTCCATCACCCAGTGGAAGGCGTCCATGTGCTGCTGGTGGGGATTGATTACAAACTCAGACACACACATTCCTGTCAGGGGTCAGAAACAGACATTCATGAGGCATTCTCTCTTCACGATCGAGCAGTAATCAAAGTCTCACTCTTTTCAAAACCACATTAATTGTGTTTTCTTTTAATTCAATAATTTCTTTGGAGATTATTTGTTTAATTTAGTTTTGAGATACAGTATGGAAACAAGCCCTTTGGCCCACCGCCGACTAACGATTAACTGTACACTAGTTCCATGTCGTCCCAGTCTTGTACCCTGCACCATATGTCTTTAGGATGTGGGAGGAAACCGGAGCACCCAGAAAAATCTCACGTGATCACAGGGAGAACAACCGTATAGATATGAGTTTGTTGCTTCTTAAATGTTTAACAACACCCCCATGAAAATGTCAAAGACTAGAGGGCATAGCTTTTGGTAAGAGGGGCAAGGTTTAAAGGAGATGTACGGGGAAAGTTTTTTGTTTACACAAGTGGATGCCCAGAACATGGTGCCAGGAGTAGCAATGAAGGCAGATACAGTAATGATGTCCAAGAGGCTTTTAGATAGACACATGGATATGTAGGGAATGGGGGAGATATAGATCATGTTCAGGCAGAGGAGATTAGTTTATCTTGGCATCATGTTCGGCACATTGTAGGCCGGTTCCTGTGCTGTATTTTTCTACATTCTATGAAACAAACCAAGCATCAGTAACCAGAGAATGATGATAGAGAAATTAATGAGAACAGCAGGGAGAGGAGGATAATTTTTCTTCATGCAGCAGTTTGTTATATTCTGCACTGCTCGATCAAGCAGCACATTAAAAGAGAAATAGATATAGATAAGAAAACAGTAACAATAAAATGACCAAAGAATTTTGTGGGAGTGACTATCAGATAAAATCAGACTCTGAGCCACGTAAACGAACAAAAGAATAGGTGGCCAAAAGGTGGATTATAAAGGTAGATTTTAAAGACCATTTTAAAGGAAAGTGCATGAGAGTGGTAGAAAGTCAGAGGGTGGAATTGTGGAGTTTAGCTCTGGGCAGCCAAAGACATAAATAATCATGAAAGGCAGAACAATAGCAGCGATAAACAAGAAGCTAAAATGTGAGGAGAGTACAATTTAAGAGATGTCGGGCTGATGGAGATTGCATGGATGGGTACGGTCATGAAGGGATATGAAGGCACGAAGATCTTAAGTTCAAGGTAGAGCTGGCCCCAGAAGGCAAGGAGATTGCTAAATGCTGGGATCATGTGTAGACAGGTCTTCCTGAGAACAAGAATCATGTTTTAGTTGATTACATCATCAAACACGAGGAGGGATCGACATTTCCTCCTGTAAAAGCAGGCTTAAAAGTTCAAAAAATAGTCAAAAAAGAAAAGGAATGCTGCATTTCTAACGAGGGGTCAGAACAAAAAATATCTTAATTGTGATATCAAATGAGCTGCTAAAACCTCACTTGTGGCTCTCAAATGAATGTCAATAAATCTGACTGAAGTACTGAAAGGTAACTAGGATTGGTACAGCACCTTGAACTAACTCCTTTAGAAAAGGGACGAAAACAAAACAGATTTTTTTTTCCTGCTCCAATATAAATTATATTCAGCTATTTCTCACCTAATTTTGGAACAATATTTTTAACCATGAAGGCTTCCCAGGATCCTGGTGTAAACACATCTTTCCAGGGCAACAGGATCAGTTTTGCGGACGAGTCGCTGGGATGCCACTTCTGCAATGCATTGGAAAGCTTATTGCGGATGGGGGAATATAGTGGCTCAAGGCGCATCTGCATTAGAGGCAGCCAGGGGTGGATCCAGGCATGGATCGGGACTGTGTCCGTCAAGGGATTCCAGTTTTCAACCTAAAAAGAATGCCAAAGATTGTGTAGATAAGCACATTAGGCTGTGGTTAATGATGTTCTTGTGTTTCTTCTTTCTCAACTGCTGTTTATCAAATAGCGTGCAGCACAACTGATTTCATAAACCTCTGTCCCTCCTCTGCCCATACTGGTTCCATCTCATACCTTGGTGCTGATCAGTCCCTGTAAACAATGCTGCATCCTCAGATCTGTGAATCAGGACCCCCATTTTTGAACGTTTCCCCTTTTGCGGAACTGTTTTGGTTTGAATCTTCCAATCCCATGACTCTTTTATTCCCTCCTGCACAAACCCTTCCTATTATTCCCATTTAATTTCCATTCCCTCAGTTTTGATGTATCAGTATTTTCTTTGCCTGCTCGTTTACTTTACATTCACCTGATTAGCGACATGGTCGTCGTTACACCCAATGGTCTACGTCTTTGTATCTCATTTTTCAGTTTCTATCTCTTCACGTAGCTATTAATCTAGATGTTGATAAACTCAATGAAAAAGTTCTAAATTATACAAGAGTGTTTTCTAATAATTAAACATCAATGAAACAGAATTTAGCAGATTGAAAACTACCAGACCTATAATAACAAGAAAAGGCTCTCACCTCACGCTGTAGTTTCGGAAAAACCAATTGTTCAAGAATATTGTCCAATATCCAAAGAGGGATCACAGGCATCCAGTTCTCCAAGAAATCAACCATGGGAGCACAATTCCTGGGCAGCCACTGGGCCACAATGTTACGTGTGGACGGCATCCACACCTCCCACATTAACCTGAACATTTGAGGAGGCAGAAAGGCGAGTAAGACGTAAGAAAAGTTCATTTAGTGCCTCATTTTCCAACAAACTGAAATTATTCATTGTCAGGTTCCCAATATTAACATATTTTCAGCTCTTTCCTTCCCTGCTCATTCTTTCGTTCACTCATACATATACTACACTCTGTGTCAAATATGGGAAAAAGGATAACAATTTTAAAACAAGTCAGAGTAAGGTGGAAGCAAAGCTCACTTGACAATGTTTTAAAACAAAGATTGAAGCACAGGTGTCCGATACAATGAGAGTTGCGCTTTGATCAACTCCAGAGATTTGGTTCCAGAGCCAAATGGTATGACAATCAAAGCACCAGTTATCAGTGGAATGTGCACTTAAAATTGCTGGCCTGCCCATGAACTTACAGACTAACTCATTACATTTTAAACAGTTCAAGCATCAAGGAAGTTTTGCTCCATGAGGATCTGGGCTACATATTGTAAAAAAATAATTGACAGGCAATGAGGAACAGAATAAGATGTGACTGTATAAGCAGGGGTTCACTCTGTATTTGATTTCCTAGTCACCAACTCGAAATGCTGATCTTCTGGTAGCTTTTAACTTTCTCCTTTGCACTGTCAATGCCACAAGCAGTAAAAGGAGTTTCACGGTGTTATGTTTCATTAATCAGGAATGCAGCCAATGAGATCTACAAGAATTTCAGGTTGTCTCATTTATAAGCATAACATATGTAAGTCATTGTAAGTTAAACTATGAGCATCTTGATCTGCCCCTCTCATTTTAAAGTATCTCGCCAATCAATCAATTGGATTTAAACTTTATTTTCAAGTCAGACGCAGGCTATTCACAACCTCTCCGAGATGGGAATATGGTAATTCTGTAACTCTACTCCACAGCAAATGGCACGGATTCTGTTTATAAGACTGGGCCTGCTGATGGAAGCTCCACTTTGATGTGAACATATGTTAAAAGTGTTGAGAGAAATGTCCGTTGCTCCGCTTTTGCAATGTCCTAGGAAGAAAAACACCAATTTTTCTTCGGCCCAGCTGTATTCAGCACAGAGTAGTGAACCAAACAAAGGATGCTCTGATCTACATACATTTGAGGAACAGTGCTCCCTGGAACTCTTGACCTCAATGAATTAAAGCCTGAAAAAAGTTGAAACGAGGAGATACGAGCGACTGCTGATGTGGGAATCTTGAGAAAAACACAAAGTGCTGGGGGAACTCAGCGGGTGAGGCAGCATCTGTGGAGGACATGGACAGGTGATGTTTCAAGTCGGGACATCTCTTCACACTGATGAAACAAGCTGAAATGAGGTATGCACGATGTCTGCTTGAGACTCGGGATGCAAATTTGTTCCAAAATATAGGTTTCTTTTCCAATTCTTTTATTTTTACCTGTGGAAGGGATCCATAGATAACATGTCACAACCTCCATGTTGCAGTTGATCTCGTTCCAGAAGATTCCGCCACTTAGACATGACCTCCAAACCATACAGGTTATCCTAAATGAAGGGAAAAAACTGTTAACTCATTTTTTATACCCATTTTATGCCCAGTTGGTTAGGGATGAACTGACCCTCCCATCCTTAGTCAATAGACAATAGGTGCAGGAGGAGGCCATTCGGCCCTTCGAGCCAGCACCGCCATTCAATGTGATCATGGCTGATCCACAGTGACTGTGTACAGAAATGGACATGCAAAGTCTGGGCTCAGTGACAAACAGTTTGGGACTGTGTTTGCCCGGTATACTACATAACCCAACACTTCTCTGCTGGAACCACACCTGACCCCAGTTATTGTCATTAACTTTTAATGCATTTACATTAGCACGTCTTCAAGGAAATCAGAGTTAATGGAATTTGCCAACAGGAGTCAGGAGACAGCTATCAGAATTGAGAAGCCTAGAGGCACAGAGGACACCAAACCTGCATTCTGTCCCAGTTTGCATGACCCATCTCCATTAAATGCATCAAGGTCATTCAATTCTATGCTGTTAGTCTGTACCTGCAAAGGATTCCAGGCCTTAAAGTATTCTCTCAGCAGTGGAAATACAACGGCAATGGAGAGTTCCGCCAGGTCAAACATCTTATACTCTTCAAAATATTTCTCCTGCAACATTTCAAAAATGTTTGCACATTCGTCCAATGTCAATGGGTTTTCGCAGTTGGGCTGCAGTCTCTCCTCGCAATCCTCCACGATCTGCAGGATGTGGCTGAGCTTGTCAATGATCTTCCCCTCGTGCTCTAGGATCTCAGAGAGCTTCTCGTTCTCGTGGGAGATGTTGACTACCATGTCCTTCTCATACTGCAGCTGCCGATCATTCTGGATGATTTCCTGCTCCGTCATCTCGATCAGCAGCTCCAGGTTGTGCTCCAGCTCTGGGAGGGAGAACCCCTCTGACTTGGCATCTTTGCCCAGTGACTGCACATCGTCAGGAATGTCGTGCTTCTGAGTTAACTGGCTGTAACTGTAATAAACTTTCTGTTCCTTTCCCGTCATGTCTATAACCTGCACGGTGAATGAAACATGTCACAGTGTTACAGTACTCAATTTCAATGGAACATTACCCAACTAATAATAGTTTGACCGGCCAAGTTTAGTTATTCGCTGGTGTACTCCCGCAGATAACGAGTTCTAGTTGTTAGAAGATGCCCACCATGTTTAAATCGTTCCAATCTGCAAATTGTAGTTTTAGAACAGATCAGTTGATAAGTCTCAGTAGTTAACAACACTAACAGCAGATTTGTTCAAATTTTGGTTTAGCTCCAGCCAACTCCAAGTTTTGGGCACATTTGAGTAATTATGGCCACCTTGGAAACAGTCAACATTTCTCATAGTAGTTAAATGCTGCACGTATGAGCACAGCACAACTTCAACTTTTTGTTCAGTTCAGTAACCATATAACTATATAACAACTACAGCACGGAAACAGGCCCGTTCGGCCCTTCCAGTCCACGCCGACCACTCTCCCTGACCTAGTCTCATCTACCTGCACTCAGACCATAACCCTCCAATCCCCTCCTATCCATATACCTATCCAATTTACTCTTAAATAATAAAATCGAGCCAGCCTCCACCACTTCCACCGGAAGCCCATCCCATACAGCCACCACCCTCTGAGTAAAGAAGTTACCCCTCATGTTACCCCTAAACTTTTGTCCCTCAATTCTGAAGCTATGTCCCCTTGTTGGAATCTTCCCCACTCTCAAAGGGAAAAGCCTACCCACGTCAACTCTGTCCGTCCCTCTCAAAATTTTTAAAACCTCTATCAAGTCCCCCTTCAACCTTCTACGCTCCAAAGAATAAAGACCCAACCTGTTCAACCTCTCTCTGTAGCTTAAGTGCTGAAACCCAGGCAACATTCTAGTAAATCTCCTCTGTACCCTCTCCATTTTGTCGACATCTTTCCTATAATTTGGCGACCAGAACTGCACACCATACTCCAGATTCGGCCTCACCAATGCCCTGTACAATTTCAACATCACATCCCAACTTCTATACTCGATACTCTGATTTATAAAGGCAAGCATACCAAATGCCTTCTTCACCACCCTATCCACATGAGATTCCACCTTCAGGGAACAATGCACAGTTATTCCCAGATCCCTCTGTTCCACTGCATTCCTCAATTCCCTACCATTTACCCTGTACGTCCTATTTTGATTTGTCCTACCAAAATGCAGCACCTCACACTTATCAGCATTAAACTCCATCTGCCATCTTTCAGCCCACCCTTCCAAAAGGCCCAAGTCTCTCTGTAGACTTTGAAACTCTACTTCATTACTAACTACACCACCTATCTTAGTATCATCTGCATATTTACTAATCCAATTTGCCACACCATCATCCAGATCATTAATGTAAATGACAAACAACAGTGGACCCAACACAGATCCCTGGGGCACTCCACTAGACACTGGCCTCCAACCTGACATACAATTGTCAACCATTACCCTCTGGTATCTCCCATTCAGCCATTGTTGAATCCATCTTGCAACCTCACTATTAATACCCAACGATTTAACCTCCTTAATCAACCTTCCATGTGGAACCTTGTCAAATGCCTTACTGAAGTCCATATAGACAACATCCACAGCCTTGCCCTTATCAATTTCCCTGGTAACCTCTTCAAAAAATTCAAGAAGATTAGTCAAACATGACCTTCCAGGCATAAATCCATGTTGACTGTTTCTAATCAGGCCTTGTTTGTCCAAATAATTATATATATTGTCCCTAAGTATCTTTTCCATTAATTTTCCCACCACAGACGTCAAACTAATAGGTCTATAATTGCTAGGTTTATTTTTAGAACCTTTTTTAAACAAAGGCACAACATGCGCAATGCGCCAATCTTCCGGCACCATCCCCGTTTCTAATGACGTTTGAAATATTTCCGTCATAGCCCCTGCTATTTCTGCACTAACTTCCCTCAATGTCCTAGGGAATATCCTATCAGGACCTGGAGACTTATCCACTTTTATATTTTTCAAAAGTGTCCGTACCTCCTCTTCTTTAATCCTCATAATTTCCATCACTACTCTACTTGTTTCGCTTACCTCACATAATTCAATATCCTTCTCCTCGGTGAATACCGAAGAAAATAAATTGTTTAATATCTCCCCCATTTCTTCCGGCTCAGCACATAGCTGTCCACTCTGACTCTCTAATGGACCAATTTTATCCCTCACTATCCTTTTGCTATTGACATATCTGTAGAACCCCTTGGGGTTTACTTTTACATTACTTGCCAAAGCAGCCTCATATCTTTTTTTCGCTTTTCTAATTTCCTTCTTAAGATTCCTTTTACATTCTTTATATTCCTCAAGAACCTTATTTACTCCCTGCCGCTTATATTTATTGTATATCTCCCTCTTTTTCCGAACCAAGTGTCCAATTTCCCTGGAAAACCACGGCTCTTTCAAATTATTATTCTTTCCTTTCCACCGAACAGGGACATAAAGACTCTGTACTCTCAAAATTTCACCTTTAAATATCCTCCATTTCTCTATTATAAACCCTTTCTCATCTCCTCAAAATTAGCCTTTCTCCAATCCAAAATCTCAACCCTTGGTCCAGATTTGACCTTCTCCATAATGATATTGAAACTAATGGCATTGTGATCACTAGACCCAAAGTGCTCCTCAACACATACCTCCGTCACCTGACCCGTCTCATTTCCTAACAGGAGGTCCAACACTGCCCCTTCTCTGGTAGGCACCTCTACGTATTGCTGCAAAAAACTATCCTGCACACATGTGATTCCCAGTCTATATACGGAAACTTGAAATCACCCACAATCACTACTCTGTGCTTACTACTAATATCTGCTATCTCCTTACATATTTGCTCTTCCAATTCTCGTTACCTATTTGGCGGTCTATAATACACCCCTATAAGTGTTGCTAAACCTTTCTAATTTCTGAGTTCCACCCAAACAGCCTCCCTAATCGAGCCTTCTAGTCTGTCCTGCCAAAGCACTGCTGTGATATCCTCCCTGACAAGCAATGCCACACCCCCACCTCTTGCCCCTCCGATTCTATCACATCTGAAACAATGAAATCCTGGAATATTTAATTGCCAATCGCAACCCTCCTGCAACCATGTTTCACTGATCGCCACAACATCATACTTCCAGATGTCAATCCAGGCTCTAAGCTCATCCACCTTTCTTACAATGCTCCTAGCATTAAAATATACACATTTAAGGGACCCATCATTTCTTATTCTCAGTTTATTTCTTTTCACTTCTTTCTCTCCTACATATTGGGTCTGAGTGTTTCCCTTTTCTGCCTCCTGCCTCACACACTGCCTATTAGCTATCTGTGTTTGAGTCCCTCCCCCCAACCGTACTAGTTTAAAGTCTCCGCAATTACCTTAGCAAATCTCCCCGCCAGGAAGAACTGGAAGAATAGAATTCTGAAAGCATTTATATCCCGGGCACATGGAAAGCATTCGAAAGAATCATTAAAGCAAGTTGATTTATGAGCTTTGACATATCCTATAGGTAGTCTAGACCTTGGAGCACAATTTGTGATTTCGCATATGAGAGTAGATTCCCCTGCTGTTAACCCCCACCTCCCAGCCCAGCCCTGCCCTTGTGCACTAGCACACTAGTATAGGAAATTGGAAATACCACCACCTTTCTGCATCGCATTATTTTAAGCTGACAAATGGAAAAATTCAGGGAACACTTTTTGCAACAGGTGCTGTGCCATCTGCTGTCAACATATCACAGCACTGCAGCACGAGTCAGCTGCGACTTCACTCTGCAAACATCTCCTCTCTGGCATGTGGTTATACTATCAGGGTTGTGTCACTAATAAGAAAGCCGAACTATAGACTGTCTATCATCAGTCATTCACACTTCTAGAAGAAACACAAGACAAAGAACAAATGGCAGAGTCAGTTTTTAAAACTAACTGATCTCATTGCAAATGTAAGTTGGGATCTGAAGAACAATTATGGTGTTTGTTTCTTGAGCTGGTCTGGCTCTTAAAAGTTCCACTCGGACATGGGGGAAAAACATTTTTAAAAAGGTCCCCATGGCAAATAAGGTTTGATGAAGTTTGCTGATTTACATAACAATCCTTCTTAATAAAAATGTTTGAAGTTTTGTGTAATAATGTATGGCAAGTAATGTGTAGGGTCGTTATTTTGAGAGTGGGAATTTCAGATTTCCTCTGATATTGTTCTCATTGACCCAGGGCGGAAAGATGCTGGATGGTACAAGTGGGGAAGGAGGTCACATCTGCATTTAAAGAGTTTAAAAATTATTTCATGGAACGTCTAGGTTCTTACATGCACATTTAAAATCCCAGAAAATAAATACAGGGTATATCCTCTCCCTACTGTAGCAGGATGAATACAGACTACAAGTTTAGTAGGTTCACAAAATTCGTTACTCTTTTTCTCATCAAAACTCAGTTTCCAAGGTTTGGCCCGTGCATTCTACTTGACTATGCACGCAGAGTATCCTGGAGAGAAACGTGAAAATTAAGCAGGGAATTCTTACTGAGCATGATGCACAAAATGTCGGACACGGTACGAGTTGTAATACAGAAACAACCAGAAAATAAAAATGAATTTCTACTTACTACACTTGAAGTTGACAATCACTCATGGTAAAGCTCGATGGATTCTATTGATTATTCAGCCGACGTCAGCATTTTGCAGACCAACACTTTTTATGTAACTCTATCAATAGTTTCATAAATTCTATTTATGATATGGCTTTACTCTGCCTGTCAATTATCGACCTACCTGGATGAATGCCTGAGAGCTGCTTTAAAGGGCAGGTATGAAATAATTCATAATTGCCTGCTAAAAGTTATAACTTATTACGTTTGAAGGGAAGGCTTTCCCAACACACCTTGACTTGTGACAGTTCAGTCTGCGGTGCAGCCATTTTCCTGCCCAGACTTGTTGTTCCCTTTGCCTTCAGCTCCTCCACCGTTTTGTAGTTGTACTTCGGTTTCTTCTTTCCACCTGTGGAATCCTTTCGCCACTGGCTCATTTCCTTCAGGAACTCCTTCACACAAACAGTTAGTTAGTCCAGCAGCTGTCATTACACACTAACAGACTCTCATTTTTCAGACCCTAAAACAGCTACAAGTTCAGAGCATCAGTTCAATGAAGTTAACATTGATCCGGGGAGAAGTCACAAAGCAATATCCCTGTGTTCCCTGTGACAGAGACCCAAACTAGGAATTGTTACTGATCCATCCTCACCAAGAACCTTCAGATTGGGAAGGGGTGGAAAAGAGCTGGAGATACAAGAAACTGCAGATGCTGGTTTACGAAGAAAGACACAAAGTGCTGGAGTAACTCAGCAGGTCAGGCAGCATCTCTGGAAAACATAGATAGATGATGTTTCGGGTTAGGACTCTTCTTATTCTGTGGGGCAGGAGCAGGCAGTAACAATGGCTTTGCCAGGGCAGTCCAGTTTGTGGATTTTGAGGAGATAGAAACAGCAGTACAGGGCTGGGGAACCATACGGTTGAAGGCTGTGGAGGGGAGATAGCCAGAGGTGATGAGATCAGTAACAGTCTGCGAATGAAGGCCTGGTGTTCGTCTGTGGGGTCATGGTGAAGGGGTAGATATGAAGGTTAGATATGAGCTGGTACCTTCCCTCTGCACGGTAGAAGTCAGCCTGCCAGACTACTACAACACCGCCCCTGTTGGCAGGTTTGTTAACGATATCGGTATTGTTGCTGTGTGAGTGAAGGCCTGTGCGTTTAGTGGAGGTGAGATTGTAGTGGGTAAGGGAAGTGGAGAAGGTTGATGACACACCAACAGATGGAAATAAAAAGTTCCGGAGAGGGCAGAAGGCTGGCAGGGGAGTTAACGAAGATGAGGGACATTGGAAAAGGCTGGGGAACTACAAGGGTGGAGGTTGTGGAGAGAAGATTGCCAGAGGTGATAAGATCAATAATGCTCTGGAAGACGACAGCCTGGTGTTCTTCTGTGGGGTCTGTAGATACAGCTGGGATATTTAAAATACATGCAAATAAAAGGGCAAGAACTTTATCATTCCAAACCTCATCAGCATCCTCATCCGAGTCGACGACGGGAAAGTCTTTCAGCGACTGCTCTGTTCGTTCAGACCCATAAGCACCGATTGCTCCTTTCCCTTTCCTCATCTTTGCCTCAATTGGTGCCACGATACCTGCGCAATAATACAATGTTAACACTGATCTCCTAAACAGAGGCAGAAGATGGAACAGGGTCATTCAGAGCTTCTTTTTATCCCGGTGCTTAGTCAAGTCAAGTCAAGTCAATTTTATTTGTATAGCACATTTAAAAACAACCCACGTTGACCAAAGTGCTGTACATCTGATTAGGTTCCAATGGGAAAAAAAATGAAACGTACAGTAGCACGCAAACAGTTCACAGCGCCTCCTCAATGAGCCTCAAACGCTAGGGAGTAGAAATAGGTTTTGAGCCTGGACTTAAAGGAGTCGATGGAGGGGGCAGTTCTGATGGGGAGAGGGATGCTGTTCCACAGTCTAGGAGCTGCAACCGCAAAAGCGCGGTCACCCGAGCTTAAGCCTAGACCGCGGGATAGTCAGTAGCCCCAAGTCGGCCGACCTGAGGGACCTGGAGTTAGAGAGGGGGGGTTAGAAGATTTTTGATGTGGGGGGGGGGGAGTGTCCATTTAGGGCTTTATACGTGAATAGGAGGAGCTTGAAGTTGATTCTGTACCGTACAGGGAGCCAGTGGAGAGAGGCCAGAATCGGGGTGATGTGGTCCCTTTTACGGGTACCCGTCAGCAGTCTCGCTGCGGCGTTTTGGACCAGTTGCAGGCGGGACAGGGAAGATTGGCTGATCCCAGTGTATAGGGAGTTGCAGTAGTCTAGGCGGGAGGAAATGAAAGCGTGAATGATTTTTTCTGTGTCGTCGAATTGGAGGAAAGGTTTGATTTTAAGTTGTATTCAGTTGTATTAAGTTGTATTCAGTTCCAAAATCTATCCCATCTTGGCATCAAGCCCCAAGGTAGAGTTGCATTAACCAAAATTCCTAGAGAGCAATCTATGCACAAATTTATTATCATTACTGGCCTTACACATGGGTGACAAGTTGAAAACCGTATTGCCTGGAAATTTAAATGTCAGTCCTGTTGCCAGTATCTTATCTGGAGTACTAAATAATGAGTCATGTCTGAATAGGTTTTCAGCTGATGCTAAAACGTTCCACTCTAAAATTGTTCACTGTAATACCAGCTTCATGGGAAGACCAGCACTTCAGCACAAAGCGAGGCAAGGCGAATCTCACTGACAAAGTTAATGCTTTAAACGACATTACCTTGGGCATTCTTTCCAAGTCCTCTCCCATGCACGTAACCCATCTTCTGTAACAGCTTCTGTCCAATCCCTTTTGTGTGTTTTTCCCAGGTGCCGATTTCCTGGTTTGTCCGATATCCTCCTGTGAATCCTTTCGAATGAGATTTGAAAAAGCCACCCTGTGGATACAAAATAATTACTAGGTGGACGGAGTAACGAAGATTGTGCAGATGACAAACCTAGTACCAAGACTGGCTTAGAATTCTAAAATCCTTTTGGTAAAATATAACACAAAGACACCTTTACAAACTAAATCCTTCAGTAATAAAGATAACATCATGTTGGATTAAGAACTGGCTGGAAGGAAGTAAACAATCCTTGAGGGACCAACGTCATTCAGTATCTTTAAGTGTTATCCAGAGTTTGAAATTGTTAGCTTATACTATTAATTTGTTAATGATTGTCAATTACGAGGGATAGTCCTCCACCAATCCCGAGGAAATGTTTATATTCGCCCTCAGCTTGGTGACGTGTTCACCACTATTCTGGTGCTGATTTCTCATCCAGTTCCATGTCCATGCCTCCTTTAACCTCAAAACAAAGCCTCAAACAGAGCATTTTGTCATTCAACTAACAGTTTATCCCTCTGCAACTCCCTGGTCAACTCGTCCCTTCCCACTGAAACCACCCCCTCCCCTGGTACTTTCCCCTGCAACCGCAGGAGATGCAACACCTGTCCCTTTACCTCCCCCCTTGACTCCATCGAAGGACCCCAACAGACTTTTCAGGTGAGGCAGAGGTTCACCTGCACCTCCTCCAACCTCATCTACTGTATCCGCTGCTTCAGGTGTCAACTTCTGTACATCGGCGAGACCAGGCACAGGCTCAGCGATCGTTTCACTGAACATATCTGCTCAGTCCGCCTTAACCTACCTGATCTCCCGGTTGCTCAGCACTTTAACTCCCCCTCCCGTTCCCAATCTGACCTTTCTGTCCTGGGCCTCCTCCATTGTCAGAGTGAGGCCCAGCGCAAATTGGAAGAACAGCACCTCATATTTCGCTTGGGTTGCTTACACCACAGCGGTATGAACATTGACCTCTCTAACTTCAAATAGCCCTTGCTTTCCCTCTTTCTCCATCACCTCCCCCTTCCCAGTTCTCCCACCAGTCGTACTGTCTCCGACTACATTCTCTCTCTGTCCCGCCCACTCCCCTGTCATCAGTCTGAAGAAGGGTCTCGACCCGAAACATCACCCATTCTTTCCCTCCATAGATGCTGCCTGTTCCGCTGAGTTACTCCAGCATTTTGTGTCTACCTTCGATTTAAACCAGCATCTGCAGTTCTTTCCTACAGTTTATCCAGCTTTCTGCATGAAGCTTTACTGCCACTTTATAAAGGTGTGACTGTAAATTCTTCAAAGACTCTTCAAAATTTACTTCACTGGTCTGGTTAAAACCAAACATAGTCACTAAGTGCTGGAGTAACTCAGTGGGTCAGCAGCATCCCTGGAGAAAAAGGATGGGTAACGTTTCAGTTTGGGAACATCTGAAGTGTCTCGACCCAAAACTTTACCCATCCTTTCTCCCCAGAGATGCTGCCTGATCTGCTGAGTTACTCCAGCACTTTGTGTCTATCTTTGATATAAACCAGCATCTTCAGTTCCTTGTTTCTACAATGCTCTGGTTTCTCCTGAAGCTCCTTGGTATGGACCATATGCTTCAACATGGACCAGAGCCCATCCAGTCAATACCCCCGCACTGGCAAACACTTACAGTTTTTAATTTCTTTGGCGCAAACTCTTTTTGAAATTCTTCTCTTTTAACCTTCTCTTCATCAGATTCATCGGAATCGTTCTCTTCTTTATTTTCCTCATCTGTTGTTCGACGAAGTCCAGCGCTGATGAAGTTCACCGGAGCTGAGTAATCTTTGGAGCTATGACGAGCACAAATTTCAAATCAGAGCCATTACAAGCTAACCACAATTGTTAACGTCAACGTACTGTTGGGTGACTGCTGGAGGTGGGGACAGAGGGGAACATCAAATACACACAAACCTGAAGGTTCCACACAAGTTCTGCCTTTCTCCCAATGATTAAATCTACTGTATTTTTGACTAATGAGCAGAGGTGTAATTGCAGGTTTTGTAGGATTATTGACCAGCGAAATTATTAGTTTCCTCTCTTGACTCTTTATTGAGCTAGATACAGTAAACTCTTGTTTTAACAAATCACTTTTTTAATGAATTTTGGTTATAGTGGACTGACCTATAGATGGCTGCCCACGCCATCCCCGGCTTGCGCCGGCAGCCCACAGCTTCCTTGGACACTTCTGCCATCGCCACCCATTACCTATACTCCGGCCGCCCGTGGGCTGCCACCATTGACTCTGCCGATCCCGGCCGCCAGCAGGTCTGGGCCGTCAATTCACCTGCATTCCAGGCCCAGTCCAAACTGTCAGTCTGAAGAAGGGTCTTGAACTGAAATGTCAGCTATCCATGTTCTCTAGAGATGCTGCCTGACCAGCTGAGTTATTCCAGCACTTTGTGTCCTTTTGTATATTAACCAGCATTTGCAGTTGTGTTTCCACTACCTATACAAATACCCTCAGTTACAGTTACAGGCTATTAGTTACAGGGAAAGGTTGGACAGACTTGGCTTGTTTTCTCTGAACACTGGACGTTGTAGAAGTATATAAAATTATGATAAGGCATGTATAAGTTAAATAGTCAGAACCTTTTTCCCAGGTTTGAAAAATCAAATACTAGAGGGCATAGCTTAAAGGTGAGAGAGGTAAAGTTTAAAGAAAATGTGTGAGGCGTTATTTTTTACATATAAGGTGGCGAGTGCCTGGAACACGTTGTGGTGGGTAGTGGTTGAATCAGATATGATATTAGTGGCACTTAAGAGATTTTTGGATAAGCATATGGGTATGCAGAAAATGGAGGGATAAGGGCTATGAGCAGATAGATAAGCGATGGTCGTGGTACTGCAGATGCTGGTACAAATCGAAGGTATTTATTCACAAACTGCTGGAGTAACTCAGCAGGTCAGGCAGCATCTCGGGAGAGAAGGAATGGGTGACGTTTCTGGTCGAGACGGGTCTGAAGATGGGTCTCGACCCGAAACGTCACCCATTCCTTCTCTCCCGAGATGCTGCCTGACCTGCTGAGTTACTCCAGCATTTTGTGAATAAATACCTTCGATGGTTGTGGTACCATGTTCGGCACAGGTATTGTGGGCCAAAGGGCCTGTTTTTTTGCTCTACTGTTCTAAATGTTGACCAGTGGTCGTCGAGTAGGATGCCAAGCTGCCAGCAGGGATGTATCCATACAACAAAATAAAGAAATGGTGGGTCCCCCGGCCCTGAAACATCGCCTGTCCATCCTCTCCACAGATGCGAGTTCCTCCAGCACTGTCTGTGTGTTTTGCTCAACATCCAGATTCAGCTTCGAGAGGAGCGAAAGGTCATCGAGGAAAAGCAAGTCAGATGCTGAGAAGACAACGTCACGAATCACAAAATTACCGTTTCCCCCCAAAACTGGGTCTCTCGTCGTCAGAGTCGTTCTCGGCCCACATGCCGTAGATCGCATCTTCCTTTGTCTGCCTGTAGCGGACACGGTCCGGATTGAACTCATTTTCCAGGTCCCAGTCCGAGATCTCAAATCGTTCCATCTCCACCTCATCGTCGGTGCCGTCCTTCCCGTACAGATGTGCCATCGACATCGGGCCTGTGGGTAAGTCTCGGTGAACAGAGCGGAGAGGCAGGGGAACGGGGCGGCGAGAGGAGGGGGCGGCGAGGGGACGGCTCGGCGTGGGGACGGCTCGGCGTGGGGACGGGGAACGGCACGGTTCGGCGAGGGGACGGGGATCGCGGGGCCCGGCCGGGAACAGCCACACTCACCGGCGTTGGTGCGGGTTCTAAGCCCGATAGATGATCAACGGAGTCGGTGTGTGAACAACGCCTGAGGCAAGGCGGGAGCAGAGGGTGAGGGGCGTAATGATGGGCCGGGGCTCGCTGTCTCCCTCTCTGACCGGGTCTCGCTGTCTCCCCGCCGCCCGCTCCCTACACCCCGCCCGCCATCTTGTCAGTGCCCGGCGCGCCGCTGCCACCGGCGGAAACAAGGGGCGCGGACGAAGGTTCCGCCCGCAAGGCGGGGGTGCGAGGGGAGCGTTACCCGGGGACACTCGGCCACTGCGAGCCCATGATGGCGGCCGGCCCGGCCCACGGAGGCTGGGAAACGGTCGGCAGGCGGAGGGCGAAGCGGAGAGAGGCCGGTGGGCGAAAGGCCGAACGGCCAACCGTGTGTGAGGGGGACAAGGTCCGGCGCAGGGTGCGGGAGACGGTGTAAGTCAGTCAGGCCAAGGAGAGGGGAAGGACCGGGGCGTGTCCCGGGAGGAAGCACCTGTCCAGTGAGTGCCGACAAGAGGGGGGCCCGAGGGAGGGCCAGAGACAGAGTGCAGACACATCACAGTGCGGGGCATCCAGAACCCCACACAGCAGCAAAGGGCAACCTGCAGTGAGTCTCTGTAAAGCCCATCGTGCTTCAACATCCTCCTCCACATGGCACCGGCAGCAAAGCAAGTCTTGGCATTTCAAAACAAAACGCAAAAGTTATGGAGGAAATGCCATGTGTTGGTGAAATGGCCTTGGCAATGTCAGATGGGTGTGAGGTGATTCATTTTAGAACTATCTGTGGAGCCAGGACATACACCACAAGTGGTAGGATGCTAGGGGTGGGAACAGAGGTACCTTAGTTACAAGTACCTTAGCACTAGGCAACACCGTTAAAAAATCTTGTACTTAATATAATTGTATTTAATTGTATTTATGTATTTATTTGTTTTTGCATTTATTGCATATATGTTTGTACGCACCGTCAGGATTGGCTATTTTTTAATTTCGTTGTACTCGTTGCAATGACAATAAATGAATATTATTATTATTATTATTATTATTATCCTTGAAAGGTGCGGGTGGAGGTGGATAAAGTGGTTATGAAGGCTGTAGGATTCTGCCATTCATTAGCCAGGGCAATAAATACAGTAGCAGGGAGGGGAGGTGAGCTGAACTTTGGGCAGCATAGTCGAGTAGCTGGCAGAACCACAGCGCCAGACACACAGGTTCAATCCTGACCTCGAGTGCTGTGTAGGTGGAGTTTGCATGTTCTCACTGTGAGCATGTGGGTTTCCTCCTACGTTCCACAGATATGTGAGTTTGTAGGTTAATTGGCCATTGTAAATTGCCTCTAGTGAATAGGAGTGGACCTGAAAGTAGGAAAATGTAGAACTAGTGTAAACGGGTGATCGATAGTGGGTGTGAGGTTGGTGGGCCAAACGGCCTGTCTCCATGCTGTATCAATCAATCAATAATTACCCAATCTTTTACAAACGTTTATATTTAACACTCATGGTGATCAGAGATACAGAGAGTGGAACTTCTCATCATTGGCCTTGCCTTTGAAGATGCCAATCACTAAAATAATCAAAGCGTCCAATGCATTCAAACTATTGAACTTTGTTTCAGAGAGGAGTTGCGGAGTTCAGAATTCTGGGCCATTTGCTGTGGTGAGTTGTAAGACTATCGATGTTTTTGATCATTTAACCATGCTTCCATCATGGTGACTGTCGCACTTGGTTTCAGAAACAGTCCAGAGGGCGATAAACAAATATCACACCACTCCAAAGGCACCAGCGTCAACTCGCTCACCAGATGTTGGAGCTGCCAAAGTCCTGGAGGATCAGAAGGATGATATAGATCTTTGTCAAACCACACTCGACTTAGTATGTTACGGGATTGGAAACTTTTCCGATTCGGTTACATCTCGCTATCAGTTGGCCCTACTCTTTCTGCTGCTCGAGACTCTGCAGGTAAGGATAGCAAGATGCCAAAGGTGGAGTAAATAAGAGAAGTAAATCTGTTGCCCAGTATTGTGTGAAAACAAGTCACTGTGCAAGTCATTGGGGTGATGTACATGATAACTTGTGCCCAAATCAGAGCTACATTTCAAGATGCAGGGGAAAGACATCAAAGCAAGAACTTCAGGAGAGTTCAGTGGTAGTTTTGTTTGGAACCCAGCTTCTGATCCTGAAAAACGTGATGGGAATATCAGCTCGTCTTTTGTTTTACACGTGGGTTTATGATGAAAGCATTTACAGTTGGCAGCAGTTATGTAGGTGTGTGCCTCTCCCTCCGATCTCCTCCTCCGTTGCACAGAACGCAGAGGGCTTGAGCTGGAGATTCTCTGAGAACTGGTGGAACAGAATGCATACCCCTGTAATTATCACTGTGCAAAAGCCCATTTATGAAAGGCAAATCATGCCTGACGAATCTTATAGAATTTTTCGAGGATGTAACTAGTAGAGTGGATAAGGGAGAACCAGTCGATGTGTTATATCTGGACTTTCAGAAGGCCTTCGACAAGGTCCCACATAGGAGATTGGGGTACAAACTTAAAGCACACGGTATTGGGGGTTCAGTGTTGAGGTGGATAGAGAATTGGTTGGCGGACAGGAAGCAAAGAGTAGGAATAAACGGGTCCTTTTCGGAATGGCAGGCAGTTACTAGTGGGGTACCGCAAGGCTCAGTGCTGGGACCCCCAGTTATTTACAATATATATTAATGATTTGGACGAGGGAATTGAATGCAACATCTCTAAGTTTGCGGATGACACGAAGCTGGGTGGCAGTGTTAGCTGCGAGGAGGATGCTAGGAGGCTGCAGAGTGACTTGGATAGATTAGGAGAGTGGGCAAATGCATGGCAGATGCAATATAATGTGGATAAATGTGAGGTTATCCACTTTGGCGGCAAGAACAGGAAAGCAGAGTATTTATTACCTGAATGGTGGCCAATTAGGAAAAGGGGAGATGCAACGTGACCTGGGTGTCATGGTGCACCAGTCATTGAAAGCAAGCGTGCAGGTGCAGCAGGCAGTGAAGAAAGCGAATGGTATGTTAGCATTCATAGCAAGAGGATTTGAGTATAGGAGCAGGGAGGTTCTGCTGCAGTTGTACAGGGCCTTGGTGAGACCGCACCTGGAGTATTGTGTACAGTTTTGGTCTTCTAATCTGAGGAAATACATTCTAGCCTTAGAGGGAGTACAGAGAAGGTTCACCAGATTGATCCCTGGGATGGCAGGACTTTCATATGAAGAAAGACTGGATAGACTGGGCTTATACTCGCTGGAATTTAGAAGACTGAGGGGGGATCTTATTGAAACATATAAAATTCTTAAGGGGTTGAAGAGGCTAGATGCGGGAAAATTGTTCCCGATGTTGGGGAAGTCTAGAACCAGGGGTCACAGCTTAAGGATAAGGGGGAAGTCTTTTAGGACCGAGATGAGAAAACATTTCTTCACACAAAGAGTGGTGAGTCTGTGGAATTCTCTGCCGCAGAAGGTAGTTGAGGCCAGTTCATTGGCTATATTTAAGAGGGAGTTAGTTGTGGCCCTTATGGCTAAAGGGATCAGGGGGTATGGAGAGAAGCCAGGTACAGGTTACTGAGCTGGATGATCAGCCATGATCATATTGAATGGCGGTGCAGGCTCGAATGGCCTACTCCTGCACCTATTTTCTATGTTTCTATCATCACTGTGCAGACAATGAATATCACCAAGAACAGTGTGCTGCACTAAACTTGCCGCGGTACATCGTTGTGAATCTTTCTATAACGTTCTCAACATTTCCTCCGTGTGTCCACCAGATCCCTCGAGTGAGCTGCCTTCTCTTTGATCCATTGTTTACAGAATGGGAGAAGAGTTTCCTGAAGGACTCTGGGATGGTGGTGATCACAGAAAATGAGGCGAGAGACACTCAGATTTCAATTTCGCTCAAGCCAGACAAAAATTAAAATTTTGCTTTTTAACTAGCATTTGAATGCATGTAATAATAGCACAATAATTTAAATAGCAAATTAATATATTCTTGATCCTGTAACATTAATGGATTTTTCCTTTGTAAATGTATTAGGAAGGAAAGCGACCCATCAACCGACCGACCCTCTTCTATATGGTTCATTGTGGAAAGGCTCTCTATAACAACCTTCTGTGGAGAAACTGGTCACCACATCAACTTGCCCAAACCATTCTCATTGGAAACAGTTTTAAAGGGATAGAGGAGAGGTAGGGGAACACTGTTCATCCTTCAGAAGGTGGGATTTGAAAAGTGGGGATCGATTGAAACTCATAGATCCACTTGAAACACAAGTGAAGAATTTGGATTAAGAAGAGAAATGACTGAAAAATCTAGCCACAGTGGGTTAAGTGACCCCTGGCAACCATTACGGGCTACATTTATTTCTGGAGCAAAAGGTAATGAAGATTATTAAAATAATGCTGGGACTAATCTTTGTTCAATGGATTCCAGGTTGCCAGCCAGGGTACTACAGAGAGACTACATGTACATCAGTTACGTATCCTTCACTGATTTCATAGTGAGTACAGAAGATTGAAGCAGAAATTTATTAGCATTGATCTTATTTCACAATAACTGATGACAAATGTAAAGTTGTATTTTGGTGAAGAAAGAATGGTCTGTACCGTCATAGATGGCCAGGAGGTGGACATGTAGATCCAGCTTGAAGTAAATAATTTAGTATCTACCATTCTATAACACACTGGTATTAAGTAACTTCAACACAAGAATAATCCTCCCACAGAATTATTCACATCCAGTTAGGACGAATGGTGTGGGAAATATTTCAGAAAGTACAGCTGGAATATTATCCAGATACAAAGCAATTGTTAGAGGCACAAGAGACTGCAGATACTGGAATCTTCAATCTTTTGTCTGAAGATCCCAACTCGAAATGTCATCCATCCATTTCCTTACACTGATGCTGCCTGACCCACTGAGTACCTCCAGCAGTTTGGATTATTCATTTAAACAATGATGAGAAACACTTACCATTGGAGGAGAAATAGCAAATTTCATTTTCTCCTATTTACTTCCATCTTTATTTTAAATTGCACAGGTAGATCAAAAATTCTTTTGTTTTTAATTTTGTAGAAGGATCATGAAGATAATATTGTCACTCAGCCAAAGAGGAGTTAAGAGAGGATCATGGTGTCCGATTCAGTACCGAGTCTGTTTGTGGTGTAATTAGATAAATATTTGAAGCACCTGGTTACAGAGCGTTTGGATTAGACAAGGCAGAATTCTGGGCCAATGGCCTTCTTCATTGTGGGTAGTCTCCACAGCTCTGGGTTTGCAGTGAAACATCTTGCACGTGGTTTGTATTTTCTATTAAGAATGCATCATTATTGTCAAAGCATAACCAAGAAACTTGCCCTGGATGTTTTAAACCTTAACTATATAGCACAGATATTGGCATTGACCGAAGAGGCAGCATTCCCTGACAGCATTAGATATCTGGATGTATTTAATGATACCTCCATTCATCAGTTTCCCAGAGCAAAACTGGATGCAAAACCCAGGGAGTTCTGGGAGGGTGCAGCCGAACCAATGTACCAGCAGTGTGAAGACTTGGAAATAGTCCAGAACGGCTGAGAAAGTTTTTCATCGTCAGAGTTGGGATAAAAATCCAGGTGAAATGGACTGCATTGTCCAAAGAAATGGATTTAAAAAGGCTATCAAGTGCAACATTAAGAATTTCCAAATGTAAACATTGCACAACCTGGCCTCTGATCAGCAAGTGAGAATGGATGCCCTCTGTGGGAAGGAGGGTTTAAAAAAAAAAACTAGACCAAACTTCTCCCGCATTGGTGCAGCACCCTCTCCACTCTCCCTCCCCCATCCAAACCCCTCAACCCCCCCTTATCCTCCCCCTCTCCAACCCCCCCTTATTCTCCCTCCACCCCCCCTCCATAGGAGATAGATTTAAACTTAAAAATGTGAATAACTAAAAATATAACACCGATTTAACTGAAACTTCTTCCATTAGCACCAAAAGGACAACGGTGAGTAAGGTGGGCCTAACTGTCGCGCTATCGTGTACTGTTTTGGCTGTAGTTCAGAAACAAACAAACATGAGAGTTTTAGTATATAGACTAGAAAAGAGGGCCCGTTGGGCCCGTCCCCACACCCTCCATTCTCTCCTCCCCCAGCCCCACTCTTACTCTCCAAGTGTGCCCGTTGGGCCCGTCCTCCTGATCTGTGTATGTCAAGTGACCACTATAGTCTTCATTTTTTTTTTTTTTTCCTAATCAGATGTCTTTTTTTTTTTTCCTAATCAGATGTGCAGTACTTTGGTGAACGTGGGTTGTTTTTAAATGTGCTATACAAATAAAACTGACTTGACTTGACTTGACTTGACTTGCAATAACAAAAAAGACTTCTTGGAAGCTTTTCGAAACAATGTAGCCGTCACAAGCTGAAAACTAAATCCTTGCTGAAAACTAAATCCTTTTCTGGAAACTTTTGGAAACAAATGTAGCCCCTTGAAGAAAAGGGTTAGAAATGAAAATTTAAACTTTAATATCTCTCTAGCTTTAAAAAGGTAGCTTCAATTTGAACGAAAGTACTTACAATAGTTGCCCAGGTTAATGGTGAATACGGCGGTACAAAAATCGTAGCGCTTTGGTGTACCGTCTTGGAGGAGTAGGGTTTGTAAGTTAAACTTCGTAATCTTCCGTACATACACACATACACACATACATACGAACGCAGAGTTTTAGTATTATACTAGAAAAGAGGGCCCGTTGGGCCCGTCCCCACACCCCCCATTCTCTCCTCCCCCAGCCCCACCCTTACTCTCCAAGTGTGCCCGTTGGGGAGGGCCCGTTGGGCCCGTCCCCACACCCCCCATTCTCTCCTCCCCCAGCCCCACTCTTACTCTCCAAGATGTTTTTTTTTTTTTTCCTAATCAGATGTGCAGTACTTTGGTCAACGTGGGTTGTTTTTAAATGTGCTATACAAATAAAAGTGACTTGACTTGACTTGACTTGACTTGCAATAACAAAAAAGACTTCTTGGAAGCTTTTCGAAACAATGTAGCCGCCGTCACAAGCTGAAAACTAAATCCTTGCTGAAAACTAAATCCTTTTCTGTAAACTTTTGGAAACAAATGTAGCCCCTTGAAGAAAAGGGTTAGAAATGAAAATTTAAACTTTAATATCTCTCTAGCTTTAAAAAGGTAGCTTCAATTTGAACGAAAGTACTTACAATAGTTGCCCAGGTTAATGGTGAATACGGCGGTACAAAAATCGTAGCGCTTTGGTGTACCGTCTAGGAGGAGTAGGGTTTGTAAGTAATCTTCCGTACATACACATATACATACATACATACGGAATGTTGGACCGCAGAGTTTTAGTATTATATAGATAATAATAAGATAAGATAAGATAGATAGATAGATAGATAATGACTGGCAAAATTTGCTGCTCTAAATTTGCAATTGGTAAACCTCTGCTGTTGTTGCCTGCAGCTGAGACCTTGCTTGATACAACCAAGTCAGGGACCAAATAGTTTGCAACAGTTGCACATTGCCTGGAATGCAAGTGCCTGTGTGGTGAGAAACCCTCTCGGATGCCATCAACCAAAGTCACTCTCCTGCCCAATCTTTTCCCTTTTCATTCAACTGACTTGACTGAATAATCCCCCAACAATGTTTTTACCCAATTGCCAGTGGCTGGTGTGTCTTTTGACGCTTCTTGTCTGTTGATAGTGAGTGGAAAGACGATGTTAATGTCTATATTTTATTACTGAAATAACAGATCACAGTATTACAACATTTGTAAAAACTAAATTATTCCATAACAAAAAGATATTTCTCACAATTTAACAATGCTTACAGATGATTCATGAATAAAAGCAAGAATAAAACTGCAAAAGGCAATGATTTGATGCACAAATCTGGATACTAGAATAAAGCAGTGCAAAAGGTGAATTAAAAATGTTTAAATTCTGCCTTGGACCTGGTGTATTTTCCCCAGACCCCAGGAGTCTATGTTAATTCTGAACATATGGACGCATGAAAGCAAATGGCTAAACTTGAATAGACAAAAGATTTGGACAGTTGGATGTATGTATCGGCAACAGGTGCTTGTGATAATGCTGCGGAGCCCGTCAACTAACAAGCATGTTTGGGCTATCAGGTCTCCCACTGGAAGTTACAAAGACTATCAGCAATAATGTGAAAATTGAAAACTTTCAGAATTGCAGTTCAAAATATTTGCTTAAAAACTGGGGAAATTCCGTGTTTAGCCTCACGAGGAGAATGTAACCCTTCTCCACATCTGTTAGCTGCTTGATGACTATGTTTTATCAATCTCCAATTCTTACATCGTATCTCTGGTTTAACACGCTGTCTTAACATGATGTGAATCAATAAATATACCACACACTGTTTATGAAAGACTTGGTTGTATTGATATCAAAGTGAAGGTTGACAGCACAGAAAGGCACTTCAAACCAACTCATCTATGCCGATCAAGATGCCAAACTATGCTGATTCCATTTGCCAGTGTTTGGCTCGTATCCCTCTAAACTTCTCCTCTCCATGTACCTGTCCCAATATAATTTAAATGTTGTTGTACCTGCCTCAACTACTTCCTCTGGTAGCTCATTCCACATAGCCACCAACTTCTGTGTGGACAAATTATCTTTTAAATCTCTCTCCTCCAACCTTAATCCCATGTCCTATGGATTTAAGACGCCCCAACCAATGGAAAAACACTGAACATCCCATCTTATACAGGTCCCTGATTTTATAAACCCCTCGGGTCACTTCTCAGCCTTTTTTCTGTTCCAGGGGAAATAATGCCAGCATCCAATCTCCCCTAAAACTCAAACCCTCCAGTCCAGCAACATTCCTGTCAATGCTTTCTGCACCCTCTCTAATCACATCCTTCCTGTAATGTGGCCACCAGAACAGCACACGATAGACGTACAAGCATGTTTGGGCTATCAGGTCTCCCACTGGAAGTTACAAAAACTATCAGCAATAATGTGAAAATTGAAAACTTTCATAATTGCAGTTCAAAATATTTGCTTAAAAACTGGGGAAATTCCGTGTTTAGTCTCACGAGGAGAATGTGACCCTTCTCCATCCTGCAACACAACATTCAATTCCTATACCCAATGCCTCAGCCGATGAGTGCAAGCATGACATATGCCTTCTTCACTGTCTACCTGTGTGACTGCTGGAACTAGTATCCCAAGATCTCACTGTTCAGTGATACTACCCAGGATCTTGCCATTCACTGGGTGTAGAAACAAAAAACCACAGATGCTGGTTAATACACAAAAGGACATTTTGGGCTTTTCGGGTCGAGACCCTGGTTTAGCATCCCAAATTTCATCACGTCACACACGTCCACATTAAATTCCCTTTGCCCACTTTCAAAGTTGATCTACATTCCCTATCTAGTATACAATCAAATTTGTGTGTCATCTGCAAACTTATGAAACACGCTAACTTCCCTCTCTTACATATCATTTGTATAATATGATGAAGAATATAAAAGTGTGGATATTCTGCACTGCTGTTTTCCCAATGTCCTGATGTTTCAATGTCCTGATTGGGCAAAACAGCCCAATTTTATACTTTTACCAATTATTTGGCAAAGTCCTGCCCAACTGCAAGGTTAGGTCCAAAGTCTGGAATTTGTAACTACATTGTGTTTAGAAATAGTAAACCCACGATCTGATTATTAAAACAATTATTAAAAATCTAATCATTTAAAGAGAAAAAGTTTTCCAATTGTAACAGTCACAAGATCCAATTTCCAGTCTGTGATTAGCCTTCAAACCCCAGCTGCCAGTATTTACAGGGACCCAGTTATGTGATCACTCCCTCTAGCTGTGATACAAAAGAGTATTTGCATTTGTGGCAATAACTGGAGAGTTCAATCGCTCTTTTTGTTGACAACTGAGAAACAGTTACGCAGAAACCTCTGATGTCACACAGCCGGTCTCTGCCTTGTCTTTGATCAGGGTTTTCCCAAGCGTTTGCTCTGCATCATTTACAATTTCTCCAGCGGCTTCACTTCCATTGACCAGTATCTGGTCATCCACACCAATGCCAGCAAGGGTCTTGGTCACCCTCTGTGATGCTTGGATTTCTTCCAGAATTAGGTTCCGCATTTTCTCAGTTGCTTTTTCCAAAGCAGATTTTCTAAAATAAACATTAAAATTGATCAGCTGAAGAAAGCAGGGGAAACATTTTTTTAAATCCCCCAAAAAATCACTTCATCATTGCAGTTGAAGAGAGTGGGGAATGGTAGGAGGAGGAAAAAGTGGTGTTTGTGGCTTAGTTACCTAACATTGGAGATTTCAATATTCATACCATCAGATTGTAAAGTAATCATTTGTCTTTGACGTAAGAATAATGCAGCTAATTGCAATATCCGTCCTACCCTGTAGTGTGACAAATTATTTCCTTTCAGAATCTTATCCAACCCTCTTCCAACACCAGTTTAATTTGCCTCCTGGACCAGCAACGTTAACACAATGTCCAAAACATCTTCACTTTAAATTCCTCCCATTTTTTAAATTTCCAATTTACCTGGGCCTTCTCCAATTGATTACTCTTGCCTTAGTATGGGCCTTACCCTTTTTCTATTTTACACCCTATGAAATGATCACTGTTTGCTAGACATTCCTTCCCCCACCATCAAGAACCATTTCCTGAGCACACTTAAATCTGCTTGCCCTCTTCGCCCCCTTTGTCATTGCTTTCCCAGTCTATATTTTACTCATCAATGGCTATTTTTCAACTCAACTTGAGTTGACTCACTGAAAGACAAAACATTATTCAAGCACGTTGGCAGGATATCCTATAATGAAAGAACTGAAGACAAGATCACTCACAATGTCATAAATCCAGACATCCAAAGGATTCACAGAACTGTGACTGTGAGCAAGGCATGGTGACACCCCCCTCCCACCCCTTTGCTTAGAAATGAAAGACCAATCAGTAGTATCTTCATTGCTGCACAGCAGAGACATAAATGCAGCACACTGACTTTTCTGACCATCCGCTGTTCCAGGTGTGGACTCCTGTATATCGGCGAGATCAAGCGCAGGCTCAGCGATCATTTCGGTGAACACCTCCACTCAGTTTGCCTAAACCTACCTGATCTTCCGGTTGCTCAACACTAACCCCCCCCTCCCATTCCCACACTGACCTTTCTGTCCTGGACCTCCATTGTCAGAGTGAGGTCCAGCGCAAAGTGGAGGAATAACACCTCATCTTTCGCTTGGGCAGCTTACACCCCAGGGGTATGAATATTAACTTATCTAACTTCAAGTAACCCTTGCTTTCCCTCTCTCTCCATCCCTCCCCTTCCCAGTTCTCCGACCAGTCAGACTGTCCCCTTGATTACATTTTATCTCTGCTTTGTTGTCATCTTCTAGCTAACAATGATCTAAACTGCATCTCATTTGATCTCTTACACTTCCTTATCTCTGTGACGCCCTCTCCCCTGACTCTCAGTCTGAAGGGCCTCGACCCTAACATCACCCATTCCTTCTGTCGAGAGATGCTGCCTGTCCTGCATTTTGTGCCTATCTCCAGCATTTTGTGCCTATCTTCGGTGTAAATCAGCATCTGCAGTTCCTTCCTACGCACTATAACCTGTCCTTACTGCGATTGACTTTTTAAAGTCCACGAGGGATCCAGTTTGACAGCATTCTTGACAGATGGGATTATCAGGGAGTCGAGTGCTTTCACATCATAATACCACTCACAATTTAGACATAAATTACACATTTCTTAGAAAAGTCAAGTATTTCCATTCCTTGATATAATTATTCATTGCTCTGGCAGTGTTGTTGATTGATGATGTTTGAATACTCCGCTGATATTAGTTCTCAACCCTAAACGATATTAATTTAGATTGCACCATAGTCTCAAGGGGAAGATGGGAAATGAAGGACAGGCTTACCTCGTTTCCATGAGAACAATCCCATTGATTATATTAAGCTGTTCCAGCATCATTTTTTTACTCGGGGATGCGGTCTGGAAAAAATTCAATATCAAACATATCCTATCAGATTCTTCATCTATATGAAACATGGAACAGTACAGCAAAGGACTGGCCCTTCGGCCCACAATGTTTGTGCTGAACATGATGCCTAGCTAAACTCATCTCTTCTGCCTGCATGTGATTCATATCCTTCTGTTCCTGCACTTCCATGTGCTTATCCAAAAGCCTCTTAAAAGCAGCTATCATATCTGTCGCCACCACCATCTCTGGCAAGGTGTTCCAGACCCCACCGCCATCTGCGTAAAATAACTTGCACCGCACAGCTCCATTAAACCTTCCCCCTCCCACCTTACAGCTATGCCATCTAGTGCTGAAAGTTTCCACCCTGGGAAAAAAAGGTTCCGACTGTCGATCCTATCTATGCTTTTCATAATTTGATATACTTCTGTCAAGTCTCCTCTCAACCTCTGATGTTCCAGAGAAAACAATCCAAGTCTATCCAACCTCCCTGTAGTTGAAACCCTCTAATCCAGGCAAGGACATTTTGCACTGGAACAATAGGCAACAAAAGGGGCACCAACCTGTACTGGAGAAAGATTAGCATTTGATCCGTTCTTGTAAATTTCATTGATGGTTCTCTGGAGGTTAACGGCCTGCTGAGTAAAATGCTTCAGGAACTCAGAACTTCCTTTTGTTTTAAGGTGCGTCTCCCCAAGCTGCTTTTGAAAATAAAAATCCAAATGAATTAATCCTGCCATATTTCTAAATATTCAGTATTTTGGGGTTTTCCAAGATAGTCAATGGGCAGTACAGAATGCTTGTGATATGTAAAGAAGAGGACTTATTTTGGACCAAATGTCTATTTCTATTAGATGCAGTATACGACAAAATGTGTGTTCCTGTCTGCATCACAAACTGTCCCTCTGTGAAAGGGTGGGTTAAGGTAGTGTGGACACAAAAAAACTATTGAGTCATATCCTGCAGTATATACAAGTAATAAGAATAGATGATGGCACCTATTTAACATCTTATTTGACAACATAAGTTGCTGTAACTTGGGAAATCTTCACTCATTGCAGAATGCGTTACTTGCTGTTATGACAGAAAATTGGAGTTGATTCAGCTACAAGTAGAGTTGGGTTGACCCTCGCCTTATATTCAACTGAGTGTAATCTGCCAAGGTAACTTTTGGAACATTCAACGGTTGACTTAAATGCCATCGGACTACAACACAAAGAAAATACTTTGGAATAACTAACCCGATCACTGTAGATGATGTAGGCCTGCTTCTCGTGCTGCATAGCTGCTCGGAAGTCAGCCTTGCTGGCGTTGACTTGGGCCAGGAGATGATAACTACGTGGTTTTCAAACAGAAAGTAATTAGACACAAGCACACTCAAATCATAGCTTCTATTTGTAGGCGCAAAGGTTTAGATCCAAATTCCCACAAGTAATCAATACATCTGCACCACACGATCAGCCCTCCAACTAGAGGTTATTGTGGTCATTTAATGACTAGGCAGTTTCAAAATAGGTACAGTACTTAGTTATTTTATATGTGGCTGAACGTTAAGAAGCACTGCTAAAGTTGGGAAGCTGGCTTCTGTTTTGTATTAAAAAAATGCTTTAAATTAGTTTTCATGCAAAAGAGATGGGAGGGAAGCAACCAAATTCATCACTATGAGACCGTAGAAATCGAGCCACCGTCTTCAGCAAGAGACAGGACAAAGCTGCGTAAAATCACTTTCCCAGTCTGGCCCACACAAGCAGGCAATTACCTACAACTTTAAACATGGCCTGTAGTTTGTGGTTTTCAAACAAAATTATGTTAATGGGATAGAGTTATTTAGGGCGATTGTGATAAACCACAAGCTCAAATTGCCACTTTTTGTTCTGGTTTTCCTGAATTTTTTGGGCTGACAATATACAAAAGGATTGTTCTTGGCCATAATTCCCAAAGATGAATCCTTCCACTAAGATCTGCTGGGGCATTGTCTCAGGGCATTTACAAATGTGTGTCAATTCTGACTTCAAAGTACAAGCCAACAAGTCCTTACACATATATTAACGTGGCCCACACCAGTAAAATATACGGATAATTTAGGGCAAAAGTGTCCAGTATTCACCAAACAAACTAATGGAGGAACTCAGTGGGTCAAGGAAAGGAATTGATGATATCTTGGGTCGAAACCCTGCATTACCCAGAATATTGACAACCCCCCCCCCCCCACAAAAGATACTGATTGACCTACTGAGTTCCTACAGTAGATTGGTCATTGTTCCACAACCCAACATCTGCGGTCTGTGTCCACCCACTTCCACTTTAAATACCTCTGATATCTGGCCCCCATCATTGGAGAATTTCACAGGTTCGCCACCTTCCACCAGAAGAAAATTCCGCTTTGGTTTTTAATGACTGTTCCCCTATTTTGCAACAATGTTCCCACTTTCGAGATTCTCTCACATAGAAATATCTCAGTGTCTACCTATCTTGCCCTCGAAGGATCTTCCCTGTTTCACAAAGATTACCCCTCGTTATTCCAAGCTCCAAATAAAACTGTTTCAAATTCTTGAGCCTCTCATAAGTAAGCTTCCTCATCCCTGAGATTCGCCTGGGGAATCTCTTCTGGACGGCCTCCAATGCTGCTATATCCTTTCTTAAAAAAGACCACCAAAACTGTGCACGGTACCCCAGAAAGTTGATAAGGAAATGCAAGTTTACAGGTAAATTAATCCCATAGAAATGTTTGTGCTAAATTTATCTTTAACCCTACCTAAGGGCAGTCTGTAGCGCCTGGGGTCCAGAATATTTTAAGTTTAATTCCAGACCTTTCTGCAAAAATCGAATTGCAAGGTCATAATCCAGTGCAGCTTGAAGCACAAGACCGATGTTAATCTGTAGGAACACAGAAACAAAGTGAATTTTACAATGATCAGATTAAGTCCAGCCTGCTAGACACGCCACTTTACAATAATTGGGCTTCTGTGTTGACACACTCTCCTTTAGCACCATTAATAGTGATGTTGTGCAGGATTGTGTGTTGTGCGGAGGATGCAGGGAAGCTCCAGTGTGATCTGCAGGTCGAATAAGTGGAAACGTGCATGGTAGAAGCAGCGTAACACATAACTTCCACTCTCATCCCAGGTTTCCCAAGTGGTGAATGCAGGGTCATCTTCCACGCTTGGATGGGAAAGGGAAGGGGTGTTCCATTTGAATTATTGGAGCTTTATGTGTCCCTGCTTGCAAAACAATGTGCAATGGTTGTTGATGAAAGTCAGTGGAAAAACTTACGTTGTTCAGGAGATTATTAAATTGAGCACTAATACCACAAGCAGAATATCCCCTCGGTAAACATCTGTAACATCAGCATCAGGTTAGAAAAGTAGTTACAGCATTCAACTTAAATATATCAGGAAATTTGAGGGAGCCACAATTCTCTCCAGTTACACCTTAGACAATCTTGGCCAAGTGATGTGCCTGCGCTGCCCTAGCAGCTGCGGCTCGCCTGCAGTCCATTTGTCTTTTGTGTTTTTTGTTGTTTTTTGTCTTAATTGTAGTGTTTAGATGTGATGCAGTGTTTTTGTGGTTGTGTGTTGGGTGGGGGGGGAACTGTAAAACTGTAAAATTGTCTCTTCCGAACGGAGACCTGACCTTTGTTTTCTGGGTGGTGTCTCCGTTCCCGCTGCGGCCTACCATCGGCCAAACACCTGGAGCTGGCGGCCTCCACCTGGGACCATCTGGGACTCTGGTTCGCAGAGCCCGCGGACCAGACTCACCATCTGCGGAGCTGGCTGCCTTCGGAGGCTGTGGTGGCGCCGCGGGAGCGGCTGCGACTAGCCTTCGGAGGCTTCTTCAGCCGCGGGCCGCGGGGACGTTGGAAGCTCGCAGGCCCCTGGGTGGGGGCCGACATCGGGAGCTCCGGCAGCGGCAGCATCTTCGCCCGCGCCGAATCGCGGGGCTTGGGTCAGCCCGCCGCGGACCTTTCACCGTCCGGCACAGCCTGAAATAGGCCGAGGGATTTTCTCTGCCCGGCGGGGGCTTCAATGTCGGGAGCCACGACCGCCCCGACGTGGCAAGTTTAACAGCCTGACCGCGGGAGAAGACAGCAGGGGAGGAGAAAATACATTCTGGCCTTTCATCACAGTGAGGTGACTGGAGGAGACTCACTGTGATGGATGTTTCTTTTTGTTTGGTGTTGGTTTATGATTGTGTGTGTTATTGCTTATTTTTATTGGTCTTATTGTTGGACTGTGGGTAATTTTTCATTTCACTGCCCATTAATGTGTAAGTGACAAATAAATTGACTATTGATCACATATTGCAATTTATATTTCCAGCTCTAATCAGTCCTTGGCCACTTTCTGGGTTGAAATTTGGTATCCTGTCTGATTCCAGACTGAATCTCAAAGTCATTGCCTCTCCATTATAAACAGCATTTGCCTTGACATTTGCAACAATGGCTATTTGTGCCACTGTCTCAGAACGCATTCTGGCAAAACTCTTATTCATCCCTTCTCGAGCTTCCAACTCTATTTCCCTCCACCACCGCAGATAATCCCAGTTTAATAACTTGGAACGCTCTCTCACGACCCCACTTTTGCCGACCTTGGTGAATTCCACTTGCACATCCCCTTGCTCTGGACTTCAATGCACTGCACCTTTCAACAACCATCTAGTCGTCATTAGTGTGTGGGCTATCAATTCTGTCATTCTTTCTTGAATCTTTCTGCCTCATTCTCCTCTTTTAAGATGGCCCCTAAAAGTAACTCTTTAGATTATGCTAGTTTCACCGTCCCAATTAGCTCTAATTTAACATTAACAACTCCTCCCATCACCGTGGAGCACCACAGAACTGTTTTTCTGCAGTAAAGGTACTAATTAAATGTAATTTACAGTACCTTCCAATCATGAAGTTCATAAGGTGAGCGACTCTTATCCAACCCCAGATGAATACCACCTGGAAAGAGTTCTTAACTCAGATCCCCCTACTTCCTTCCATCCACAAAGTTAATGATGGCATTAAACCCCGTTTTGCCCAAAAGAGATTCTGCCATTCGACACTTACATCAAGAACAGCTACTTCAGGGTGGTCCTCTCCACAGACAGTCAGCATCAGGTGCCGGGCGTGGTACAGCAACCTCAGTGCTGCCACATTCTGATTGTTGGCAAAGCAGTAGAGACCCAGCCTGACCTGTGGAGGTAGAACAGGGTAATGCAGTGCTCAGAACAGTCGCGTCCCAGGGCGTCGCTACCTGGGTGCTGGGTATCGGTAACCCAGGCATTGCCACCACACAGGTGGGTGGTGAGAGAATCAGGAGAAAGCTGATGGACTCAAGAGCGAGGATACAGGGATGTAACTGGGAGAATAGGATTGACAGGATAGGTCTGAGAGCCAACAAACTCAAAGGGCCAAATGGTCTCCTTCTTTATCTGAAGGAGAAATGAAATAATTCCATTCAGCAGGGAACCAGCTTCCTTTTTTTTTTCAAATCCTCAGCAACAAACTGCTCTGCAAAGCTACACCAAAGACAAAGTGATGCACTGGTCAAAGGAAGGATACTGGACAAGTGTTTAATTACAGAGCAAGTGATGACAAGGCTCAGCAGCAGCATGGGTAATAATGGAGCAGTGTGTAATAATTAAATGTTTCTTCCCAGTTATTTACATTATCAAACATGATCAACCACAGGAGCTGCTTGCCTCTATGTCAGAGTTACTACCGAGGCTGGCAGGTAACAGTAACAGCCACCGACAGTGATACCAGCTGCATATCTGATTGGCTCTTTAGTGTGCATTCCTAAAGGGATTTATGGACAAAAGTGAAATGCATCGAGAAACACAATCGACATGTCCACATTTCCAGCAATTTCACCAGAGGCAATAATCTTAGATAATCACACACCCAACCCCATTATATGACAAGGCTCTCACATTCCATTCCTGTTCTTTTCAACACGGGAGCTTTGTTGCGTAGTGTTAACCAGCTTCAGCAATGTTTGCAAGCAAGACGTTACAATGGGCGTCAGCTTCCCGAGTTTTCAGGCAAAGAAGAGCCCACGGTTATTGTTCATTTTCTATTGCATGCAGGTGTGCATGTTTACTATACTGCAGTTCCACAGTGACAATATCAGGGTGAACTTGTCTGGGTTTGTGTAAATAATGACAGTTGAGTAAGAACAGTCTGCATGTGTAAACATATAATCCAACATGTTTCAAATGAAGAGCGAATGAAATGATAACTCACATATTCACGAATTGTATTGGGATGATCAAAGCCAAGGATTCGCTCGCTGATTATGACAGCTCTTTGCTGGTTCGTTATCGCCTGTGTGAAAGAGGAAAGGCACCAGTGTTCAGAAGGAGAGAGAGAGAAATGCAATAGCATTTGGGAGAAATCGCTCTGATCTATCAGGATTCTTCACAATGCAACAGTGACAAACGTAAACTATCCTTCCTCATCATTCTCAACCTGTCTGCCATCTTTGCCAAAGCCAACCACACCATCCTGCCCTGACAACTCTCTTCCATCATTCATCTGGGTGAATTGCATTCATTCAGTCATTGCCAAATACTCTACAGGAATGGGTTTTTCTTCCTGCGCCTGTTCCTTTATGTCACTCCAAGGTTTCGCTCCATCTCATCCATCTGCATCAGTATATACATGTACACTGTGAGCATAACAGCTTGATCTCACCAGAACCCTTCCATCTTGTCAGATTACTTGATGACATTGTGGACAGGACAGAAATACACAAAAACGTCCTCCAACTAAACATTGGAAAGACTGACGTCATTGTCTTCAGTGCCCATTACATATTCTGTCCTCTAACCAATAATATTTTCGCTCTGTGTAAGTGGGAACTGCAGATGCTGGTTTAAACCAAATATAGCCACAAAAATGTGGAGTAACAGCGGGACAGGCAGCATCTCTGGAGAGAAGGAATGGGTGACGTTTTGGGTTGAGACCCTTATTTCTGCTCTTCTTGGTATCTATGCAAAACTGAACCAGACTGCAAGCGTTGGTATCTCTTTTGATTTTGCATCATTTTAACCCTCTTATCCTTCACACAGTAAGGCCACAACTTCAACATCACTCAACTCCAGCCTCACCACAGGCTCTGCGGGTGGTGGAACCTTCACCCATGCCTATTACCTCATCCAGATCTGACTATTCCAATGTGTCTTCACTCTGTGCTGTCCATGTCCCATTCATTCCCCATGCTCATTGATCTGTACTGGCCCTTGGTTAAGCAGTGCCTTGATTGTAAAAGCTTCCTTATTTCAAATTCACCACAACCTCAACTTCTATCTCCGCAATCTCCATGGGCCTTTAAACTCTCAGATATCTACGTTCTAATTCTGGACCACTCTACATCTCTGACTTCAATTGCTCCATCATTGGTGATTAGCACGAGCTCTGCAATTTCATCCCAAAAGTTCTCCACTACTTTCCTAGTTCTAAAATCCACCACTTTTTGCCATACCTTATGTCCTATGTTCTGATATCTCCTTCTGGAGTTTGACATCAGTTTTTTCGATTACCCATGTACTGCACCTTGGCTATTTTGCCACATGAAAAGACATTAAACATGTTGAAAGTTGTTGATGCCCACAATGTACTGTCCACACAATGCATACACTAACATCACCGTGACCAAACAGTGCAGAGGTAGACAGCTCTACAAATCAAGGAAAAAAGATGTGTCTTGTATAATCACGAGTCACAGCATCTTATTTGTATTAAACGCAATGAATCCTGCAAGAAGCCGTCCTATTTAGTTTAGTTTAGAGATACAACGCAGAAACAGGCCCTTCGGCCCATCGCGTCCGCACCAACCTGCGACCCCCGCATATTAACACTATTCTACACATACTCGGGACAATGTACACTAATACCAAGCCAATTTACCAACATACCTGTACATTTTTGGAGTGCGGGAGGAAACGGAAGATCTTGGAGATAACCCACGTGATCACAGGGAGAATGTACAAACTCTGTACTGACAGCACCCGTAGTCGGGATCAAACCCGGGTCTCGGGCGCTGTAAGGCAGCAACTCTACCACTGCGCCACCGTGACGCCCTAAAAGATGGTGATGCCCCTATTCTAGAGTAGATGTTATTCTTTGGTATTTCCCTAATATTAAAATCCCACTGGATAAATGCTCCTGTGAATACCAGCAAAGAGTGGCTAGAAAATATAAAAATGAGAAAACAGATCAAAGCTGCAGGTACTTCAACTGCCAGCCTGTTGATTTATTCAATCGAACAGTTGTGTTGGTCACAGATACGTCTATAATATACATGCGTAGAATTGCAAGCTGCATATTTACAGATTAGGGAGTAGGTAAAGATCAATTTCATTGTCTATCTCACAGATATAAAGTGAAGGATAAGTTTACAGTCAAACTCTCCTGTTAAAGTCCACCTGTACACGGTACAATCACAGTCTGACAGCGTAGGTAAAAGTGCAATAATTATTTCATATCACATTCATTATTCTGTGAACTATCTTCTCCTTTTAATATTTTCTAGCCACTCTTCGCTGGAGTAAAAACCTCCAACACAAAATTAAAAGCATCGCTCACCTCAGGGATGTCATCAATGATGTAGTTTAACTGTGCAAGCACGTGCAAACAAGCACAGACATCCAAGTGCAAAGGGCCAAACACATTTTTGAAAAGGTTTAAAGATTCTTTCATTAACTCAAAACCTTCTTTAATGTTTCCTGGAAACAAAAACAATGAGAGTTACAAATGAGAAAGGAGAATTATTTTCATGCTCGCTCTCAATATTGGACATTGAAAGGATTGTAATTGTGAGCAAGTTACACAGAGATACAAATTTCACCAAAAGTTGATATTTTTAAGGCAACAGCAATCAGAAAATTCTAAAAGTGCACAGCAAGTTGAGACAGTGATGACAAAGTTTCAGGTTAGTAACCTTTCTTTGGATTGGTATTCAACGACTTGAAAAGTTAACTCCATTTATTCTCCACAGATGCTGCCTGACCTGCTGACTATAATTTAGCATTTTTGTTTTAATGTTCATTTTCCGGCATCTGCACTTTTTTACTTTTTGGTGTTAATGTGGATGGGCAACTCAACTTTTGATGCACACCCCCACCATCAGTACTTCCACACTTAACGCAATATTGTAATGTTTAGTGTCACACAGTTATCAGAGCTTGGTTTCCGAGAGAGTCTTTTACATAATGTCGAGCAGTTTCAGATGTGAACTCCTTGCTCAGTATATCTTCTCATTCAGATCAAACTTCACCCTCAATCCTGAATAATATCGACAATGAATATCATACTCTATTTGAATCCTGTGGTGAAAGGACATTGTTTCCTCTGTTCCACCCATTATGTCAGCATTGTCCCATCAACATGACTGTACCTTTCTGAATATATATTTGTGCTTTTTGATAAACTCTCTCCGCGTCCGTCGATTTCACAATGATGTGCTTGAACACAGGGAATGTATTGAGGATATCATCTTCTGTGAAAATGGGTTTGTGGCGATTGTCAAAGTTATAATCTCGCAGCAGAATCTGAGAGAAAATATCCAAGAATATCATGAACAACCAATAAATCAAAAAACATTACAGCAGATTCTTGAAATAGCTCAGCAAGAGTACCACCCAAATTAATCACATACACCAGTAAAATCCACACAATCCTTTGTACGGTGTTCAGTGGGGCAGCACAACTACTGCAATGACGTAAATGCTCATGCTCGTAAACAGTAGATGGTCTCCTTATGTTATGTTATCTAATATTAAAGGGTTCATTTCTGAACAAGGGTCTTTACCCGAAACATCACTTTCCACGTTCTCCAAAGATACTGCTTGAGCAGCTGAGTTACTCCAGTGTTTTGTGTCCTTTTGGTTCATTTCAGTGACTGGCTCCTAATTACTCCCAAACAAATTCTTAGTACCGTCTCATAGGGATGAAAACAAACCTTAATTACTGACTGAATCAGTGTTGGCTATTAAAACACAAATGTGTTAAGCAAAATATTGTTTGATAGTGCTCCTGTTCACTAAACTACATTGGAAGTTCTAGTTACATGTAAATAAATCAAGAATACCCCTGTTGACTTCTAAATCAGATCCGATTGCTGAAACAAATTGAGATTCTTAAATTATTCATTGCAGCTGCAAAGTAATTTTAGATTGTGGAAACAATTTGTGCTTTACTATCAATAAACTGGCATTTGCCCAACCATAACTTTTACAATAAAAGTTATTTAATTTTTTCCTCCCATTGTTCTCTTATTTCTTAGAGAGTAACTCATTCACTAAGGAAGTTTTCGCTCTGAGCAATCTACAATGGGGAAAACCATTTGCAATATTTAAGGGACAAAATCTTCTGACACAAGCAGCAGTAATCTCCCACACTGTCCAAAAAAAGTCACGCAGACACAGCACTTTTTTTTTTAATGATGAAACATTATTGTCCCGAAGCACGAGCCTTGTTGGTCCTCTCAACAGATGCTGCCTGACCTGTTTAGTATTTCTACCATGTTGTTAATATTTCATTTCATTTTTCTGGTTAATTTTCTCGCTAAACAGTATACTAAATTCAATCTATTCTCCATTAATTGTTACATTTCAATCAGTATGCAAAATCATTTAGGTTAGCCTCAGAGCAATGTACTGGAATGCTAATTTGATGAACCAAGCAAAACAAGGCACAGTTGGTGTGGAAACATGGTGGGGAAGGTTTAATACAGCAACGGCACATCATTTGCATGCGACATAATGACTGTGAAAGAATCAGCAGTACCTGAATTCCAGCCTTTAAGCAGAACTCACGCAGCAGGGAGACCTTCTGCAGGTTAAACTTGTCCACCGCCTGATCAACCCCGTCACTGGAATGCATCAATCATAAACATCAGTTCATGGCAGAGAGAAAAGATAAACTAAGTGAAGGGTAAAGTCATCTTCCTATTCCCAAAGCCCTTTAGAGTTTCATCATCATTCTGGCTAAAAGCATTGTCAGCTCGGCTGTGCCAAGCTTTCACCCATCAGCACTCCCACTCTGTAATTTTCACTCCCACTCCGTACTGCAGTATTTGGACGTGTCTCTCAGAATGAAATTAATTGGCTGACTATTAGATTGGAAAGATCAAATATGGAAAGATTTTATTTGTATTAATGAACCTTCTCAAGCCACTGCAACGCTTGTCGACCCTAAATAGGAATCGACATCTGTCGAAAACCAGGGGTTAGGAAGATGTTGAGGATCATAAAGACTGCTTCTATTTCCTCCTTTGGCAACCAATCAGGGCTTGTGCTAGCCTGTGTGTCAAGGGAGCTGTACTGGAATTTTAATGTTCAGCAAGAACTATCCCACTCCTGCATCAACAAGATTAAGATTATGCCATGATATAAATTCCTTCAGCGACAGCAATGGTTGATGCAGAAAGTAAACTGTACACCCGCCCGTGCAAGAACGTACCAAGCCAAATCGTAGTCAAAGCTTTCAATGGCTTCACTGTTGATCTGTTTCCACAGCTCCGTACAGGTCAGGCTAGCCCAGACCAAGTCATTCTCAGGAATCCGCATCTTGCGTTTGTTTCTCTTCTTGCGTGATGCCAGTTCGCCCGGAAGCAGATGTGCAGCACCATTGTTGTGGGAGCTCAGGAAGCAATTCAGAAAGTGACTAATGGCAGGTGAAAGAGCTGATATCTCCACATTCTGAGAGAGAAATAAAAATTAAGAGAATTAGAACTATTGTGAGCTGCAAACAACTTAATCAGAATGTGTACAACAAAGGGGCAGATTTTTGCTCTTCCAAGATCAACCCAGACGACCCGTTCCCTTGGCCTTACCAAGGACCTCTGCAGATATGCTACTTTTAAATATCAATTCCTTTTTGAAAGCCCCAACTGAATCAGCTTCCATTTAATTCCAGTTAAAATGATTTGCAAAACTTACATTCAACCTCATGTCACCTCGGGATGATTCTTCATACCTTACACTTATTCTGTAACCTATTCGAATTCTGAACCCTTCTCTTAATTTTCCCATCTCAAAGAACAATCATCCCAGCTTTTCCAGCATATCCTTGTCACTGAACATTCTCAATCTTGGACAGACAATAAAAGCTGGAGTAACTCAGCGGGACAGGTAGCATCTCTGGAGAGAAGGAATGGGTGACGTATCGGGTCAAGACCCTTCTTTAGACCCGAAATGTCACCCGTTCCTTCTCTCCAGAGATGTTGCCTGTCCCGCTGAGTTACTCCAGCTTTTTGTGCCTAACTGCAGTTCCTATCTACACACTCTCAATCTTGGACTCGGCATATTAAAGAGTATTTGTGAACTATGTACGCATGGATTTATGCAACCCGAATGGCCCGAACATAGGAGTCGCCTGCACTGGACTGTAGTAAAAACCCATGTGGTCCATAAACCTTCAATGCTTTTCAAGTCTGCAGTACTCTCTTAGCATGGCCCAAATGCAATTCTCTAACTCAATTATGTTTGATTCTTAACAGGAGCAATAAATTAAAAGGTTGTGGCTTAACTGATATTTTAGAGAGTTTTAACATTACTCATCGAAGGTATCACAAAATGCTGGAGTAACTCAGCAGGTCAGGCAGCATCTAGGAGAGAAGGAATGGGTGATGTTTTTTTAACATTACTCATGCTTTCTTATCTACTTCCCACTGGTCTGGCCACAATCACATGCAGGAGTGTCTTTATGAACCTCCTCTGAAATTGTAAAATTTTGTCCATATTCCAGATTATTGTTAAGTTTTCATAAACATTAACTTTAATTGTATTACACAGTCATAAAGTTTATCCAACAAGTTGCAGGATTGGGGTGAGGTGGATGACAATGGGTGTGAATTTCATGAAAACAGACAAAAAGAAGATAATTTACTTTGGTTGCCTTGGATTTCATTGCCCCCCTTCCAAAGTACGCTTCAATCTTGCAAAGGGCAGCTACTTGTGGTAGATCCCAATTCCCAAACAAACCTTCTAACACAAGCACTCAAGGATTAGAGAGAGACCAAGTTGAAAGAGACATGGCTCCATTTCACTGCCACTCAGGGCCATTTTTACAGCATTATGGGCCCCCGGGCAAAGCAGTGTACTGGGGCCCCTACCGTTACTCTCCCCCACCCCCCTTTCCCTACCAGCCCTCCCCTGTCGTGCCGGCGAAAAGCACTTACCGAAAAGCACTTAGCGATGGACTTAGGGTGCTACATTGTTGCGAAAAGCACTTACAGATCGCTGTGAGAAGCACTTAGTGACCGAAAATGTTGCGAAAAAAGCACTTATTGAACCTACATTTTTAAAGTAGTATTTATTTATTGCAAGTCACTTAACATACACAGATCAGCATGGGGCCCCTATGCTCGTGGGCCCCCAGGCAAGTGCCCATCAGGCCCATGCGTTAAGACGACCCTGCTGCCACTGAACTGTGAGGGTCACGAATACAGCGCAAACTCTGAAATATAACATGTATGAGTTACGCTTACTGGAAGAAAGTGCTGTTTATTCTATGAGTAGAACCGTTACCTGTTGGTAGAGGACTACGACATGCTTTGCAACTCGAGTGATGATTTCACCAATTAGTAGTCTCTGTGGAAATGCAAAACATAATCTTAAACAGTGACTACCTGCTCAAAGGTCAGGCGCAGAATACTGATGCCCAGGTTCTATTATATTTGTTGGGTAATAATCCCAGTTACCACTTTCAGAGGTATACTTAAATCTCACTTTAACAGTGTGCAAGATTGCTACTTTAAAAAGCCATAAATCACCACATCAGACATAAGAAATTAAGGCCATAGAATTACACAGCAGGTCCACCCCAGTTTACAGACACCTGACTTTTGCACAACCCATACATATAATCGAGGGTGTGGGAGACAGGCGGGATGGATTTGATGGCTGCTGCAGGCACCTTCACGCGGGCGGGGAGTTAGTTCATGACCGCATTTCAAACCAGCAGACTGGGTTATGAATAGTTTTCAGGAATGGAATCCTGTCCTCACCAGGGGCCAGATCTGTGCTGCATTCTGAATATGAAGACCAATTATTTGTCTCAGGTAAGGTCAATTCCTCCCAACACAGAGATATAACTGGATAGTCACGATGCCTCCGCCACACCATGTCATCTGCTTGTTGAGTAGAGATGAAATATTTTCTCCTTACCACCTCTACTTTGTTGCCTTCCATTCATGAACATAACGACCATAAATGCCTTTGGACGTTACCCACATGCCTTCAATGCACGTGTAAATATAGCACAGCCAAATCCAACAAGGTCCATGCGTGCACATGCCCAGGGATACCATGGCTAACTCCAGGTCCTCAGTAATACTCTTACTGAGATCAGCAAATTGAGCATGGACAACCTGGTTTACCCTGCACTGAATGGCTAGACTTCAACCATGCAGTGCAATAATGAACCAAATCTTAATGTTTAATGATTTTTCATTGGTTTAGCAATCTGTCCTCTCCCTTAAAGCAATGTCTCACTTGATGGAATACCTACCGAGATATGCTCCAGGTACTGCTTGTTTTCTGCTTGGCTTATCAGCCGTGTTATTTTGCCGATGTAACGGATGTTAATTCCATATTTGTGCAGAGCGTCCGTCACTGTGGCACCATCTGTGGGCATCAGGACATGGTCCTCGCAGTCTTTGATCTGGACATCAAACGGAAGGAGAGGAGGTCAGTCTGTGTAGCAGGGATATCCCAACACCCACAACCCTGTGATACCTGCCCCACAGCCAGGGCATGACAAACTGCAGCTGTGATAACATTCCACCCAAAAATGCTCCCTTTTCCCAGCCAAAGCCTCCAGTTTTTGATAGGCATGAGACTTATTGGCAGAATAATCTATTCTAATCATATTCCCTGTTCCCTCTTCAATATGGTCTTTCAAGCATTTGCCGATACCTCCCTTGATATATAATTTCTACTCAATTCATGAGAGACGTGAATCCAAGCAATTATTTGTGTTAAAAACAGTTTACTTTAGAGATACAGCGCGGAAACAGCACCTTTGGCCCATTGAGTCCACGCTGACCAGCGATCCCCGCTCTCTAATGCTATCCTACATACACCAGGGACAATTTACAATTTTACCAATCCAATTAACCCTCAAACCTGTGGTTCTTTGGAGTGTGGGAGGAAACCCGAGCTCACGGAGAAAACGCACGTAGGTCAAGGTGAGAAGTTACAAACACCATAAGGACCCGTAGTCAGGATCAAACCTGGGTCTTTGGCACTGTAAGGCAGCAACTCTACCACTGCGCCCCCGTGCTTCTGCTTAATATTTCACCAACCAATTATATAAAGTCTATAAGAAAATAACTGCAGATGCTGGTACAAATCGAAGATATTTATTCACAAAATGCTGGAGTAACTCAGCAGGTCAGGCAGCATCTCAGGAGAGAAGGTATGGGCGACGTTTCGGTTCGAAACCCTTCTTCAGACTGATGTCAGGGGGGCGGGACAAAGGAAGGATTTAGGTGGAGACAGGAAGATAGAGGGAGATCTGGGAAGGGGGAGGGAAAGAGAATACTAAACTCTCGTCGAAGCGAGGAGGAGAACTTCTTCAAAGTGGACATACCTTGAGGTGAAATTACTAAACTCTCGTTGAAGAGAGGGGGAGAACTTCTTCAAAGTGGACATACCTTGAGGAGAAATTACTATATGAAATTACTATACGAGGAGAAATTATATAAAGTCTAATGCTTTCTTTGAATTTCCATTCAATTCATTTGCTCTGATAAAGAATCTCCATTATTAAAATACTTGATCGGATTATGGAATAAGGTAAATTTTGAGGATGAAACAAAAAAATCTTTATTAGGAAAGACAACTTTGATTCAGAATAGATTGATACCTTTTACAATGGATAACCAGCTTCTACATAGGTGGCATCAAAAAGGGATTAGATATATAGGTGATTGCTTTGAAAAAGGTATATTGATGTCATTTGAACAATTGAAAAATAAATATCATATAGCAAATAATTCTCTTTTCTGTTACTTTCAATTAAGAGCTTATTTAAAAGATAAATTGGGTCAAACAATGTTATTGCCGAAATCTAAGGAAATTGAAAACCTAATTCAAAAAGGACAAATAAATTTTTTTACTTCTATTATATATAATCTAATTCAAAAAAAGGCTCCTAAACAAGGAATTCATATATCAAGGCAAAAATGGGAAACGGATTTGAATATTAATATTGATGGAACAAATTGGTCAAAACTATGCCTTGACAGTATGAAAAATACAATAAATATTCGGTTTAGATTAGTACAATATAACTTTCTGCATCAATTATATATCACACCACAAAAATTAAAGAGAATAAATTCAAGTTTATCTGACCAATGTTTTCGGTGCAATCAAGAAATTGGTACTTTTTTTCATTCTACTTGGTCCTGTTCAAAAATACAACCTTTTTGGACAAATTTAAGAAGTTTTTTAGAACAGATTATCGGAATACAACTTCCATACAACCCAAGATTTTTGTTATTGGATGATGTTGAAGGAATAAGACCACAACTTAAAATGAATAAATATCAGAAAGAATTTATAAAAATTGCATTAGCAGTAGCCAAAAAAACTATCGCAGTTACTTGGAAATCTGATTCCTATTTAAGTATGGACCTTTGGAATAATGAAATTTCTAACTGTATCCCACTTGAAAAAATTACTTATAATTTAAGGAACGAATATGATACTTTTTTAAATATCTGGCGTCCTTATCTACAAAAGAGGGGCCTATATATATAGAAGAATTGTTCATATTCACAATGGTTCTTTTGGGAGAGATGTATATACATATACAGTTTATTCTGTTTGGAATTCCATGGGGCGTGTGCAGGACCCCCAACAACCAGGCAGTTTTTAATCTTTTTTTCTTTTCTTCCTTTTTCTTATTTGGGGTTAGTATAAGGGGGGTGGGGGGAAGGGGGGAGGGTTTGTTTTCTAAAAAGTTCGGTAAAAAATAAAAATAAAATTTAAAAAAATTAAAAATTTAAAAAAAATTAAAAAGTGGACATACCTTGAGGTGAAATTACTAAACTCTCGTCGAAGAGAGGGGGAGAACTTCTTCAAAGTGGACATACCTTGAGGAGAAATTACTATATGAAATTACTATACGAGGAGAAATTATATAAAGTCTAATGCTTTCTTTGAATTTCCATTCAATTCATTTGCTCTGATAATATAGCTTAAAATGTGTTTAAGTGTGGCACAAATACTGATGTTTTCTCTTATCAGATCTCACTCGTGTCAACATAATGAGAGTTTTTCCCCGTGCAGTCACTTACAAAGCTGGGAATCTGAACAGACACAATAAAGGCTGCAATGTCCTTCATCAGTCGCTTCTGGACTTTTAGAGCCTCCAGTTCACACTCGTGAAATCTTACATCTGCAACAAAAATTCATTTTCAATTCAATTCCTTCAAAACATCTCACCCAAGAAACATGTCAGCTATTACATGATGCACAAGTGATTAAAAACACTTCCAACAACAATGTTTATCATGCTCAGAACCAATTATTCACATTGTAGGCAAAGGTCAATGTCCACTTGGCATGCCTGATTGTTTTCATGATTATCAATAAGCAGGCTGGTTTCATGCAAATCTCCAAGCGAATGGCAAGTTGTGGTATCAGTTTCAGTCCCAGGCAGTGCTGCAGTACTATTTTTTTAGGTGTCGGAGCTGTCACTTGTGCCGGAGCGGCCACTGTTAAATTCCCCGTAGTTAATATTCTCTGCCGTTTGTTTTGGCTTTTTTTTTTTACAGAGGTGCCGGGACGGTGCCCCAGTGAGCTCCGGCAACAATGTACCCCCTGGTCCCAGGTACACATGAACTCCCCCACTCCCCCACCTACCCATGTGATGGTTGATCAGGTAATAGAAAATCACTAATCACTCCCAAAATTGTGAGATATGGATTAAATTTCACTCTCATGGAATTTATGCGGAAAGAAAATAAACAAAGATTTTATGTCCATCGCTTCAAATTGGAGAAAAAACACGATGCTGGCCTTTATCTTGGAACACAAACCCATCCCACCCAGGGGGCGCCTGTATGGTGCTCACTTTCACATTAGTCTAGAGGCACCAAATATCATCAACATTCTGTCGTGGTACCTACTTATTCAAAATTGGATTTCTTTCCAACATTCAACAGTGGTGTTGCTGCCTTACAGCACTGGAGACCTGGGTTCGATCCTGACTAAGGGTGTTGTCTGCATGGGGTTCGCCCGTTCTTCCTGTGACTGTGTGGGTTTTCTCCGGGTGTACCTGTTTCCTCCCACATCCCAAAGATATGCAGGTCAGTACGTTAATTGACTTTTGTAAATTGTCCCTAGTGTGTAGGATAGTGCTAGTGTACGTGGTGATCACTGGTTGGCACGGACACAGCGTGCCGAAGGGGCCCGTTTCCATGCTGTATCTCTAAAGTCTAAATTTTGACCCAACTCTCACCCGCTTTCTAAAAAGTGTCTGGGTTTTGTGGTCAACAGTGTCACAGTGTGAATCCTGCCTGTAGCAATTTCTCAGCCTGGATCTCTCTTCTCCAATGATAACTGGTGGCAGCCACCATCCCTGATATCCTGCAACATCAATGGAACCAAGGTAGAAACAAGGATCTGCAGATGTTGGTTACACCTGCACTTTGTGTCTATTAATGTAACCAAGATGGCTTGACATCCAACTGTAACGAAGTTCTTCCATTGCTTTTTAATGATTTTTTAAAACTTTTTGTTTTCAAAATAAAAGCTTGATGGGAACATACATAGGATTAAAAGGTAGAAAGTGAAATATTAGCTCAAAAATCTGAAGCATTACAATGAACATCCTTAAATTGAACTTTTTTGAAGAGGCAGAGAATGTGCCAAATACATTATATTGACACAGTGGATCATGAAAGAAGCTCACAACATGGTCTAACATTTTCACAATGTTTTATGGAGAAAATAGGAGCACAGTTGAAATTAGTAAAAATTGTGTTTTTTTTAAACCGTCATTACAACGGAAAACTTTCCCTGGTGAACCTAGCACCCACTTCGTTTGTGGCAAATGTGGTAATATTTTTCGTAACTAGATGTACGAATAAGCACAAATACGTTGTGGAATATTGTGTTAGATGGCCCAAACTATCACCAAGTCGTGTAGCCAACTGAATAAAGGAAAAATTTGGTTGTAAACGTGGAGATCCAGTGATAATTCTACACCAAATACCAGTGAGTTAATTCAAGTTTAGAATATGATCCACCAAAAAAAAGGCAATACCCCCGCAATAAGGTTTGTTTGGAATATAAAGATTTATTGAAGAATGGAAATTAACAGCAAAAACTGCAATTTCATAAACTCTTCAATACTCCTTTCAGCCACTGAAAATCCAAAGGTTTATCCCAATATTTTGTCATGTTTTAGTATTAAATATCTGTGGCTCAAATGCTGGACATTACCTGGGGCATACACGTTTAGATTGAAGCGAATGTCAAAGATGCTCTCATTGATGGAGCCCACCTCCTGACATGTAGCCCTCAACACGTCAGCATCTCTTATATAATCTGTGGAGGAAGAAGAGGAAAAAAGGTTAAAGACTGCTGTACAAGTTAGAAGAGAGTTTTCAGACAGCACAAGCCTCAATGCACCCCCAACACAATTTAAGAAAGTTTAAAAGACAATTAAATATAGGTTAGAAAAGGCAACAAAAAAAAAATTTGCATTCTCCACTTTGGTGTGGAGTTTCCGTTAAAAGATTGCAGGGGAAAAAAAGACACTCATGCAGTCTGGGAAAGGGAAGTGCTTTGTGGTAGACAGAAAATGCTGGAGTAACTCAGCGGAACAGGCAGCATCTCTGGAGAGAAGGAATGGGTGGCGTTTCGGGTCAAAGTGCCTTGTGGTGTGTGTTTCATGACGGGCTCAGTTGTAAAGTGGCAGATTATTCTGATTAGTCAGTAGACAGTCCAATGCTGATGGTAGCAAGCATGGTGAATAAATAACTGCCCACTGAGCCGTGTGTACAGAGGGCTGCCAATTCTGTTGGAGTGCATCCCTGATGGGTTTACCATACCACTTCCCTTCTCCAACCATTCCGTTTCATTAAACAAAACATTTTCGCTAAATGGAATTTAGTAACAAATATTAGAGGAAAACCTCCAACAAAAATCAGACTTTTAAAAAACCTCCAAAAGGATTTTCTCTTGGATTTTTTTATTGCTCTTTTGAGAATTTGTTTCTTGAATTATCAAAACTTCAAGGGAAGTTTGGAAACCGGGTGGTCATTTTTGCTACACCCATAGTTATTGAGTCAGTGTCTTTCAGCACCTCGTGATGACTCATAACTCTCAGCCAGGGCAATTTTCTCTCCAGCTTCTAAGTGTCCTTGGATATATCTGGTAGGATATACAGCAGGAGTGTGGCTATTTAAGAAGGTGGCAGGGACACCAATGACTGATCTTTGCATATCTGAATTAGTAAAACGGCTGCAAGTTAAACGGAATAAACCCACGCAAGGCTTCACCCTGAATACCAGCCTTGTTATTCGGACTGCTTCACTCCATTCCTGGGATACACGTGCTCTAGGAAGTTTCATAAATTGCAATGGCAGTATTTATTTTGCGCAAGTTGCATTTTGCTGCGAATTAGTCCTTACATTTTATTGTATTTTTCTCCCATCTCTGGACTTCTTGTTCCTGACCTGTTCACGCTTTTACATCTCTACAGAACCAGGGATGCCCATCCATCTGTGGCTTCTAAATGCACTGCTTAAATGTCAGGATTAGTTAGGTAAGCTTCTATCTTTGTTGTAATGACTATCGTAACATAGAGAGCCAAGTCGCTGGTTGTGGATTCCTGTCAGTAATATCATCTGTGTAGGAAGCAACTGCAGATGCTGGTTTAAACTGAAGATCGACACAAAATGCTGGAGTAACTCAGTGGGACAGGCAGCATCTCTGGAGATAAGGAATGGGTGAGGTTTCAGTTGAGATTAGTCTGAAGAAGAGTCTTCATTTTTTTAAATGTTTTAATAGTTTTTACACATTCTAAAATTCACTCTTTAAACATTAAAAAGTCTATTTGAAAAGCATTTTTTTAACCAGCATTTGACAATTGGAGCGGAGCCTCTTGACAAGTTGCCCCAAGACGGAAGGGACTTTGCCAAATCCAAGATGATGCCGAGGATTAGCTTGCCCAGGGCTCTGCACCTGGAACAGCAAATGCCGGCAGGCAGAGGCTACAGACAATGAGCCAAGACCAGCATAAACTAGTCCAATGTTTTCTTGCCTGACCTGCCAAGTCAGTGTTCACTTTCCAAGTGCAATGTTTGTCGAGAGACATTGACTGAATGAAACACAATGACCAAGCGCCATTATCCCTGTAGGAAACAGTGCCCTTTGTCATCTGAACCCCATCTCATTCAACACATGAAAGGAGTGCTGTTCAATTAGTGCTCATTTACAATGTGTTCACGGATAATATTGTGGCCATTATCTGACAAGAATAGTGCATTTCATCAAGACTATCCTTAGCATCCCCAGCTATGGGCTTCACTGAGAACAGCTAATGCAGAGAAATGCCACAGTGGGTGGTCACTAGACTGGTAACCCAGAGGCCTGCAGTAATAACGCAGAGATTAGTGTTCAAATCCCACCATGGCATATCATTAGTAATGGTGACCTCATAATAACCTCAAACCCACAAGGTTCACAAATATTCTTCGGAGGAGGAAGCCCACCAACCCTATCGTGGTGGAATGGAAAGCCATTTGGTTGCAAAGAATGAGGGATGAGCAGTGAAGACTGGGCTTTTTTGGTGACCCTCAGACAATCAAAAATTAAGGTATTAAAAATAAACCTCAGCTCGTTCAGCATCTGTTTGCTATTTTTACAACTTCGAAACTTCACCTAAAACCAAAATGTGGACGAAGGCTTGGGTCACAATGAAACAGTAACTGCACAGCAGTACGCTGATGTTCACTGCTTGAGCAAATTGTTCCACAGAATGCAGTCGCTTTCACCTTACACGTTCGTACCACTTGTGGGTGGCTGCAGAAAATATATACATTCAGACTAATGATCAATCCATTTAATCCATTATCAGTGCATTGTTCCCTTTTATGCCTTGCAGCAACCTTTTTAAGACTGAGTGCTCCCGAACCAAGCGTGCCTACCAGGCAGGTTTCCCAATGTTTGTCATCTGCAATTTATGCATGTGTAGTGGCCTGGCGGAGGCCAGAGAAAAACAATTACAAAACTGTCACAACATTACGCCACAATGCAACACATATACAAAATTATCTTTTCATCTTAATGATAAAGAGCTTGCTTTCCTTGCAGTGCATTCGCGCATTTTATGGGCAAGATTTACTGTTGATTTGCGCAAGGTAAACTCTAAACAGCAATCAAGATAAATGACGTTAATTAGCCAGCTCTGGACATTTTTGTTCTTTTCTGGATGGTGGCAAGCATCCAGTGAACAGACTGTCAAAGCTTCTAGAATGGAAAAATTATAACACCGTCTCAACACTTTTTGTTGCATGAATAGGTCAGCTGTGATTATATCTGCAAGTGCTGGAGCGGGATTTGAAATCAGGACCTTCTGAATAAAAGGATGTATCTTTAGAAAGGAGTAGAGGAGGAATTTCTTTAACCAGAGGGTGGAATTCATTGCAACAGACCAAGTCATTAGGTATTTCTAAAACGGAGATTGACAGGTTTTTGAATAGTACGGTGTCAAAGATTATGGGGAGAAGGCAGGAGAATGGGGTTGAAGGGGAAAGATGGATCAGCCATGATTCAATGGCGGAGTGGACTCGATGGGTTAAAAGGCCTAATTCTGCTCCTGTGATTTATGAAATCTTATGAAAGGGAAATGTGCTGTCACAGTGCCACGCTACAGTCATTAAATCTGGTAAATTATTTGTTTGCTTAGTCATATCTCAATGAATAGCAGAAGTGCTTTAAGTGCAGCTTGTAAAGAAAGGTATTTTTCTCCAATATCCTTTCTCATTAACTCAATTTTGAATAACAAAACCTACCTTATCCAGATGTCCGTTGCTATGCGAAACTGAATTCAATGCAGTTCCAGAATTGTGACCTAGGACTCTGACACTTCCCCAAAATTCAATTTCACTCCCAATTCCTCCCTACCAGTCTATGTATAGTCTCGATATCACTTCAAGTTTCCGCAGCTATCATTGAAACCATGAAATTAACTAACTTTTGCAAGCACTGAACTCCCTTACCATAGGTTTCTGTTGTGCTCTCTCCATCCTCCATTAAACTCTTTCTTCTGCGCATTTTCTCCTTCAAGAGCTCTGAAAACTGTATGTTCCTAAAGTACAAAAAACAATCCAACAAGACACGAGCAACAAGTTGTTAGCAGCAACACTATTACAGCCTTCCAAGTGTACAAAACTCTGCAGAGTTCAATGGCAGAGAATATTGAACTCTGCAAATTTAATATTTCAATAGATTTGGCGCCCAGGCATTGCAAACGATGAACAGCGCAATAATATGTTGCGCAATACTTGTCCGGAACTGTATGCAAAGATGAATTTCACTGTACCTCGGTACATGTGACGAATAAAGTACCATTTAACCAAAAGTACTTGTGCACGTGTCACATCCACACGTGTTCTGCACCAGTGGAGAATGCGTCGTGGAGGACCAGTGGTCTGTGATGGAGGTGGATGATGGCAAAGGCTGGGCTCAGTGGCCAGGTCTGCTAGTCCACCCACAGCAGCTCATGAATGCATGCGACCTGACTGCTTAGAACAGCTGACAGAGGGACATGGGGCTATCAAATGTTCCTCATATGGGATGTGGGAGCAAATCATACACTAAATCTATCTCTCTCAATTTTAAACACGCTAGGAAGTTAAATACAGCAAAAAAGGAAAATAGCTTAAAATTAATGTACCTCTTTGAAAACGATGTTCATGATCACAGTGTGATCCCAGTCAGACTGAAATAGTTTGGCTACATTTAACTAATTCTGGCACAGGTGGCGGGAATAGTAGGCTCCCTTTATATTCAGCCAGGATCTGCTCCAAAGTTTTGTATGTAGACAATACGCCCCAACAATACAGAATTTCTGTTCTTGCAGCCAGAATTGTTCATATGCCATACTTGTACCTTTAAATAAACCGAGGTCTCCATGCTTAAATTATGGTGTACCACCACTGGAACAAAAGCTCAAAGCCTTATGTGGAAAGGAAAGAGGGCAAAAATCAAGCCATGGAGGACCCTCCAGGACAGACTGTCCTCACACACCTCCCAGCGGATGGTTATTCAGCAGTACGTGTAATGAGGAGAAAATTCCTCAAGTTACGTGCACTACCAGTCTGACGGCGGTGAAACATTTTAATGTGGCTTTGCAAACAATGGTGGGATGGATGCTACAAATAAACTGATTGTTTTGTCTTTCCTTGTGACAATGTGTCTGCTCTTTGGCCAGTGAGTCAATGCTGGTTCTCAGAAACACCCATCAACCCCATTGCCCACTCATTTCTTCACAACACATCCTCTATCACCTGACCCTGGCTGTCCTACCACTCCTCAACTCTGGGTAATTCATAGAACCCAATTAACCCAACAACCAGCACACCTTTAGGACGCAATCAAACAATGGGGCACCCAGAGGAAATTCTTGCAGTGTCACACACATGGCATTGAGGTTCGGGGTCGATCACATGCAAAGTTAAAATGGAGACAAGGAGGAATTTTGTTAACTAGAGGGTGGCAAATCTGTGGAATTAATTGCCACAGGTGCCTGTGGAGACCAAGTCATTTGGTATTGCAGAGATTTAGGTTCTTGATTATTAAAGGTGTCAAAGGTTATAGGGAGAAGGCAGGAGAATGGAGTTGAAGGGGAATAATAGATCAGCTAATGATCAAATGGCAGAGCAGACTCGATGGGCTGAATGGCCTAATTCTGCTTCTATGTCTTATGGTGCTCTTGGAGGTGAGTCAGAAGTGAATATTTTTCAATTTGGCCAATATTCATTGTCATTATAGAAAATGTAGATTTCATATGTCCAGACCAAATAATATAGAACAGGAACAGGCCCTTCAGCCCACATTGTCTGTGCCAAACATGCCAGGTTAAACTAATCTCTGCCTGCATGTGATCCATATCCCCCCATTCCCTGCATATCCATAAGCCTGTTAAATGCCATGATCGTATTTGCCTCAACCACCACCACCCCCTGGCAGTACGTTCCAGGCACCCACCATTCTCTGTGTAAAACACTTGCCCCACACACTTCCTTTAAACTTTGCTCCTCTCACCTTAAAGCTATGACCCAATGATAAGGATACACCATTCGCTTGCCCACAGTTGTTGGGTGCATTCACACAGGTCGAGAGCTACATGGGGTATGTGCCAACGGTCAGCTTGTGACAGATGGAGCCGACCCAGAAGTGGCAAGAAACAAAATATTTGGAGAATCAATCGAGGATTTAAAAAATTGAGCTGATGTGGTTTACGTGGATTTTTTTTTAATACCGAAAAAAGGGTCAAGAAATTCTCCCCCAAGCCGATGCCAAGTTTTACCGAAATTTTAAAATTGAGATGGATTGTTTTTTGACAGACAGGGGTATTAAAGCAGGTAGGTAGAGATAAGATAGATGACCAGTGATCAGCCTGAATGGATTGACAGGCTAAAGGTTCAGTTCCAAAGTTTATATTCACGTCAAAGATAAGGTATCAGGAAATGAAGAGGAAATTACGGCAGGAATACAAAATCAGTGTTTAGAAGAGAAAAAGCAAAAGGATTGATAGAGATTTTGCTGCTTTTCCAAATTACTTGTGTATAATTCCAGAGCTGGCTGCAGACCCTTAAAACACCCTACATCCGAGAGCTATTGATGTTTGTGTGACATTCACATCTGTAACCTGGGGTTTTTGGACACACATAACTGTGACGGGCTGCAGTCTGCGGGTTTGAATGGATGTGCTGGCTTTGAGCCATTTAAAATGAGGTCTGTCCTCTGATCAAATACACCTCACACCTGGCAATGGATCCAAAACCCGAGAGATCGAATTAGGGATTCCAGGACTGCTCTTTAAAAGACAAAAGGGAAGTCACGTCTTCCTATTGTTTGCTGTACCTTAACATGTTAATTATTTCTGATTATTTAATACAATTGAAGTGAAAAAGTTATAGAACAGTACAGCACAGGAACAGGCCCTATGGCCCACAATGTCTATGCCAACCATGATGCCAATTTAGAATGCACATCTGCCTGCACATGGTCCATATACCTCCATTCTCTGCCTGTTCATGTTTTTGTCAAAACCCCTCTTAAAAATTACTGTCCTATCTGCTTCCTCCACTTCCCTTGGCAGCACACTTGGCATCCTTAATTCCCTGTGCAATACATTTGCCTCAAAGTTATTTTAAACTTTCCCCCTCAGACGTTGATACTATGCCCTATAATATTTGTAATATTCTCCTTGGAGAAAAGACTATCTACCTGTCTATGCTGCTCATAATTTTATATACCTAAAAGGTCTAACCTCAGACACTCTTGCTCCAGGGAGAACAATTCAATTCTGTCCAACCTCTCTCTATAGCAAATACTCTCTAATCCAGGCAACATCCTGGTAAATTCATCTGTACCATCTCCAAAGTCTCCACCTCCTTCCTGTCAAGGGGAGCCTGGAACTACAAATACTCGAAAGGCAGCATTCTGGAGAAAAGGAATAGGTGACGTTTCAGGTTGAGAACCTTCTTCAGACTTCGACCCGAAACGTCACATATTACTTTTCTCCAGAGATGCTGCCTGACCCGCTGAATTATTCCAGCGTTTTGCATCCAGCGATCCCTCTGTACATCAATGCTGTTCACGATCCTCCTGTTTTTTGGGAGTAATTTCCATGTGACATCTCTCAACCCTTACTTCCAATTGATCTACATCCTGCTGTTTCCTTTGACAAACTTTCTACAACAGTGACAATGTTTGCGACATTTGCAAACTCATCAATCCAATTGTCCACTGATAATTTTGTCCAAATATATATATATCATGGACCAGAGAGGTCCAAGCAGTGATTGTTGTGGAACACCATTGGTCAAAGACCTCATGTTGGAATAACACCCTTCACCATTATCCTCTATCTTCCATGGCCAAGCCAATTTCAAATCCAATCTACCAAATCTCCACGGATCCCATGTACCTCATCGTCTGGATCGACCTACCATGGTGGACCTGGTCAAAGCTTTACTAAAGTCTACGTATACAATGTCCATTGCCCTACCCTCCTCAATCATCTTTGTTGCCTCCTCAATATATCTCAATCAAGTTTCTAAGACATGACCTCCCAACACAAAGCCCTGCTGATGAACCCCAATAGGTCTAGGCCTTTCCAGAGTAGAACCTATCCCCAAGAATCTTCTCCAAGGCTGTCCTTAGCACTGATGCAAGATTCACTGGCTGATAATTTTCAGGTTTGTCTCTACTCCCCTTCTTAAACGGAGGAACAACATTGGTTATCTTTTTAAGTGTCCTTGAATGGTCAGAATGTCAGAGACTTTTAAAAATGGATACATTCAACAATGGTTTTGGCAAAAGGCAAAACTCTGCGAGGCCTCTGTACTCAGCTGCCTGCAACTGAGTCACCGTTCAGTCATTGCCACATCTCTGCCACGTGCACATAGCCAGCGCAGCCGACCCTTCACCTCCAGGGCAGGGGAGCGCGGGAGCAACCACAGGCTGCAATCCCAGTCCAATATATTCCTGCCTATAATGCAGGCCCCTATTTATACATTTCAGTCTGGTGGCACAGCGGTAGAGTTGCTGCCTTACAGCACCAGAGAACCGGGTTCAATCCCGACTATGGGTGTTGTCTGTACGGAGTTTGTACATTCTCCCCGTGGATTTTCTCCGAGATCTTCGGTTTCCTCCCACACTCCAGACATACAGGTTTGTAGGTTAATTGGCTGTGTATAAATGTAAATTGTCCCTCGTGTGTTAGGGTAGTGTTAATGTGCGGGGATCGCTGGTCGGTGCGGACCCGGTGGGCCGAAGGGCCTGTTTCCGTGCGTATCCCCAAACTAGACTAAACTAAGTCTCGCTGACTACAAGAAATTGGGATGTGTGTCGTGAACACTGCAAGACATCAAAGGCTACTATGTAGTTCATCAGAGAATATCTTTTTAAACATAAAAAAGGAAAACTTGAATGAAAAATAATTAAATTATCAAACTTGGTGTACAACCTGGTGCGCAACCTCAAAGTGGTTGTTAAATGACAGTGCAACTGGTAGATGAGGATAGTAGATGGAAACAAAATACAGGATGTAACATCAAGAGAGCAAAATCGTTGTTTTATAAATAAACTTTAAAGGGCGTTAAAAGATAAGCAGTGGAACAGGAGTGGGGGAGACTTGTTGGTCCACGAACAACGTAAAGAGTGACCAAAGATTTCATTCTGTGCTGTGATATATTGCGATCCTCTACACATTTCTTTTACTTATATTGTATAATTATATATGAAACATTACTTGTATTGGATGAAATTCTCCACCAATTCTGGCCGTACGCTGCAAAGTTTATGGCGATATTCTTTAGGGAATCCCAATCTTTGACATTCTTCGTGCAACTCTACACCGGCTATTGGCAGGTAGTTCAGGTCTGGGGGGAATGTCCGGAATAAGTCGAGAAAATAGCGTCGCCCATCGTTGCCCACGATCCCTTTGCAATCCACAGACGAGCACAACATGATGGGTTCATCCATTTTGTTCAGAATCATGTGCTTCTGAATCCGAAGGGCTTTGGAGGTTTTTAGCAACAGGCCAACATACTCATGATGAGAAGTTACAGCCTTCCCAAAATCAATCGATCCATAAACCACATTCTGCTCCTGCTCCTGCTCCAGAATTCCAGGTATAATGGACTGCGCGACGACTCTGTAACCCCGGTAGTCCACTATAACAGTGCCCAGTAGGTGCAGACCTTCCACATTCACATCAGTGTACGCCTGTATCCCCTTCAAGTCATTGCTCGACGCAGCATAGGCTGCATGGTCCCCACCAGATTCTTTAAAGTTGTCCCGGATGTCAAAGCCAAAGCTGAAGAAAATGTTGTTCCAGACAAACATCTGCATCTTGATGTATTCTCCTGGATTGATGGCCATGATGCTCCCATCAACCACAGCCATCGCCCCAGAGATAGCAGCTGCCACAAAATCACTGTTCACCTGGTCGGAAACATAAAGAGCATCTCAATCGGCTACAGTTCGGCCGAGACCTGACCGAGGCACATTGTGTAATGCAACGGAGGGCACTTGCTCAGCTCAACTATTTCCTATCCAAATGTACTAGTCCATGTGTCATTTTAAATTCTGTTGTAGTACCTGCCTCAATTACTTTCTCTGGTAGCATGTTTCATATACCCACAACCCTGAGAGTGAAAGAGTTGACCCCAGGTTCCTTTTACATCTTTCCCCTCTCACCTTAAACCTATGTCCTCGGTTTTGTTTATTCCCCTATCCTGTGCATTGACCCTATCTATTCCCCTCATGATTTTATGCACCTCTGTTACCCCTCACCCTCCTGCATTCCAAGGAATAGAGTCCTAGCCTGCCCAACCTCTCCCCATAGTTCAGCTCCTCGGGTCCTGGTAACATCTCTGCAAATCTTCTCAGCAGGCACTTGCAGTGAAATCCAGGAGAGATTTAATGGGAATTATTATGTGACCACCTATTTCTATTCCTCACCTTGAAGATTGTTTGTTCCTTCATCAGTTGCTGCATTGGGTTCTGACTTGGCATTTCCCGTGTTATCTGCAGCTCCTCGTTCCAGTCTCGAATCTTTACAAAAACAAAGAATGTCATCAATCAATAAACTAAATGGAGACAAACGACAAATTACTCACCACTGTTCAACGTTTAGAGTTCCAGAATATAAAAATATTTTTATTGCTATTATTTGACAATGCCCAATCTTGCCAGTCCAAGAACTGTCAAGTTCTAATAGCTTGAAGGTAATGCCAAACTGAAGAAACATTACAATTGAGCAGCACAAAACCTTGCTTTATCTGAATTTCTGATTATCTGAAGTAATTTTGATCACTTGATGGAGTGAAAGGCATTAGTGCTTGGGAAAAGTCAAGAGAAATCTGAACAAATTTGATATAAGTTTATAATACTGATCATGAAAGTAAATTTAAAGAATTAAAGCTATAAATTGCAGAAACAGTAGGTCATTTAATAAGATTATATCTGAACAATGATATCAATCAAATTCCATGCCCAATCCTTCCAATCGATGTCTTTCCAAGTAAAGGTCTGTTCAGTTCAATACTGAATATGCTCAATGACAAAGCAACATCGTGAAGTGAAGAATTCCTAAGATCCACAGTCCTCCACATCAAGAAAGTTCATATCACCTTATCCTGAATGGCTGATCCCTTGAACTCTGCCCTTCAATACCAGATTCTTCAGCCAAAGGAAACAGTCACTTTACTCTGTCCATCCCAAGGAAGTGTTTATGTTAGGATTACTCAGGAACTCATTGCTGAAGAGGGCAAGTCAGGCTGAGGAGGGCAAGTCAGGCTGAGGAGGGCAAGTCAGGCTGAGGAGGGCAAGTCAATGGATATTTTTGGTTGATAGATTGACAGATTCTTGATTAGTAACAGTGTCAGGGGTTACGGGAAGAAACCAGGAGAATGGGGTTGAGAGAGAAAGATAGATCAGCCATGGTTGAATGGTGGTGTAGACGATAGGCTGAATGGCCTAATTCCTATAACTTATGAACTTAAATGGACTGTGTGACATCCCCCCCTTGCCTCCAAAGCTCAAGATCCCCACAATTTGTGATGCAGTACCCGTTCTCTCACCTGCCCAGAGATATGTTCTTCATGACAAATTGGAGAGGTGTACGCGTTCTCTGCCCTCACAAAGTCGATGGTGTGTGGCTTGTGTGGGATGATCCAGCTGTAGGTCTGCAGTGGAGTGGCAAGCCTTGTAAATGGGTGACTGTTTGTCCTGAAATTGAAGCGACAAACAAAAATCGTACCTGTCACTTTATCACTTTTTTTAGACAGACCAATGCCGTCCAATTTCATGAATGACTCCCTCAGCACCACATCCCCCGGCAACTGTTCCAAAATAAAGCCGGCAAAGTACTCAAGAAGCACTTCTTATATAATTATTGTGACATCTCCATAACCTCCAAAAACTGTACAACTCTGCCCCTACTTCAAGCTGACCTGGTCGAGTAACTCATTATTTATTGACACGACCTCTGGTCAGACTTCCTCAGTCTTTCTTTTCCAGACTCATTCATTCTGATGTCAATTGCCCATCTCTTCGACCATATGGGGGAAAAATGGAAGGCTATGGAGAATGTGTGGGAAGGAAGTGCAGATGCTGGTTTAAACCGAAGATAGACATCAAGAGCTGGAGTAATTCAGCGGGTCAGACAGCATCTCTGGAAAAATGGAATAGGTGACATTTTGGGTGGAGACCCTTCTTCAGACCAAAGGGTCTTGACCCAAAACGTCACCTATTCCTTTTCTCCAGAGATGCTGTCTGTCTGGCCCACTGAGTTACTCCAGCTTTACATATCCATCTAGCGTTATGAAGGAACTCAGCAGGTCAGGCAGCACCTGTGGAGGAAAATGGACAATCGACATTTCAGTTTGAGACCCTGTACCTGGGCTAAAAGAGTAGAGAAATAAACCTAGTATAAAGTGGTGGGCGAGAGGGGTGAGCCAGGAGATAGCAAGCAATAGGTGGAAACAGGCGAGGAGGAAACAGGTGGCAGATACAATTCAGCGGAGAATGAAGGGTGGAGTTTACAACAGGGACTGGGAAGTGATAAATAGTGAACAAAATGAGGGGGGTGGGAGGGGGAGAGAAGTAAAGATTTTCATTTTGGAAAGATTGCAAACATCTCTGTAGTGCAAGGTTAACACACTCAGTAACTTTTTCATTTTCTCTGAGATTTGGACACAGCCAATAAAATAAATTAATGTCATTCTCTCATAAGAGAATTATCCAGAGATGGAGGGCAGCATTGTTAGTGTGTGCCAACATTACACTGCCAGGCAGGACAGCTGGCAGGAACACAAGATGGAGGACAGCATTGACAGCATTGGAGGACAGCAGGAACACAAGATGGCGGACAGCATTGACAGCATTGGAGGACAGCAGGAACACAAGATGGAGGACAGCATTGATAGCATTGGAGGACAGCAGGAACACAAGATGGCGGACAGCATTGACAGCATTGGAGGACAGCAGGAACACAAGATGGCGGACAGCATTGACAGCATTGGAGGACAGCAGGAACACAAGATGGCGGACAGCATTGACAGCATTGGAGGACAGCAGGAACACAAGATGGCGGACAGCATTGACAGCATTGGAGGACAGCAGGAACACAAGATGGCGGACAGCTTTGGAGGACAGCAGGAACACAAGATGGCGGACAGCATTGTTAGTGTGTGCCAACATTACACTGCCAGGCAGGACAGCTGGCAGGAACACAAGAAGTAGAAGGCAAAGGAGGTCACCACTCTCCCATTCCTCTGCCTTTCAGGAAGATCAAGCCTGCTCATGTAATTCTGTCAATTCCAGCCAATCCCCATCGACCAACACTCTCCTCCGCCTAGCAGAGCTGGTTCTTACCCTCAACAACTTCTCCTTTGACTCCTCCCACTTCCTCCAAACCAGAGGCGTAGCTATGGGCACTCGCATGGGCCCTAGCTACGCCTGCCTCTTTGTCGGGTACGTCGAACAATCCCTGTTCCAGACGTACACTGGCCCCATCCCCGAACTCTACCTCCGCTACATCGACGACTGCATTGGTGCTACCTCTTGCACCCATGCAGAACTCACTGACTTTATACACTTCACCTCCAATTTCCATCCTGCCCTTAAATATACCTGGACTATCTCTGACATCTCCCTCCCGTTTCTGGACCTCACCATCTCCATCACAGGAGAAAAACTAGTGACAGACATTTATTACAAGCCCACCGACTCGCACAGCTATCTGGACTACACTTCTTCCCACCCGGTCCCCTGCAAAAAGTCTATCCCCTACTCCCAATTCCTCCGTCTACGCCGCATCTGCGCCCGGGATGAGGTGTTTCAGACTAGGGCTTCCGAGATGTCCTCGTTTTTCAGAAAACGGGGCTTCCCCTCCTCCATTATAGATGAGGCTCTCACTAGGGTCTCTTCTACATCCCGCAGCTCCGCTCTTGCTCCCCATCCCCCCACTCGCAACAAGGACAGGATCCCCCTCGTTCTCACCTTCCACCCCACCAGCCAGCGGATCCAACATATCATCCACCAACATTTCCGTCACCTACAACAGGACCCCACCACTGGCCATATCTTCCCATCCCCTCCCCTCTCTGCGTTCCGCAGAGACTGTTCCCTCCGCAACTCCCTGGTCCACTCGTCCCTTCCTACCCAAACCACCCTAACCCCGGGCACTTTCCCTTGCAACCGCACGAGATGCAACACCTGTCCCTTTACCTCCCCCCTCAACTCCATCAAAGGACCCAAACATTCTTTCCAGGTGAGACAGAGGTTCACCTGCACCTCCTCCAACCTCATCTATTGCATCCGCTGCTCTAGATGTCAACTTATCTATATCGGCGAAACCAAGCGCAGGCTCGGCGATCGCTTCGCTGAACACCTGCGCTCGGTCCGCATTAACGCAACTGATCTCCCGGTGGCCCAGCACTTTAACTCCCCCTCCCATTCCCAGTCTGACCTCTCTGTCATGGGCCTCCTCCAGTGCCATAGTGAGGCCCGCCGGAAATTGGAGGAGCAGCACCTCATATTTCGCCTGGGCAGTTTGCAGCCCGGTGGTATGAACGTCGACTTCTCCAACTTCAGATAGCTCCTCTGTCCCTCCCTTCCCCTCCTCCTTCCCAGAGCTCCCTCTATCTTCCTGTCTCCACCTATATCCTTCCTTTGTCCCACCCCCGACATCAGTCTGAGGAAGGGTCTCGACCCGAAACGTCACCCATTCCTTCTCTCCCGAGATGCTGCCTGACCTGCTGAGTTACTCCAGCATTTTGTGAATAAATCATGTAATTCTGTGTCATTTACCTGCCAATAACACTATATCTTTGTTCACCCCTGGACAATGGGCATCTTCTCGGCGAAGGAAACCACTTACATGAGGGGCAAACACACTTGATCATGCAATGCCTTTAAAGGCATCCCAACCTCTTGTCTTGTCTCGTGCTGTCCCGTCCAAGATATTTACTCCTGGCATCACCTTGTGGAAACCAGGAACTGCAGATGCTGGTTTCCAAAACAAAGACACAAAGTGCTGGGGTAACTTAGCTGGTCAGACAGCATCTCTGGAGAACATGGATGGGTGATGTTTCTAGGCAGGACCCTTCTTCAGAATCAGTCCAGAGATGCTGCCTGACCCGCTGAATTACTCCAGCACTCAATGTCTTTGTTACACTGTCTCACCTTGTATAGTGGTCTCCTTAATAATCTACATAATGGCTGGAAAGTTGGAATACATCTCACCTTACTGATCGTCTTAAACTCAGTTTCTTTGACATCTCACCTGCTCAACAGAGCACATTAGCTGCAGGCCTAATACCTTTGCCTGGACAGGACCAAATCTTTACAATGTATACCTGCATCTTCAAGCAATTTCTGCACCTTTTCAGTGTTCTATGGAGAGGTTTAACCATAATGATTGAGGTTCTTGGGATCGCTGGGCACGTATAATTATAATTTTCCTATGTGTATGCTGATTAAACCTCTCCAGTTTACAGATCATAACGTGCATCTCTACAGATATCTGTCAAATCTCTGCTCATTCTCGCCAACATCCAACACTCCCATGGGAACGTTACGCCAAGGTTTTTTCCTCAGGCATCTATCTGTAGTGTCAATAGCTTGTCAAAAATTCTCACACAACAACCGGTTTAAAACCACGTACCAATTCCTAGTCAGGTTGCAGCATGCCATTTGCACATCTAATTATTTATCCAAACTTTCATTTGGTGTCTGAGATCTGGTACAATTCTCACATCTTGTGCCCAGTGAGATACATCAACATTTTTACTTTAAACTTGCTGTGGTTTATCTGCCTTGGCCAGCTCAAACACAGTGTGAACTCTTTGTTGCAGGGGTTCCATTCAGTGGACAGATTAGTTGCCTGGAAATCCTGTGGCTTAGTGTCTATTTCCCTCATGCGACCACTACCAGCGATATACATTCACACGTCATCTCATCCTGGGAGACTCTGTCAAACGATCGATGTTCCAATTCCCGAACAGTCTAAATGTCTTATTTTCATTAACCACCTCATTACCTCCAAGATACTGGAGCTAATCTTGTAAAGTAACCCAATTAATACTTTACCAATAAAGCAATTGAGAGAATCGGGGCAACATTTCTTCCGTGGTTACTCCAGTACCAGACAGATTTTCGGTAAATTCTACATTATTTAATGATGTGTCATCAGAGAGGTGATCACATGGTACAAATCTTAAAGAAAGAGGCACCAACCAATATTCTGCCCTCCTTAACAAGGTATTATCGATTAGCTCCACACATACCTCTTCTTCTGCAAGGCTGCAAAGTTCTTCTTGAATATTGGACTAATTTGATTGAGGAGATCCACCAGTGAGTGGCACAGCAGGTTGGGGTTGTCGGGTTTGGGATTAAACTCAACCACCGTTGATCTAATTAACAACAGAGCAACCATGTTAAACAACCATTATTTCAAGGCTCAGGAAAAGGAAACAGGAATAGGACATTGAACACAGACAATGATATCACAGGAACACGCCCTTCAACCCACCCATCTAATCTAATACCATCTGCCTGCCCATGGCCCTTATCCCTCAATTCCCTGCTTGTTCACATATCTGCCAAAAAGAATCTTACACTTTATTGTCATATATCTGCTTCCACGACCACCCCTGGCAGCGTGTTCTAGGCACCTACCACTCTGTGTGTAATACCTTGTCTTGCAAATCTCCTTTAAATGTTTTCCCCTCTCACCTTAAAGTTATGCCTCTCGAATCTGACATTTCCATTCTGGGAAAAGAAAACTACATACCCTATCTCTACCTCTCATAATTTTATATACTTCCATCAGGTCACCGCTGAGCATCTGGAGCTCCAGAAAAACAATCTACGGTTTGTCCAACATCTCCTTATAGTTTCCACACTCCAATCCAGGCATCATATGCCTCTGTGGCAGCCGCCTTCCGGAGGTGCCGCTGAGAAGCTGAGGTGGGAGCCTTGAGGCCTGGGCCAGCGGTGGAGCCCAGCAGGCCGGTGGTGGAACCTCGCGTGTCGACTAAGCCCACGGTCATCAGTGCCTGGGTCGACCGAGCTCGCGGCTGGGGCCCGGTTTGGCGCCACGGAGGTGTCCGTAGAGCAACCAGCAGCGATAGTGGAGAGGTCGGTGTGGCGGTCGATGATGGTGTCGACCGACGGACAAGGACGGACACGTGGAAATGAGTACATCGCTGCCGAGGGCAGGAACAAAGGAGGACCTGGCGCGGAGGACCGCCATGAGGGAGGGGGAAGAGCAACAGGTCGCGGTGAGGGCAGGGCTGCCGTGATGGAGGAGGGGGAAGAACAAAGGGGGAACCGGCACGGGGCGCTGGAGAAGTTTTAACTTTGTAAGCACCCTTTATGGGCGACTATGTGCAAACCTTGGGTATGCATGCAAGAAATGTCACTGTGACTTGTCAAAGTATTCAATTCAATTGATGCACAAGAAATTGCACATGTAGGAATCCTGAGCAAAACACAAAGTACTGGAGGAACTCAGCGGGTTAGGCAGCATCTGGGGAGGGGATGGACACACGGCGTTTTGAGTCGGGGCCGTTCTTAAGAAGAATTGTGAACACATGCAAGGAGGTTCAGACTCACTGGTTGATAAAGAATCCTCTTGTGGATGCAGTGATGCTGATGTGACGGTCCTCCATAGTAATGACGTCAAGGTACATTAGATCTCCACGCATTTTACGGTTGCCAGGCGGAGGGTTCCATCCATTCATCAGCAGAGACTTCAGGCACTGCAGATGCTAGAGTGAAGATTTCCATTAGCAGTTTCCCTCTCCTCACTTAACCCAGAGAGAGAAATAACCAGCAAAAACAGGCAAATAAATGGAATTAATGAGAAAATGCTGGTCAAGTCAAGTTAGGCAGCATTCGTGCAAAGTGAAACAAAAGCTCTTCACTGTAGATAGACACAATACTGGAGTGCTGGAGAAACTCAATGGGTCAGGCAGTATCTCTGGAGGAAAAGGATGGGTGACTTTTTGGGTCAGGAGCCTTCTTCAGACTCTTCACTGTTTCTTGGTACAAACTACAAGTAGTATCTAAGATCCATGACCTATTTTCAGAGCCTGAAATATTAATTAAATTTCTGTCTCCACAGATGCTTTCTGACATACTGAGTATTTTCTGTTTTTTACTTCAACTTTTCAGCCTTTGTTCCATTTTGATTTTGCAAACAAAATTGAAATTTCTATTAACTAGAGGACTAGTTTCGCAATCAAGAAAGTTATCTCCACAAAATGAAGCAAGAACAAGAGGAGCAAGTGTGCCATGTTAAGAAGCTTTCAGAGGGAAGTTGTTGTGCAAATGCTTATTTACGACAACTCAGTTTCCAATACATCACATCCTCCAAACCACCAACTTCGCCAGAAATGTCACAACACTGCTTCTTCAAAGATAAAGGGGGTGAACGTGAGCACAGTCGTTCCGTCAGTGGTTTTGTTATAAACTAACACACCTTGTTATCCATGATCATCGGTTGTAGAAGTGACAGGGGCCGATCTTTGGCACCTGGCAATATGCATTCTGGTGGGGAACATTCAACAGTGTCGAGTGGCTGATCAGAAACAGAACGCCTCTTCCTCTTTCCAGACGTAGATGTTTCTAGCGAGAGAAAATAAAATCATTTTGTTCCCACCTCGGTACACGTGACAATAAGCTAAACTTGTACCTTCTCCCCGGGAACCAGGACATCACCCAGTTTCCTTGAAAGAATGCAACCCTGAAACTGGACCTCGGGATGCAAATGAAATTAAACTTGTTGAACTATTATTGAGTCGAAGAACTGACACAGCAGAACATCAGAGGAAGACATTACCGCTCTCACCAGGAACATAGCTTTCAACTTAATCACAATTTACTGATAACTTTTATATGTTAGTCAACTCCTTTAAATTTGACTTTCAGAATAAAAAATATTGTAACGCACATAAATCATAATTTAGCAGTTCAAGCAAGAATGTAAATTGGTTGCCAAATTTGTCCTGAGATCTGATGTGTTGACTATAAAAAGGGCTAAGCCAGCACAACGCCTAAAGACGGTACGCCTTATGCCTCAGGGGTGGCACAGCAGTAGAGCTGCTGCCTTGCAGCGCTTTCAGTGTCAGAGACCCGGATTCAATCCCAACGACGGGTGCTGTCTGTATGGAGTTTGTACCTTCCCACCGTGACTGCATGGGTTTTCTCCGAGATCTTCGATTTCCTCCCACAATCCACACTACTCGGTTTGTAGGTTAATTGGCTTGGTATAGATGTAAATTGTCCCTAGTGTGTGTAGGGTAGTGTTAATATGCATGGATCGCTGGTCAGTGCGGACACGGTGGGCCGAAGGGCCTGTTTCTGTGCTGTATCTCTAAACTAAACTAAATCAGCATCATGGAGCCCTCTATCTCAGTGAAGAATAGAAGCTTTTCTTCTCTCTTATTAATCAAATATTGACACAAATATTTATACCTCCAATATCCCCTTCGGTGAAACTACTCAAGAAAGAAAGCGAGTTACACTCAATGCCATTATAGGCATTTCCCAAGTCCAGACTCTTCAACAGATCCTGGATGTGGTGGATGTGAAGTCGAGCTTCGCGGATGGTGTATGGTTCTGAAAAAGTGAAGAAGAGTCATTCTCTTTCCCCTGCCCCCTTCCACCCATTACCTCCCCCTCACTTTATATTTCACTTCTCTTCTTTCCTTATCAGACGCCCTTTTGGCTTCTTTTGACCTCGAGCTTTTGTCACTTATTCAACCCCCCCACCTCCCCCCCATCTCCTGTATCTACCCATCACTTCCCAAGCTTTGTCCCATCCCAGCTTTCTCCCCCCCCCCCATCCCAGCTTTCTCCCCCCCCCATCCCAGCTTTCTCCTCCCCCATCCCAGCTTTCTCCTCCCCCCATCCCAGCTTTCTCCTCCCCCCATCCCAGCTTTCTCCTCCCCCCCCCCACTTCATCAGCTTGAATAAGGGTCCAGATCCAACACAATCCTGTCCAGTCCCTCTACAGATGCTGCCTGACCAACTGAGTTCCTCCAGCATTTTGTGTTTTACCCAAAGAACTAATGGTTTTACCTGCAAGTGTAAAACTCCAAAAGCAATATTAGTAATTCTGCTCACATACAGAGTACTGACAATCCAGTGTGCTCCCTTACCAAGACTATCGCAGTTCAATTGTGCAAGAGGGCACCTGGGAAAAGTAGACTGGGAGCAGATGCTGGTGGGGGCAATGACAGCAGACTAGTGGGAGTATTTTAAGAGTTCAGAAGCGTTCATGGACAACATATTCAAGTAAGGGTGGAAGGCAAAGATGGCAAGTTGGGATTTTGAAGGTTTATCCAAGAAAAAAAAGTAATTATATGGCAGGCTGGGATCAAGAGTTAAGAAATATTAGGTGTAGAAGAAATTAACCTCAGGTTTGAGCAAACCTTGCCCAGTGGATTATCACTGGCCAAAACACAGTGAAAACATTCCAATTTCAACCAAGGATTTGCTAAACTGCTGGTACCATAAACACCCTCAAAATCGCCAAAACAAACTGCAAAAGTGAGGTGAAATGTGAGATACTATGACGTTTTATCGCATGAAAAACCATTCACATTTGTACACCCGATCAAGTATGTTTCTGTTATTACATTAGCATCGTTCACGTTTACTTTGCACCAACATCCAGATTGATCAAAGTTCTTCCTTCAGCAACTAAAACAAACCCCACCCCACTTTCCTGCAGATATTTATAAAATGTCTATTTAACTTGTCTCAACTCTGACAATAATCAACCTCAACTGTGCCAAGTTACTCCAGCACAGTGTTTTACTCAGGATTCCGGTAACTACAGTTCCATGTCTCTCTCTCTCTCTCTCTCTCTCTCTACAGATGTTGCCTGATACGTGTATGTTTCTATCAGTTTCTGTATTTACTTTAAATTAGTAATGTGCTGTTTTACATGCAATTTCAGAGATTTGCAGAGTCTCATTACCGATTGGGATAGATAGAAAACAAACTGGAAATCAAAGGTAGACACAAAATGCTGGAGTAACAGGGCGGGACAGGCAGTATTTCTGGAGAGAAAGAATGGGTGACGTTTTGGGTGAGGGCCCTAATGAGATTTAAGGGAGATGATCATGAGGGAAAATGCATAAATATAAAAGCCTTAAATTAGGTGCATCAGCACATTATGATTCTCCAAAACAGAGGTGACATAAAACAAAGGAAAACAAAATCCAATAACTTGCAGAAAGCCTCAGGGTGTGGGGGGAGGTGCAGAGCTAAGGGAGCTGGTGTGGGAAGGAACAACTCTGCACACAATGCACAGAACTAGCCTCTCATGCCACAGGGAGTGAACAATCACTTGCAAGTATTGGCATGAACACGGGAAAATTAAAGTGTCTGCAAAAAAAACCTCTTCCCACACTTGGACTTGCCTCCAGCATTACTTACTCCCAGCTTCTGTTCAGCAACATCAGTCAAAGGCAGCACAATTTCCACATGTGCAATAATGACATGAGGACATTAGAATTAGAATTGGGAAAATCTGACTCATGCCTCATCCACCATTCAAGAAAATCACAGCAAATCATCTACCTCACCCTCCACCCCACCCACCAATAAAATTGTAATTCTCTCCATACTCAAACTTTTTATGTATCTGTCTTGAATGTACTCAGCACCTGAACCTCACATCTCTCCTGGGTCGAGAACTTTAAATATTCACCAACCCCTGACTGAAGATATCTATCGCCATCTGTAATGGCCAACTTCTAACTGTAAGATTGTGACCTCTGAGTCTGGGCACCACAGCTGAAGAAAACAACATTCCTTCATCCACCCTGTCCAGTCCTGGTAGGATTTAGCACATCTCAGATAAGAGTAGGATCACCTCGTACTCTTTTAAACTTGAGCGGACAGGCCTGATCTGCTTAATCTCCATGTGTCAAACCTACAAAATACTCTACTCTGTACATTAAGCAAAGAGTTCTCCCAACAGGGGGTGCCACACGATGTCATAATCTTCCCATCTTTTAGTTCAACATTCCCCAATGTGGTTTGAAGTCAGCTTTTTTAAAATATCATAAACTTAACCCACAAATTTGTATCTTATCCTTTTCGAACTCTTCGTTGTTTTTGGTAAGTTTTAAAAGTTTGTGTAAATGTTCTCTGGTTTGTTTTATGTGGGGGGTGGGGTTGGGGGAAACTTTTTTTCAATCTCTTACCTTGCCGGAGATGTGATTGTTTTCCGGATCGTATCACCGGCTGCTCTGCGGCCTAACACCGTGGAGCTGGAGGCCTTGCCTGGGACTGACTTTGAGCCCCCGCGGGGCCACAGACTTAACATCTGAGCGTGCGATTCCGTGCCTGGGATCAACGCTCCAACGTGGCCTGCGGATTTAACATCAAGGAGCTCGCAGTCTCGGGTTGAGACCGGTCGGGAGCTCCAAAGCTGCAGGAGGTTTGACAAGCCCTGACTCGGGGTAGATCGCCGGCGCGGGGGGGGCTGATTCCCCCCCCCCCCCGATGCAGGAGCTTGATCGCCCCGACGAGGGAGGCTCGCCGCCAGCTATGGGAGTCAAGATCGTTCTGTCAACGGAAGGCTAAAGGCCCCGACCGCTGGAGGATAAAGAAGGGAGTGATTGAACTTATTTTTCGCCTTCCATCACAGTGAGGAATGCGGAGGAGTCACTGTGGTGGATGTTCGTTATAATGTATTTTGTATGTCCTGTTGCTTTGTATTGATATGACTGTATGGCAAATGAAGTTCCTCGTATGTTGCAAAACATACTTGGTTAATAAAGTATTATTGTGATTGTGATTATGGTTGGTGTAATCAGATATGCTTATCCTTGCAGCACATGTATTGGCGCATTTCCTTTAGGCATCCCGAAACCACTTACTAGTTAAATATTTAACATGGATACAGTCGTGATATTAAATCCAAATTTATTCTTATTCACACCCTCCAACTTCCCTATATCTTGGTCCTTTACCCACTGATCAGCTCTCCACTTCACAAACCTCTTACAATGTACCAACTCCCATTAAAAATACTGGGCAGCAAATGTTTATCCAGTCTTTCTGATACTTTCCAATAAAAATTTCATGTAGGTAACCAAAATGATTCTCATTCCCTGACAAGCAAGATTCCATCCCTTATTTCTAATGAAGGCGCAGCCAGGATATGCATTCAATGAGTGGTGACTCAGAGGTTCCCACAAATCCCCAACATGTGGGAACTCTACTTTGATCTTTATTGAGTCACCACCAATCGTTCGTGTATCAACCAAATATCAGATAAATAAAGCTTATTGAAAATCTGAAGAGAGAACCAAGACCTTTCAACATCGCGGCATTCCTTACCTTCAACCACTCGAAAAACAGATCCATCTTTCAGTCCTTCTATACTTGCCAACTCCGCGAAGTTATCCAGAATATTACCATCCTGCTGAATTGAGAAGCAGGTTCGATGGCATGTGTCCTCACGTTCCATCAGAACACGGGCAATCTCTTGGACCATCTCCTGAGGAGGTAACTGCACAAAGGACAAGAACATTCATTACACTAAGTCATAATAACTATTGCTTTCAACTATCAACAAGCAAACCACTTAAAATAATTGGGTGTTCATGACATTGAAAATCAAAGTTCAAAAAATAAATAAACCCAGACAATTTATTGATTACTCTTTGGTGGGATAGAGATTTGCAAAACAAAATCCCCAACTATTGTTGAAACTTTTATTCACCACCAAACCACATTTTCTCAGCCAGTCTCCTACTATCCCTTCATACAAAACCTTGTTGCCCAAACCCAACTGTGCACACATCCAACACTGATATTCACCAATCTACACTGATTGTTGGTATTGCAATGCTCGAAGGATAAAATTTAACAATTAATATTTTATTTAGTCCTCTTATCTTCATTTCCTTTTGTTTTACCCCCGTGAAGCACGTTGGGACATTTTCCAGTTATGGGTCTGCCTTTACAGAAAATTCCTGTTAAATGAGAGGAGAAATTAACCTACTTGGAGATCGATGATGTCACTTCCTGGAAGTTGGACCTTAATATTAAGTGTGTCCTGAGAAGCATCAATGTTTGTTTCGATGCCATTGGCAGCTGTGCCTGCACTCCCTGTTGGTGGTGTCATTTTAGAGCTTGTACCATCAGGCAGAGCAACACTTCATTCAGAATCTATAGCAAAAGAAAAATAGATACCATGAGTATTAAACTGTAAAGTAATTAGAACAGGAAACAAAGCGTGAATACATAAAGTATTTCTGCTATTTGGATTCAATAGATCTAATTTGGATCAAAGCCAGGTGTACCGCAGTCAAATATTTTAAGGTTTTCAATGTTGATGCTTGCCTGACAGGGATATAATTATTACATTTTAGTTTAGTTTAGTTTAGAGATACAGTGCAGATATAACCTTTCGGTCCACATTGACCAGCAATTGTGTGTTTTTGGGGTTGTGTAATTTTAATGGCTATTTAATGCTTTTATTGTTGGACTGTGGGTGACTGAATTTCGTCCAATATTGGATGACAAATAAAGCTATCTTGAATCTTGAATCCCCGTACACTAGCACTATCGTACACACTGGGGACAATTTATAACCTTTTACCAAAGCCAATTAACTACAAACCTGTATGTCTTTGGAGTGTGGGAGGAAACAGGTGCTCCCGGAGAAAACCCACAGTCACGAGGAGAACGAGCAAACAGCATCCGTAGTCAGGATCGAACCCGGGACTCTGGCTCTGTAAGGCAGCAGCTCTACTGCTGCACCACAAAAAATAGCTCTGAAAATAAACTTAAAATATATCGAGCTCCTGACTATATCATGTCCCTATGGATTGCACTCCACATTTATCCCGAGGTCTCCCATTGATTCAGATCAATGTCTGTCCAATTCAGCCCAGCCTTAGCATTGGAATAAGGCAAGTTAAAATGCTTTAATATTCTCCTCTTAGAACAGCTCATTGGACACAGCAGTTCAGAGAAGATGGAAACTGTATCATAAATTTCCGTTGGCTTCACGTCAGCAGCAAGGTCTGGGTTCTGGCTGAAATCTCAAAGTAATATTTGTCTTTGAGAACCTCTCCCCTTGTAAAGTCACAGGAAGTTAATTTCTGGCACCTGGACTTTCTCCAAAAATAATTAAAGGAATCTGGTTGTGAAAACAAGGATGAGTTGAGGTTGCAAGCTCTTCTGCAGATTAACAAGGGCTGATGTTTATTTTTAAATAATTTCAGCACATACAAAGGATTCTATGCAATGTGCCACAGACAAATTGTGAAATAAAACAGTAATAGATCAGACAGTGTCTCATTTTGGAGATTGCACACAGTTCACATCAGCACTGTTTCTCAGTTGCAGAGCAGTCTTCCCTTTCAGGTGTTTTACAGGAGTTAATGCACGGTTTCCTATTTCAGAGCAGCTCCTGATTAAACCTGTCTGAGTAGGAGTGTGCTGGGTGGAGCAGCCACACCCATACTGCAGCTACCTCTAACAAGGCTTTACAATTCAGATTCCAACCCATTTTCACTTATCTAAAGTCTTCCAAAACCACAAAATGGTGTTGATTTTAACAACAATACAAAATTAGAACTCAATATTCCTTCCTCCCCATCTCTGCACCCTCAATACCAAATGCTGCTGAGGTCAGCTGAGAAAGCAGAGTGTATGCATTACCCAGCCTCTTTTAACTTTATTTATGAACCTGTGAAAAAGATTTTATAACTAGCTTTATCTTTGCCAGTCCTAAAGCGTCCTTAACCTGAAATGTTAACTCTGTTCCTCTTTCCACAGATGCTGCTTGACTTGCTTAACAAGCATTTATTGTTCTTGTTTAATGTTTGCAGCATCAGCAATTCAAAAAAAAAATTTGATTTTCAACACATTCATAGCTGAATTCCTCTTCTGTGCCAGTTTCTCCATTGTCCTTAATCTTTCAAATATTTACCTAACTCCATATGTCTAATAATGTGGCTTCCACTACTCCCTGTGGGAGAGAATTTCAGTGATTCATTACCCTCCATGAGAAGAACTTATACACACCTGTTTTAAATGAAACTCCTTATCTTGTAATATGTCACCTTAAACTTTCTCCCGCTTGATCTTGATGTTAGCTAAAGGAACTCCCCACAGAGGATTTAAAGTAATAAAATGTTGTTGGGAATAACAGGAATCTTCTAACCAAAATTTTGTTTTATTAAGACATACACGCAAAAACCAACAACCATGAAACTATAGTTGGAATGTATGGTATTGGTATATATCCAGGAACAAACATGATTGAAGATAAAGTTCTGACCAGTTTAGTTTATTATTGTTGTGCATACCGAAAATCAGCAGAGAAATTTAGTTTGCGTGCTATCTAGTCAAAGACTAGATTCTGGAGCTCAACTGTCTGATGCAATTCCTGACTCAACAGCACAGAAAGCCTTGGGAAGGTTGGAAAGCACAGGTATGAGAGTAACAAAGAAATTAGAAAACCAAGATGATGCATGAATTAAAATGGACGTAACATGAAGGAGCAGCAAAATGTTTTGTAAATATGTGAAAGGACAATGGATAAAAGGAAAACGTTCTATTGAGTAGGGAGAAGGCATGTTAAATTCCAAATTAATACTTTGCAGCTACAGTAACTGGATACAGAAATAGCTTAATAGTAGGAAACAGGATGTTGTTTTTCAGACTGGAAGTGTGTAACTAGTGGTGTACCTCAGGGATCAATGATGGACCCATTGCTGTTTGTCATCTTTATGAACGATTTGGATGAGAATGTACAAGACATGATTAGTAAATTTGCAGATGACACAAAAATGGGTGGTATCATAAACAATGAAGATGGTTAGCAAGAATTACAACAGCTGGGCAAAGAGGGTTATGGAATGGCTAATGGAGTTTAATTCAGATAAATGTGAGATGTTGCATTTTGAGAAGTTAATCCAGGGCAGGACCTCACACTGAATGATAGGGCCCTCGGGAGTGTTGTTGAGCAGAGGGATCGATGAGCACAGGTACATAGTTCCCTGAAAGTGGTGTCACAGGTAGATAGAGTAGAAACAAAGGAATTTTGACCAGCTGGCCTTAGATGTTGGTACATTATGTTATTGGTGTACAAGACGTTGGTGAGGCTGCATTTGAAGTTTGTTTTCAGTTTTGGTCACACAGCCTAAGGAAAGATGCTATTAAGCTGGAAAGTGTGTTGAGAGGATTTACAAGAATGTTACTAGGATTTGAAGACCTGAGATATAGGGAGAGATTGGGCAGGCTAGGGGGCTGAGGGGTGAAGTTATAGAGGTGTATCAAATCATGTGGGGAATAGATGGGTTGAATGCACCGAGTCTTTTTCAATAACTAAGGGGCACAGGTTTAAGGCAAGAGGTGGAAGATTTGATAGGAACCCGACGGGCAACTTTTTTGCAGAGATGGTACTGGGTATCTGGAATGAGCTGCTAGAAGTAGTTGAAGTAGGTACAAGATATCTGGAATGGTACATGGATAGGAAATGTTTACAGCGATATGAGCTACACGTTGTCACCTGGGACTACCTTAGATGGGGCACCTTGGATGAGTTGGAGATGACTAACATTCCTACCAATGAAGTAAGCCTGGTGTTTACAGGCTTATCTCCACTGCCCTCTTTGAATAAGGGGACAGCATTAGCTCTGCTTCCGACCTCTGGTATCTTACCCATGGTTAATAATTCTCTATCAGAGCCCCAGCAATCTCCTGCTTTGTTTCCATTTGTACCTTTAGATAAATCCTGTCAAGCCTGGGGATTTATCCACCCCAATATTTATCCACATCCTCTATCCTGATATCTACCTTCTCCAGAATATGAGCCTACCCCTCCTTTATTTCCACTGCCTGCACATCCTTCTCCCGAGTTAATACCAAAGAGAATTATCCAGTTAGCACCATGCTCATTTTACTTGGCTCCATACATAGATTTCCCTGTTGGTCCCTGCGGGGACCTCTTTTTAACTATTGCTTCGAATATACATAAAAGGTTTTATGATTCTCCTTAAACCTACTTGCAAATGCCATTTCTTGGTCCTCTTTTGCCCTCCTAATATCTTTCTTGAGTTCTCTCCTATATCCTCTGTACCAGTGAATCTTCGACATCTTCATTTTCAGCACAGCACATGGCACAGATGTTTCAATGTTAACACAATGTTTAAATCCTGTTCCAGAGACCTGAGCACATGTTTTAGGATTTCATTTCAGCACTAACATATAACATCAGAAATCTTTTGCCTGTTCAGTCAAAACAAAATATTCCTTTGCACAGTTTGAAAAAGACCCCTACACTTTCCCCTTGTTCCAGCCTACATTTACTTTACAATTTAAACTTCTGAATTTGATTGACGTCAACAATCTTTTTGATATTTACAGGAGTGTGGATGAATTGGTTAATCTGTTTATCTACATATAGTTACACTTTAAAAAGCACATTAGTTGGGAAGTGCTTTGGCATTTTCTTAGGATGTAAAAAGTGTTCCATAAATACAGGTTTTCATATAGTAAATTTCCCACATTTCCTTATCATACAGATTTACTTTTGACATTAAGGCTCTGAGAACATGTCCACCAGTCCTATTTCACTGTGTATCTCTCTGTAACATATTTTTTCCTATATGTCCATCAATTCCATCCCGAGTCTCCTGTCGTTCTCCTACGTTATGGACAATTTACAGTAGCTGATTAATCTAACCAATGCCTCTGACATGTGGTCACAGCGAACACTTGCAAACTCTACGCAGACAACTCGCAAAGTGCGTATGGATCCCATGAGCTGTGCAACAACTGGACTACCTGGTGTGTCACTGTGTTCTCCTTTAACTGTACAATACATATAATTGTCTAATAATTAAATATAACAATTTTTAACACCTGCTGTAATTGCTGAATACGCATTCACTGAATTAGGACAATTCTCCTAAATCAATTACTTTTATCTGCAGTAAAGACACAAGTTATTTTTATTGTTGCTACATCAGGGTTTATTGAAGCTACTTTGCCTATCCCCTGTGATACCTCTTCTGAAATGCAAAGAAATTAATTGTTATTGAAGGTATCTCAAGAAAATTCAGTGCCGAAAAACAGCCGAGAAAAAGAACATTTCATGAAAAGAGCCTCCTGTGCTGATGTCATGCAGCCTACCATCTCAATTTAAATTCCAAGAGATCCCCCACATTCTATGAAGAGCACGGAATAAATTTTGATGTGTAGGAAGGAACTGGAGATGCTGGATTACTCCGAAGACAGAAACTAAACGCTGGAGTAACTCAGCGGATCAGGCAGCATCTCTGGAAAGAAGGAATGGGTGACGTTTCGGGTCAAGACCCTTCTTCAGATACCTGACATCATAGTTCGAATGGCTAGCTCATTTCGCAGGTAAAACTCATCCTCTCACAGCAGAGGAGGCTGTCAGAGAGTTCCCTTCCTTCTCCCTGCTCTGGTCTGCAAGTAATGGATGGCAGGAGAGCAATGGAGATGCACAGATGGAAGAAATTAGAAGACTGCACGTTTTATAGGATTTTTCTGGCTAATATTGTTAAATTGTCTCAACATTTTCTACAGTCATAGAGCAAGGAAACAGGTTGTAGTCTTAGAAAACAGTTTAAATTGAGACTTCATATAACAATTTTAGCGAGACAAATTTTTTAAAACATTGCCATCTTTTCTGATTTCTTCCATCTGGGCCACAATGCCACCCCCCTCCTGCATCTATTACTTGCAACCATAGCAGGGTGAAGGGAAGGAATCCCTCTGACAATCTCTTCTTTGTGAAAGCCAGTCAAGTCTGAACAATCCAACTCATCCATGCCGACTAAGATGCTCCATCTACGCTGGTCCCACCTACCCACGTTTGGCCAATATCCCTCTAAACCTTTCCTATCCATGTACCTCTCCAAATGTCTTTAAAATGTTGGTATTGTACCTGCCTGAATTCCTTCCTCTGGCAGGTCATTTCATGCGTCCACCAGCCTCTAAATGATTGCATTGATTATAATTTACTTCTGGAATGTGATCTGATAGGTTCCTAACCACAAATGTAAGAATCTTTCAAAATTGAAACACATATCAAACACAATATAATTAACCGAATACCAACACAATTTTCCGTGATTTATTTGAATCAGTTTCCAGCATCAAAAATGTTGTTCCCTTTTAATCACTTTAGCTTTGCAAATCTTAATGACAACTTTGTTTCCATTAGGATTTCATTCCTGCAAACTATGATACCAAGCAATATTTTGAGTATGCAAATCACATCAGCAAATTCCACTACAAAATAAACTGACAATCAGGGAAAGATTTATGGTGACAAGAGGTATTTTACTACAGCAGTTTGTAAAACTCAGTCAATACAACCACTGATCATCCCGTAGTTGTGTGACTTTGGTTGTGCCAGACTTTCCAGATCGTTAAATGTTAATCCCCCAATATTTGCTTGCACAGGAGTATTGTAGTTACTTATGCAGTGAACCAGTCCAGTTTCAAGGGAGTGTTGGGAGGAACTGCAGATGCTTCTTTAAACCAAAGATAGACTCAAAATGATGGAGTAACTCAGCAGAACAGGTAGCATCTCTGGAGAGAAGGGATGATGTTTCGGGTCGAGATCCTTCTTCAAACTCAGAAGGGTCTCGACCCAAAACGTCACCCATTCCTTCTCTCCAGAGATGCTACCTGTCCTGCTGAATTACTCCAGCTTTTTGAGTCTATCTTCAGTTTAAAGGGAGGGCAGGAACCAGGGCCCAGGTAAGTGGGGGAAAAAAGTGTACACACATCACCTGATGAGCCAGATATCAAAACATTAGGATTTCCAAATAGCTGGATGCTAATTTATAGGTGTTTTACTGCAAATTGCCACTCCAAGGAGCAGATTGCTATTTTATGCAAGTGAATCATGTCAAGTAGATAATCCAAAATCATGGGGAGCAAAACTGCTCCGGTTCGTGTGAATAAAAGCATGGTGTAGCCAGTATTGTTTCTGTTGCTTAAACACAATTCCACTCAGCCTGAACGATGCACAACCAACCCAAAACCTGATCTCTGGTATACACCCATTCTTCGGTATGAGTCACTTTGATCAGTTGGCGCAAATATGGAAATCTGCCCCTCCCTTAGCATGCGAGACATGCTGTGGAACGTGCTGCACAAATGCTGTTTCAGGTAAAAGCTCATCGTTAATAATGCTCATTAAACTCCAATCCCTCTGGTTTACATTCGTTTCTACCCATATCAAAAAAATCCCCAAGATCTGTATCCACTGAGTTTTTCTAAAAAAAAAACTGGTGTACTATTCGTTGTTTTAACTCTGTCATAGCTTCAAGGTTTTTTTTTTCTCCAGAGAGTTGCATTAGTAAAGTTCCCAACTCGGCTGCTCCATTGAATCTTCAATTAATCCCTTTTGTTTATCTCTGTCTCTGTCCCAGTCCCTCCCTCCCTCCCTCCCTCCCTCCCCAGAATCGTTACCACAGTACTCCGCCCTGTTGATAATTAATTTCTTGCATGAGATTTGTTTTCCAAAACTTTCATTCACACTGGGTGTTTTCGGCCCTCGTATCCATATAACTGAGTCCTCACCTGCCCAGTTGTCTGCAGTCTCCTTCCTGGGGTGGCTGCTGGCTGCTAGCTGTTAGCTGCTGGCTGCTCTCCCAAATCCAGTCCCCGCACCTATACTCACCATCCTTTATTTAAAACAAAACTGCCCCCGCCGCGTACAGGTAACTTACGTCGCCTTTCCGCTCAGCTGCTGCGTCAGGCAGGAGACCAACGCCCAGTTCCTAAATATGGCCATTTCCCTACAAAAGTAGGTGTACCGGTCGGGGCACCTACCAGAGCCAGTGATCTGTTTAAGAAGATAACTGCAGACGCTGCTACAAATCGAAGGTATTTATTCACAAAATGCTGGAGTGACTCAGCAGGTCAGGCAGCATCTCAGGAGAGAAGGAATGGGTGACATTTCTGACAACTTCATCAGACTGACAGAAGAGGACACTCACTTCTTCAGAACGGACATAGAAAATAGGTGCAGGAGTAGGCCATTCGGCCCTTCGAGCCTGCACCGCCATTCAATATGATCATGTCTGATCATCCAACTCAGTATCCCAGTACCTGCCTTCTCTCCATACCCCCTGATCCCTTTAGCCACAAGGGCCACATCTAACTCCCTCTTAAATATAGCCAATGAACTGGCCTCAACTACCTTCTGTGGCAGAGAATTCCACAGATTCACCACTCTCTGTGTGAAAAAAAACAACTTTCTCATCTCGGTCCTAAAAGACTTCCCCCTTATCCTTAAACTGTGATCCCTTGTTCTGGACTTCCCCAACATCGGGAACAATCTTCCTGCATCTAGCCTGTCCAACCCCTTAAGAATTTTGTAAGTTTCTATAAGATTTCTATAAGACCAATTCTCTGTATGTCCATTTCCCTTCACAGATGCTGCCTGACCCACTGAGTTCCACCAGCACTTTGTTCTCTACATCTAAAGCGATCCCTTGTCCAACATCAGTCTGAAGAAGGGTCTCGACCCGAAACGTCACCCATTCCTTCTCTCCCGAGATGCTGCCTGACCTGCTGAGTTACTCCAGCATTTTGTGAATAAATACCAGTGATCTGTTTTAACTGCTGAAGCGCCAATAGAGTTGAAGGATAAATCTTAGGGCAGAGTACCATTGGGTTGATTCTAGAGGAAACAACATCATATTGTAAAACGTTTAAACAAATTAAATAGGGAGAAGTTTAACAAATAAAAAGATCCAGAAAATGACATTACCAAATCTAGACTTTGATTTGGACTTTTGCCTCGTGCCTAAAACTACTCAGATATGTCCATTTCCCTCTATAGATGCTGCCTAACCCACTAAGTTCCTCCAGCACTTTGTGTTTTGCTCAAGATTCTGGCATCTGCAGTTTCTTGTGTTTTGCTGATAATGCATTTACTTGTCACTTGTTATGCAAGACCTGCCCCAGTTTAAAAAAAAAAAAATGCAGCATATCGTACTTGTCTGAGTTAGATTCTATCTGCCATTCCTTGGCCCACTTCTATAATTCATCTAAGTCCTGTTATAATCTCAGATACCCTTCTTCACTTTCCACTACACCACTAATTTAGACGTCATTCACAAACTTACCAAGGGTCTCGCCCCGAAACGTCACCCATTCCTTCTCTCCAGAGATGCTGCCTGTCCCGCTGAGTTACTCCAGCATTTTGTGTCTATCTTTCTAACCAAAAACATTGTTATCCAAATCAATCATAGAGATGACAAACAAGTTGTCTTTAAATACAGGAGAGGTGCCGGAAGACTGGAGGGTGGCAAATGTGTGCCTTTATTCTAGAAGGGAAAACACTGCGAACTATAAGCCAGTGAGCTTAACATCTGTAGTTGGAAAGTTACTTGAGAGTATTCTGAGAGATTGGATATATAGGCATTTAGACGGACAAGGGCTGATTAGGGACAGTCAGCATGGTTTTGTACATGGGAGGTCATGTCTCACAAATCTGATTGAGTTTTTTGAAGACATGACCAAAAAGGTTGTTGAGGGCAGAGCTGCAGATGTTGTATACATGGACTTCAGTAAAGCATTCGATGGTTCCTCATGGTAGGCTGCTCTGGAAGGTTAGATCGCATGGGATCCAAGGAGAGATAGCTGAATGGATAGAAAATTGGTTTCATGGAAGGAAGCAGATGGTGATGGTGGAAGGTTGCTTCTCGGACTGGAGAACTGTGACTAGTGGTATACCTCAGGGATTGGTGCTGGGCCTGCTATTGTTTGTCGTCTACATCAATGATTTGGATGAGAACAAACACGCGTTCACAAGTTTGCAGATGATACAATAGTGGGTGGTTTTGCAGATAGTGAAGATGGTTGTGAAAAATTGCAGCAGGATTTTGATCAATTGGCCAAGTGGGCTGAGGAATGATTGATGGAATTTAATGTAGAAAAATGTGAGGTGTTGCATTTTGGGAAGTCGAACATGGGCAGGTTCCACATAGTGAATGGTAGGGTTATGGGCAGTGATGTAGAGCAGAGGGATCTAGGAATGTGGGTGTATGTTTCCTTAAAGGTGAGGTATTGAAGGTGCATTGTTCCCTGAAGGTGGAGTCACAGGTAGATTGAGTGGTCAAAAAGGCTTTTGACACATTGGCCTTCATCAGCCAGAGTATTGAGTTTAGAAGTTGGGAGGTGATGTTGCAGTTGTATGAGATGTTGGTGAGGCCACATTTAGATTATTGTGTTCAGTTCTGGGCACGGTGTTATAGGAAAGATGTTGTCAAGCTGGAAAGGGTACAGAGATGATTTACGAGGATGGTGCCAGGGCTAGAGGGTCTGAGCTATAGGCAGTGGTCATAAGAAATAGGAGTAGAATTAGGCCATTCAGCCCATCAAGTCTACTCCGCCATTCAATCATGGCTGATCTATCTCTCCCTCCTAACCCCATTCTCCTGCCTTCTCCCCATAACCTCTGACACCTGTACAAATCAAGAATCGATCTATCTCTGCCGTAAACATATCCACTGACTTGGCCTCTACAGCCTTCTCTGGCATAGAATTCCAAAGATTCGCCACCCTCTGACTAAAAAAAATTATCCTCATCTCCTTCCTAAAAGAATGTCCTTTAACTCTGAGGCTATGACCTCTAGTTCTAGACTCCTCCACTAGTGGAAACATCCTCTCCACATCCACTCTCTCTCTCTATATATATATATATATATATATATATATATATATATATATATTCCTTTATTCGTTCCACACCGGGGAAATTTACAGTGTTACAGTAGCAAAGTGGATAGCAAGAGAGCAAGAGATCATTCATTATAAATAAAAGGTACATAAATTGTCATCAGGTTTCTGTGTGTTCTTAGCTGTTATTGTTGACTCGTCTGCTGGGAGCAGTGCTGGTTGTGCAGTCTCACAGCAGCGGGAAGGCAAGACCTCCTATATCTCTCCTTCACGCACTTGGGGTGAAGGAGACTGTCACTGAAGGAGCTACTCAGTGCAGTGACAGTGTCCTGCATGGGGTGGGAGTCGTTGTCCAGCAGCGATGTTAACTTTGCCATCATCCTCCTCTCTCCCACCACCTGCAGAGTCGAGGGGGCAACCCAGGACAGAGCTGGCCTTCCTGACCAGCTTGTCGAGTCCCTTCCCTTCCGCCGCTGAGATGCTACTGCTCCAGCAGACCACTCCATAGAAGATGGCTGATGCAACCACCATGTTGGAGAAGGTCCTTAGGAGTGCCCCCTGCACTCCAAAGAACCCGAGTCTCCTTAGCAGACAAAGTCTGCTCTGGCCCTTTCTGTATAGCGCATCAGTGTTTTCGGTCCAGTCCAATTTATTATTGAGGTAGACACCCAGGTACTTATAAGAATCCACCCTATATTCCTGGATGTTCACCGGTGTCGGGGGGACCTGGCAGCACCTGCAGAGATCTACCACCATCTCCCTGGTTTTCCCCGCGTTGATCCAGAGGCAGTTCCGCTGGCATCAGTCCACAAACTCCTTGATCAGTTCTCTGTACGCCCTGTCCTCGTCGCCCGTGATGAGGCCGACGATGGCAGGGTCGTCAGAGAACTTCTGTAGATAGGAGTCTGCAGAGCTGTGCCTGAAGTCCGCAGTGTACAGGGTGAACAAGAATGGAGCTAGCACTGTTCCCTGCGGAACCCCAGTGCTGCAGACCACCCTGTCTGAGACCAGGTCCTTTGTCCTCACATACTGTGGTCGGTTGGTGAGGTAGTCCAGAATCCAGGATGTGAGGTGATGATCCACTCCTGTGCGCTCCAGCTTGCCCCCCAGAAGCCCCGGCTGGATGATGTTGAATGCACTGGAGAAATCAAAAAACATGATTCTCACAGTGCTATCCGGCTTCTCCAGATGCGAAAGAGCTCTGTGTGGAAGGTAGATGATGGCGTCTTCCACCCCGATGCAAGTCTGGTAGGCGAACTGCAGCGGACCCATTGATGGTCTCACAAGGAGGCGGAGATGCGCGAGGACCAGACGCTCCAGTGTCTTCATCAGGTGTGATGTCAGTGCCACTGGCCTGTAGCTGTTGAGTTCCTTCGGGTGCGGCGTCTTTGGTACCGGTACCACGCAGGATGTTTTCCACAGCTGTGGAACTCTCCCAAGTTTCAGGCTCAGATTGAAGACATGCTCCACTATTCCACACAGCTGGTCTGCACAGGACTTGAGGAGCCTCAAGCTGATGCCGTCCAGACCAACTGCCTTCCTCGCATTGATCTTCCTGAGCTAATTTCTCACCTGGTCTGTGGAGAAAGGCAGATTGGAGCACAGGGGCTGGGTGCTCAAGGGTGTGAGAGGAGGAGGGGGTGTGGGGGGGATGGTGTGGGGGGAGGAGGTGGGGTTGGGGCAGGAGAAGCAGAAGCAGTGGCTGGTGACTGTGACCCAACTGCTGTGGGAGGGGAGGTGAGGCAGTGTACTGGACGTGCAGACAAGGGGGGCTGCAGCAGTGGTGACTGGACCGGGGGAGGGGTAAGTCTATCCAAGCCTTTCACTATTTTGTATGTTTCAATATGTCCCCCCTCATTCTTCTAAACTCCAGCGAGTACAGGCCCAGTGCCGACAAACACTCATCATAGGTTAACCTACTCATTCCTGGGATCATTCTTGTAAAACTCCCCTGGACCCTCTCCAGAACCAGCACATCCTTCCTCAGATATGGTGTTCAGAATTGCTCACAATATTCCCAATGCGGCCTTACCAGAGCCTTATAGGGCCTCAACATTACATCCTTATAGAGGTTGAGTAGGCTGGGACTCTATTCCTTGGAGTGCAGGAGGATGAGGGGTGATCTTATAGAGTTGTATAAGATCATGAGAGGAAATGATCAGGTAGATGCAGAGTCTCTTGCCCAGAGGAGGTGAATTGAGGACCAGAGGACATAGGTTTAAGGTGAAGGGGAAAAGATTTAATAGGAATCTGAGGGGTAAAGGGTGGTGGATGTCTAGCACAAGCTAGACAAAGGGTGGTGGATGTCTAGCACAAGCTGCCAGAGTAGGTGGTTGGGGCGGGGGCCATCACAATGTTTAAGAAACAGTTAGACAGGTACATGGATGGAACAGGTTTGGAGGGATATGGACCAAATACTACCATGTGGGACTAGTGTAGCTGGGACATGTTGGCTGGTGTGGGCAGGTTGGGACAAAGGGTCTGCTTCCACAATGTATGGCTCTATGACTCTCTAAGCAGCAGTTGATCTAGTACCGTCCCCTGCAGCATACCACAGGTATGCATCATTACGAGTGACCTATATCATCCAATTCTAAGATTACACACCTTTCTTAGGGTTAGGCCCCCCTCTGTCATGGCTGACCATGGGTGATGCATCCTAGTTGTTGGCTGCTTGCTCCAAACCTCGGCTAGAGCAGCGTCGCTTGTGGCTGAAAAGACCAATGCGGGAGTGACAGTCTCTGTCGCAAAGGTCACATTTGTGTGTGGTCTCTGGTTTGTTGAAGTTGCTGCGCTCCTTTCTGCGTGCCCGCTTGTCTGCCGCTGCGTTCATCAGTTTCTCTTCCCGTTTTGAGATGTTGGTTCAGGGTACCTCTCTACCTCGTACGGTCAGCTGCAAGGCTCTCCCAGGGCTCCACATCGATGTTGAGCGCCTTCATATCTCTCTTGCAGACTCCTTGTAACATAGCTGGGGGCGGCCGATGGTTCTCCTCCCAGATGTCAGCTCTCCATAGAGGATGTATTTTGGAATACGGCCATCCTCCATGCGGTGGACGTGGCCCAGCCACTGCAGTCTGCATTGCCTGAGTATAGTGTACATACTGGGAAGGCCAGCGCAGGACAGAATCTCGGCGTTGGACACTGTCTTGCCAGGATATACCCAGGATACAGTGGATGCTTCTAAGGTGGAAGGTGTTGAGTCTTCTCTCCAGTCTGGCATATGTAGTCCATGCCTCACTGCCGTACAGCAGCGTGCTGTTGACACAGGCGTTGTAGACTGCTATCTTTATCTTCACTGTCAGCTTTGGGTTGGTCCACACTCGAGTTGTGAGGCGAGATGACCAATCTACAATGATATAACTGTTACTTCTTAACCAAGCTGAGATGACCTCCATGGCCCTGGTCAGTATCTGATCATAGCAAAACATCCTTTTGATTCAAGCAGTCAACCTTGAAACTTGCATTCCTTCAAAGATCATTTGTAATGAACAGGCTTGTTATTGTGAGTGGCTATATTTCCTCCAGTGAACATATTAGTTCCCAAAGCAGTAATTTCTACTTCCATTCCTGTAGAGGCTAATTGCTTCAGGGACAAACCTGTGGCCTCTTTATGTCTTTATATCCCTGTGGCTATTGTATTGCCTGCTTATTTGTAGTCAACTTAAGTATTTTATACATATTTCCATCTGTTTGTTCTTATTTGAACAGCCAAGCCTTCTGGCTCATTTACAGAAACCAGATCTGACTTGTTTAATAGGACAAAGACACTTGTTCTTTTATAACATATTTACCAGCTGCATCAATGTCCCAAGTGCTATAGAAAGATAACCTTACAGCTGGAAGGACTAAATACTGCTATGCTGGAGGTGGCTAGGACAGTTTGTGTCATATCCGTAATTAGCCAGAGAATTACGGAGCATGATCTTCCAAACTCAGCAAAGATAAATGAGTAGCTGGTACATAAAATATAATTTGGCAAATTTAACACCCGAAACCAGGTGGGAAAGCAACTTAAATTTCTTACCAGTAGGGTCATATCGTTAAGACTGGTAAATTAACACACTCTTTCTGCTTGTCCTGCCATTTTCTTACTTGTACATTGTTCTGGTCCAGGTCACCTTTGCTTGATATGGTGTTCGAACACTGGTCCATAGTGATTGGTTGTTGCATGTTGCAGATATTCAGCAAAAAAATACAGTTATAAATCTTAAGTTTTTATCTAATATTTAATAGGACATAATCAGAATCACTGACATTTTCCCCAGAATTTTGTTTTAATCAGGAATGAATGGCATATCAGAAAATAGAAGATACAGAACTGAAATTAAAAATGAAAATGTTGGAAACACTCAGCAGAGTTATACAGTGCAGAAGCAGGCACTTCGGCCCACATCAATCCTAATCCCCGCACTTGGTCTTTATCTTTCTATGCCTCAGCAATTCAAGTGCTTGTCCACGTATCTTTTGAAAGGTTGTGGGTGTACCTACCTCTACCACCTTCTGAAGCGGTGCATTCCAGATTGCAACCGCCCTCAGGAAAAAAAAAACTGAGATCCTTCTTACACCTTATCTTAAATGTATGCCCTCTGGTTTGTGATATCTCCATTGAGATAACTAGAGTATCATGTTAGCGGTGAGTGACAAATAGATCCAAAAATGTTGAGAGGCCAAAAAGAGGTCCAAATGAATCAGGAATTCTAGAGGCCCTTAAATACTCTGAATTTGTGTGCTTTTCCAAATCTGACTTGCGCATTCCCAGTTTAAATGTTCGCAGCTGCTTTAAATTGTCTTGTCCCCAAGATTTGGAATTTCCTCCTTACCAACTCCCTACTTATCAACCTTCCCAAAGAAACACCTTTAAATCCAACTCTTTAATAGTTTTTGATCATCTGTCTTCATATATCCTTAAGTGCATCAGTGTCAATCTATGTCTAATGAGCAGAGCACTGGCAAATTTACAAGCTCCTTATTGTTGCGAGTTGTCCTTCCAGACTTTATTGTCAAGAAAACCATTGCAGTTGTTTACTGGTGAAATGGGAAGCACTGGGTCTTCAACCCAGAATGCAGCGTCCTTGGGCCAACAGATGTATCAACATAAAACATGGGATTAACATGCTGAATGCTGGCGGTTGGAAACATCACTTACTGTTGCTCTCCGAGTCACACCTGCCACACCTGCTTCAATAATAAAGGAGATCCAAGGAACATTATAAACTAAGCAGTAGAGATCAATTCACATGTGGTACTGCAAAATTAATGTCTTAGATTATCTAATCAGATACACAATGCCTGATAATCTTATTGGCAGCAATTGTAACTAAAGGTCAGGCATTGCATATAATGGGCATGTGATCCAATACAGCCAAGTGAGTGCCTAAGGCTATGTTTTAGAGAACTCTCACTCCCAGTTGATTCTCACAAACAAAATGTGTTCTTTCTGTGCAGAATTCAAACATAGAATTAAGCAGCACAGGGAAACAAATATAATTAGAGAGGATCAGAAAAATAATATTGACACAAGCAGGGACTATACACGTCATTAATGTGGATTTTGGCAGGTGCTTGAAAAGGAAAGTTGAAGAAACATTATGTGATTAGCTAGCTCATAAATAACATCCAAAAGGCATTTAGCTTGTTTAAATGTTATCTTTAGCAAGCAAAGAATGGGAATAAATGGGTCCCTTTCACAAGTAGGTCAGGTCAGAGTCTGTCGTCAATGCATCCTTTCCACCACTGAAATGTTATACAATGAACCACCTTTAGTGACAATGGTTGAAATGCTCAAAATATTTCTGATCTCAACAAGTCATCAAAAAATCCATGTTGACTCCACGTTCCTCTAAACAATAGGATAAATGGCCAGTTGTAGTACAGTATCACTGAAGTTCAAACATGTTTACCTCTTAGTTGGGTCCTATCAGTTTGATGCAATTCTCCAGTTGGGGTCCCAAGAAACCCTTGTAGCAATTCTTCCTTCTACATGAGTTATCATATTACTTTCTTTATTATCATTATGAATAGGAATTACTTCCCAAATGCAAGAAATAAAGTTTATTTAAAATGGAAGGGCACCAAAATCACCATCTTCCAACAAAACGTCTCCTTGAAAAAGCCATATCAAGAATATGCGGGCATGATTGTTGGATAGTCAAGAAACTTAGAACTAAATGAGAGAAGGGTATTTTTTTAATGCTATGCTGATGAGGCTCATCTCTATCATACAACTGCATCTTTAGCTTATAATCAGTATTTTCAGCTTGTGATCCTGATAAATAAATAAATGTTCCATTGTAATGCCACAGCTTTAATGAATGTTTAAAACTCAGTTTGTAAAATGACAACATCGATTGGAAGGTCAGCATATATTGACCATCCAAACGTCTCCTCATGAAGGAACCATCATGTGTACAGTGAAAAGCATTTGAAGGGTGAAAGTCAGGGTGGTGTGTGACTAGAAGAATTTGCAAGTGATGAAGTTTCTCCAGCTTCTAGAAAATTCTCATCTGTCTTTGAATCACCTATTGGCAGAGATTCCATACAATTTTCATTCTCACTCTTTCCATGCATTTTTCTAGCATATACTGCAAGAGAATCATACAGCACAAAAACAAGCACTTCAGCCCACCCTATCCAAGTCAGCCATCAAGTGCCCATCTATATTGTAGGAAGGTACTGCAGATGCTGGTTTACACTGTGGACACAAAATGCTGGAGTAACTCAGCAGGACAGGCAGCATCCCTGGATAGAAGGAATGGATCCATTCCTTCTACTCAGAGATGCTGCCTGTCCCGCTGAGATACTCCAGCATTTTGTGTTTATCTACCCATCTATAGTAATCTAATTTGCCAGCATTTGATACATAGTCTTTTATACCTTGGCAATAATAATAATAATAATCATCTTTTATTCATCCAACAACCGGGAAATTTGCAGGGTTACAGCAGCAAAGTGGATAGCAAAATAGGTAAGCATTCTTTATTTTTAAAATAACGGTAATTATATTTATTATAATGGTCTACTGGGAGCAGTGCTGATTGTGTAGTCTGACGGCAGCAGGAAGGAAGAACCTTCGATATCTCTCCTTCACACACTTGGGGTGAAGTCGTCTGCAATTGAAGGAGCTGCTCAATGCAGTGACAGTGTCCTGCATGGGGTGGGAGTCGTTATCCAGCAGTGATGATAGTTTTGCCATCATCCTCCTCTCTCCCACCTCCTGCACTGAGTCGAGGGGGCAACCCAGGGCAGAGCTGGCCTTCTTGATCAGTTTATCAAGTCTCTTCCTGTCAACAGTTGAAATGCCGCTGCTCCAGCAGACCACTCCATAGAAAATCGCTGCCACCACCACCACAGCGTCGAAGGTCCTCAGGAGTGCCCCCTGCACTCCAAAGAACCCGAGTCTCCTCAGCAGGTACAGTCTGCTCTGGCCTTTCTTATAAAGTGCATTAACATTATCAGTCCAGTCTATTGTTCAGGTAAACACCCAGGTACTTATAAGAGACCACTCTCTCAATGTCCATTCCCTGGATGTTCACCGGTGTCGAGGGGGCGTGGCTGCGCCTGCGGAAGTCCACCACCATCTTCCTGGTTTTCCCCGCATTGATCTGGAGGCGGTTCCGCTGGCACCAGTCCACAAAGTCCTGGATCAGTTCTCTGTACTCCCTGTCATCGTCATCTGTGATGAGGCCAACGATTGCAGAGTCGTCAAAGAACTTTTGCGGATAGCAGTTGGCTGAGCTGTGCATGAAGTCCACAGTGTACAGGGTGAACAGGAAAGGAGCCAAAACTGTTCCCTGCGGAGCACCTGTGATGCAGACTACCATGTCAGAAACACAATTCCTTGTCCTCACATACTGTGGGCGGTTGGTCCAGAATCCAGGATGTGAGGTGGTGATCCACTCCTGTGTGCTCCAGCTTGTCCCTCAGAAGCACAGGCTGGATGGTGTTGAACACACTAGAGAAATCAAAGAACATGATTCTCACAGTGCTACCAGGCTTCTCCAAGTGTGAGAGAGCTCTGTGTAGGAGGTAGATGACGGCGTAATCCACCCCGATGCCAGGCTGATAGGCGAACTGCAGCGGGTCCATCGATGGACTCACCAGGAGGCGGAGATGGACAAGGACCAGCCGCTCCAGTGTCTTCATCAAGTGCGATGTCAGTGCCACCGGCCTGTAGCTGTTGGGGTCCTTCGGGTGCGGCGTCTTTGGCAACAGTGCCACGCAGGATGTTTTCCACAGCTGTGGAACTCTCCCCAGTTTCAGGCTCAGGTTGAAGACGTGCTTCACTATCCCGCACAGCTGGTCTGCACAGGCCTTAAGGAGCCTGGAGCTGATGCTGTCCAGACCCGCTGCCATTCTCGCCTCAATCAATATGGGAATCGAAATTAATTAATTGCTGTTATAGCTCAAAAGGTTTGTCAGTGACAATTTTCTGATGAAACTCTGTCATTATATAGTCTCTTGCCTGGCCTTCAAAGTTTTCAAAGGTCTTTTATTGTCACATGTACCAATTAAGGTACAATGATATGCGAATTACCATATGAGGTATCTTATGAGGGGAATGCAATAATTCTCTACAGGAGTACGAGTTCACAAATGACTTTTCCTTCATAAATACACGTGCAATAATATGACATCATTTCAGCATCGTAGATTCAAAAATTTATTGGCATAGAAGGAAATGATTTGGCTCGTGTTTGATAGAATATTTGAGTTTAGATTTAGATAAAACCCTTAAAGCAGAGAACACAGATGCATTTGGGAGGAGCTTTTATGAAGGAAGGAGGAAACAGAGGAATCTAGAGTAGCTGATTCAACTGGCAGTAGGGTTGTATGGCCATAAACTATGGCACAGACCAGAAATAAAGAACACTGGAAGCACTCAGAGGAATAACCAGCATCAGTGGGCAGTGAAACTGAGCAGACATTTCTCCAGCTTCTAGAAACACTTTATCAGAATGGAACAATGAGAAAAACAATGTTAATTCACATTTCTAGTTCCAATAATGGTTTTAGACCCAAAATATCAATGCTGGGTGTCCCTTCCCTGTGATAGTCCTTGACCTTCCGAGTACTTCCAGCACCCATTGCTTTGGATTTCCCAACATCTGCGGCTTTCTACATAAATGGGCACAGACCAGTTGGGCCAAATAGCCTCACCTGGGCAAGTAGTGTTTGTATATCAACAATAGTGTGATCCATTTTAACTTTCTCATTGCTGAGTAAGGATTCAATTTTGCAGTATAACCTTTACAAACAGACAATGTGTGAAGGATAGCAAATATTCAGTTTGGCATATCTTAGAAGAGAAAGTAACTGGCTAAGGAACGTCTGGACGAAATATGACTACGTTAAACAGAATCATCAAACTTAATAACAAACTGACTGAAAATGTATTGAAACAACCTCCGGCAAAATAAATTACAACCAATATTCTATTTTAATGGCTTGCACGGACCCATGTTGTAAATTACAGCACTACAAGGTTCTGTGCCTATATTTCTTGAAAAGTTTGTCAAGTAGGCAATTATCTTGGGGATCTGTGTGACTTAACAGATTTTTGATTTCCTTGGCCGAGTTACACATTTTGCAGTCACACATTCCAAAAACTTTCTCAGTGCTTTTTGCTCATTTGGATCTGAATTCTGCAGTTCCCTCTGGAGTGTTTCAATGTCCACAGATTTCAGGAATGAAGCAAAGCCATCAGAGCCATTGCCATAATACTCCTGGTAAGTGGTTAGATTCTTCCTGTTCTCCTGATTTTTAATGTGAGCGTACGTCACAACTGGAACTATGCCTTTTGGTGGAATATCTCTTACGGCATTGCTACCATGACGGGAAGTGTCAACCATGAAGTCCTTGTTTAACTGAGGCAAACGATATTGATCTCGGAATTCTGTGATGAGTGGATGAGGTATTTTTTTTCCCGGCTCAACTGATCTGGGAAAAATAGTCCTCTGTATTTGCCGTTTACTCCCTGATGAAAATTTCTCCTGATATTCAGTGGAATAATCCCCACCAAGTATTTCATTTATCTCTTTTTCAGTTGGATGTCTGTCCCAGAACATGGCAGGAGTAGGCACTCTTTTGATCTCTTTTCGTGTTACATGATGCACCATAAATATTTCATCAGGGTGGGGTACATTCCTATTCTGTTCATACCAAGCTCCCCTGCGGAAAGATTCCAATTTCGAATGGGTTGGAGAATCATAGTCCAGCGCGTAGATTGACTTGAATGGATTAAACGTTGGTGTGACCAGTGGACAATCCTTCAGCCCAATCCTTCCTCCATTAGTTTTCTTGATGTATTGCATTGTCTTTATCAAAATGGTATGGAGATTCCCTTTTTAACTTTCTGCATCACTACCAGATGGCTTCTTATCGTTCATTGTTAACTTTATCTCCCGATCACTTGCTCTGGATCTGGAGAGGCTTCAGTAATGATTGTTGCTTTTTCAGGCAGCATTTTAAATATCGGGGTGGTGCAATGAACTAAATAATTGTGACATCACAACAATGGAGTTATGTCATGACAACACCAGAGGCTGGCAGGTACCTACCAATTTATTGAAAACAATAGGTGATTATGTTCTGAAAAACATTTAAGAGGCTCAAAATGGCTTTCTTTGATTAGTAAAACAATTGAATTGTATCCCTCTGAGAGACTACTGATCTGAAAATATCATAATTGGTAAGGTGAAAGAATCCAGGTTATAAATTACCCATCAATGTGAAAGATATATTTTACTCGCATCCATATTTCAAATAAAATCAGCATATTGTGATTCCTGGCATAGATTTTTTTAAATCAGACTAAAAATTAGACTTCAATTATTTTAATACTTTCTTGATAACAAAATGTGACAAAATCAAAGAGTAAACACACAAATGTCCATACATGTCTAGAAAATGGACCGATTTGCCCCCATTTCTGCACATATTAGAGAGCCAGCAACCATTTGCATGCCAATTAGCAACCAATTGGAAATTAGTCCTTGAACTATTTCCTTGAGATGCTTTGCTGATGTCAGGTGTGCATCTGCTGTCATCAATGTACATGATCTTCATTTCCAACTTTAGCAGCATGAATTGAAGTTTCTGCGTGAAAACAATGAACTGTCCTATTCTATCACAGAAGACAAGGAATATACTGAACTGTTCCGTGGCATAGGTGTCAGTTTAAAGGGACACCGCCACACCGACTCCATCTTCATTGTAATGGGATCTTTAAGCAGATGATCTTTCCAATGTCTCACACTTTGCTTCTCCCTGCTGCATCAGGGTAGAAAAGCATTCTACTTGCAGAAGTTTGATTTCATCTGCCTTATTTTAATGAAGAGCATCTCTCAGTGGGATTGCCAATAATACTAGCTTCCCACGAGAGCAGAGAGCAACTGACTGTATGTGGTCTTTTGTCATCAAGAAGTTCCCTGAATAAGCTGGATTTTACATTAAGTGATAATATTCCTGTTAATGTTTGAATCATCAAACAATATTTCTGATGCCATATATCATGTTTCCAGGAACCACCAGTAATGCTTTCATCGTTTGAACTACCTCTTCTTTTCAATGACCAGCACAGTTCAAGGTAATAGATCTTGAGGGAGAAAGAGTACCATCTACATCCTGGCTTTTCACTCCACTGTGCTTTCGTAACCGCAGAGCCTTGCTACAATTCAAGCCACCAAAGCACTCAAATGAGTTGTAGAAAATACAATTTGGATTCTTGATAATGAGATGCTGGTGCCTGCTGCACTGTGCAGTATTCACCAATCTGGTGAATTTACTGGGCTTATATTCACTGGAATTTAGAAGGATGAGAGGGGATCTTATAGAAACATATACAATTATTATGTGATTGGACAGGCTAGATGCAGGAAAAATGTTCCCCACGTTGGGGGGAGTCTAGAACCAGGGGTCACAGTTTAAGAATATTTAGGACTGAGATGAGGAAAAACATTTTCACCCAGAGAGTTGTGAATCTGTGGAATTCTCTGCCACAGAAGACAGTGGAGGCCAATTCATTGGATGTATTCAAGAAAGTTTGATATAGCTCTTAGGGCTAAGGGATATGGGGAAAAAGCAGGAACGGAGTACTGATTCTGAATGATCAACCATGATCATATTAAATGGCGGTGCTGGCTCGAAGGGCCAAATGGCCTACTCCTGCACCTATTTTGTAAGTTTCTACATATTTAATTTCATTGCTGTGCACTGCACATTCTAGCCATCCAGAAATAGCATCAGGTTCCAGAAGAGTAAAGTCAGGGACACCTGAAGCCTGAGGGAGCTGAAGCACAGCCTGAGCAGCCATGGGAAGAAGCGCAGGACTAAGTTCCACACTCACAGCAGTGTAGATGAACATTAATTGCAATGGCATAAGAGAATCCCTACAGGTAGGCAAATCTTATCAGGCGCCTGCAAAATCATAGACATCTATCCATACAGTACCAGCATCTGCAGTTATTTTCCTACACTTCTATCCATACAATGTGACCCATAACATAATACAATATTTAACAACCTTTTAATCTATCCACGATTGATTAATTGCATCAGCATAGAAGAGCCAGCCTGACCATTTTCACCTCCTTTACTTTGATGTAAACATACGAACAAAAACTAGGAGCAGGAATAAGCTACATGTGAGATCTGTGCAAGCTCATTAAACAAACATTAACACCATTTTGCTCTCCACAGGTGCTGCCCAACCTGGGTTTTTCCACCATTTTTTGTTTTTACATTTGAATCCCTCATTTTCTCAACAGATTCATCTGCACTGATCATTACACAATAATGAAAGAACCCGATTCAAACATTGAAATGGTTGTTTTCAAATCTGCCTTTCCTAATGAGTATCTAGCTAAAAGATCATTGACCGATGCACAAAATGCATTTCTCTTGGATACTCTCTGAAGATCTAGCTTGTTTGAAGGTTGGGTTGTCGACCTTGCCTAAAATAATGCAAATGAGTAAATGCTAAATGTCTAAAATACTAAAAGTACCTTTGAAGTGGATGAAAAGTGAGAACGACTACTTCATAATGATTTCAGAAGCCACAATGGCACAATTAGCATCATGATGGTTTCACAATCAGAGTTCCCCAAATGTTTGCAATTAAAATAATGATACACCCTCACAGTGCGGGTTCTTTTTCATTTTCAAGTGCCTTCTGCTGAAAGTATGCCATCCGACCTGTGTGGAAAAATTCTGATTTTCCGTGGTGTCTCCGATCAAACACCAACATTAAACCGAAGGCAGCTGGAAACCAGCTTGGAATGAAATGCATCCATTAGTACGTACCTACAAAGGAGATATTTGGCACCCTATTTCTGGAAATTTATCGAGTTGAAGCAATTCTTGAACCACCATATTTAATCTGCTAATCATTTATAGTTATCCCAAATCTATATTAACAATTTATTGTAATGTTTCTGTGATCTCATGGCACTGCTGTACAGCTAGTGGCGCTGCTGTCTCACAACACCAGAGACTCGGGTTCTAACCTGATCTTGAGTACTACCTGTGCATGCAGTTTGCACATCCTCCCTGTGAGTATGTGGGTTCCTTCCATATTCCAAATGAAAGAGGGTGGCAAGTTAATTGTTCAGTGTAAATGGGTGCTCGTGTGTAGGTGAGTAGAATCTGGTGGGAATTAATTAGAATATTTTAAAAATGCAATTAATATAGGATTAGTATAAACAGCGGTTGGTTTTGGCACCAATTTAGTGGGGTGATGTCTCTCTCCATGACTATATTTAGTAGTGCAGGAGTGTTATTCAAAATGTCCTGAGCAATAATTATCCATCAATCAACATCACATAAACTCCATTCTCTTTCTCCAATTATGGACCAATTCTTCTAATCGGCACGGTGGCACAGCGGTAGAGTTGCTGCCTTACAGCGCCAGAGACCCGGGTTCAATCCCGACTATGGGTGGTGTCTGTATGGAATTTGTGCGTTCTCCCCATGGTTTTCTCCGAGATCTTTGGTTTCTTCCCACACTCCAAAGACGTACAGGTTAATTGGCTTGGTATAAGTGTAAACTGATCAGAGTGTGTATATGTGTGTAGGATAATGTGAGTGTGTGGAAATCGTTGGTCGGTGTGGACACTGGGGGTCGAAGGGCCTGTTTCCACGTTTCTGTACTAAATCTTCCAGTACATCAGTAATTTCATTGGTGTACCTGCACTCACACTGAACTCAATGGTTTTTACCATTTTTGCTGCCAATTTCCTCCCTAGTTTCACCACCAAAATGGTCGTCTATCAATCTCTTCCCTTTCTGGATGTTTCCATCTCAGGGGACAGGAGAGCCACACACATTAATTACAAACCCACATTTATCCTGACTATACCTCCTCCCACCCTATATCCTGTATTTCTCTCAGTTGCACTGTCACATTTGCTACAATGATTTGACTCTCCACAGATGCATCTGAAATGTCATCTGTCTTCCTGAGCTATGGCTTCCCCTCTCCATTGTAGTCAGAACACTCGGCTGCATCACATATCTTATCCTCATTGCTCCTCTCAGCCCCTCTCATCCCAGTCACAAGAACAGAGATCTCCAGCTCCTTATCCCCAATAATATTTATATTATTGCGCCTTTGACCCAACAATCAACAGATCATCCTTTACAATTTCCTCCAGCTCCAACAAGATTCCATCATAGGAAGCATATTTCCCTCCCCTTTCAACATTGAGGGGATCGCTCCATTTGTGACTCCTAATCTACCCATGCAACCGTATGTGGGATGTCATGTTTCATGGATTTGATTGAGTATTTTGAAGTAACCAAGCAGGTTGACAAAAGCATGGCCATCTGTATGGACTTCAGCAAGGTCTTTGATAAGTTTTCGCATTGTAGGCTGCTCTAGAAGGATAGATTGCATGGCATCCAGGGATATAGAAATGGCTTCATGGAAGGAAGCAGAGGGTGGCAGTGGAAAGTTGTTTTTCAGAATGGAGGCCTGTGACAAATACGTATCTCAGGGATTGGTGCTGGTCCCATTGTGGTTTATGTCAATGTGTTGATAATATAAAAGGCATTATTAATAACACTACAGAAGGTGGTATCATAGAAACTGAAGATGGATTTCAAAAAACACAGCAGAATCTTGATCAGGTGAGCTAGTGGGCTGAGGAATAGCTAATGAGGAAGCTTAATGCGGGTAAGTGTGAGATGTGTTTTGGGAAGTCCAAGCACGGCAGGACCTTCACAGCAAATGGTAGGGTCCTGGAGAGTGTTGTAGAACAGAGGCATTTAGGAGTACAGGTACATAGTTTCCTGAAGTAGGGTCACAGGTAGATGGGGTGGTCAAAAAGGCTTTTGGTACATTGGCTTTCAGTTATGAGTATACAAGTTGCAATATTGTATTACAGTTGTACAAAATATTGGTGCAGCTGCATTTGGAGCACTGTGTTCAGGTTTGCTCACCCTATTATACAGGAAGGATGGCCAAGGGCACTTGTTTAAAAGAGGCATCTTAATCGGCATGTAGGATTTGGGCCAAAGGGCATGTTTCCTTGCTGTCTGACTATGACTGCATTATGGCTCTTTCCCATACAACAACAGGAGATGCAAGACCTACCCATTCACCTCTTCCCTTCTCACTTTCCATGAACCCAAAGGTTCTTCCAGGTGAAGCAATTTCTCACATGCATTACTTCCAATCTTGTGCTCTGCATTTTGTGGTCACAGTGTGGTCTTTGTTAACCGAGAGAAACCAGTTAATTTGGGTAATCACTTTGAGGAATAGCATCCTATCTTCTAGCTGATCAATTATGAACAGAACTTAATTCTCTAAGTTTAGGTAACTTGCTCTTTCTTTGTCAGTATCAGAACTGGCCAATTCTGACAGACATCCATCCATTTGTGATTTATTTTTGTCTCACATTTTTTTCTTTCACTCCCTCTATTAGCAACACAACTCAGACAAAGCAGCATAATGTATTTCTAACTGCTACATAACTGGTCAAACCCAACCAATGGTATTTCCCTAGTTCTATCTATTCTTCCTCACCCTCTCTGCTACTGAAAACTACATTTTTTCCCCCTCTTTTACTTTTGACCAAGGGTATCAGATTTGAAACACTAATTTGTTTCTCACTTCACAGATGTTGCTAGCATTTTCTGTTTTTTAAAATCACAAAAACATTTGTTTTTGATTCCCATTGCTGTCCATGGAAGTTTCTGCCCAAATGTACTGTTATACTATGTCACAATAAAAAAAAGTCCTTCATGTTTATAACTTATTTTCTGTGACCAGATACCATGAAAATGCAAATCTTTCTTCCAATTAATCTGTGTGCACTGCAGTAAAATACCAAATTGCTCATCTTTGTGACAAAGTGATTCTCGTGTAGGATTTAGAACTTCTCCCTTAATCTGACATTGTTATTCCATTTCAATTCTTATTCGGAGGGTTTAAACATTTGATTATTCAGTTGCATTGTCATCATGGCGAAACTTTATTGTGTCTTTAACCAAAGCCACAGTTTTGTCTACAATACTCTCTTGTGGGATTACATTTATTAGAATTTCCAGTTCTGTTCCGTTCCATGCGGTTTAAACACTTCCAGTTCTCCTCTGAGATCTGCAATCTTAACAAAGACTGCAAGATGTGTACTCAAATGCGATGTGAATCCTAATTCCATGACAAATTAAACAATACTAATATTTTAACTGTTAACTTCTCATCTTTACTGCACTGCACCTTGTTCTTAATTACATATTAGAATACCTTGATTCTACTGCTGCACTGCCTTTTTTTTGGATCGTTTCATGTTGTCACATATGCACCTTAAAGCAGAAAATCATTTTCTATACATTGCCGTGAATCTATGGGTATTTAATCCTCCAAATTTCCAGCACAGACTGCATCTATTTTATCAGAAAAGTTTTCTTGAATCGTTTTCAGTGAGTGCATGGAGGAACCTGTTAATTTTATCTTCTTCCATGGGTTTTACCAATGTACAATGCTTGAAACACTCCTCTTCTTCATGACAGACGGCCCATAAATTGGTTACATATTGGGAATTCTTCACGGAGGGATCTTTTCGCATTGAAACACGTAATAGACATGTGCAGGGTGCAGAACTCTCACCAAACTCCTCTTTAAAGTTTGGTACATGGCATTTATCTTGGTATTGAGTAAGAGGCAGAGTAAATTCCGGAAGGATTGATTTTTTGTTGTAATATTTTGTGTTTTCCCAACCTTTTTTCTCGATTGTGCCCTGAAACAGAGATTTAATCATCTTTGACACCAATTTATCGCAACATGAATTTTCCCAGGACTTCTGGTTTTTGTAAGATTCTTCAGTATTTTCTTTATCAAATTCAACATTCATATCTGGTGTCCAGAATGAACGATACCTATCACCATTAATAGGCAACAGATTTGAATACGGTTCCCAGCACATCATTGTGGACCTGCAGGGATATGCACAATCTTTAAGAAGACTTGGATGGTGCTTCTTGTTAAGATTATGGCTTGTTCTGGTCGTTTCACCACTTCTTCCATTTCTGTGTCTCTCAGAATTGTGATTCTCCATTGTTCTTTCAAAAAGGGGCCAAGCAAACTTAGGGTGTGCTCTGTCTTACTCACCCCTTGCAGATGTTATTTGAATTTTTCAATCGTCTTGATGATACATCTTAGTTTCTGTTCTTCTAATACTTGCATTCTATAATGGGTTGGATAAGTGGCATGAAATGTTGATAAGTTAACAGTGTTATTTAAACTGTACTATGTTCAAGTTTTTCTCTATATTATGTCACCTCGCAGTGTATATGGATTACACTGTGTGACATCACATTGATTTTACACATCACAGCACTTTGGTTACTGCCTTAACTGCCAGCATTGCGACCAAATTCAAATTCAGTTTTCAATCCTTTTTTGCTTTGCTCCAAGTCTCAAGCTTTCATGATAGAGGGCTCAAAACACTATTTCTACACACGATGACTGAGTGCATAACAAAAGGGCATAAATAACGGAGCTAGTATAATAATTAATAGAACTAGGTGTGGGATTCAGACTTGTTTTCTTCTGAATAGATCATGTCAGTCATAGAATTAGTCATACAGCTTGGAAACAGGCCCATCAGCCTGATCATGATTTTATACATCTCATCAGATCATCCCTCATCCTCCTGCGCCCCAAGGAATAAAGTCCTAGCCTGCTCAACCTCTCCCTATAGCTCAGACCCTCAAGTCCTGGTAGTATCCTCGTAAATCTTCTCTGTACCCTTTCTAACATGACAACATCCTGTAAGATGGTGCCCAGAACTGAACACAATACTTTAAATGCAGCCTCACCGATGTCTTATATGACTGCAACATGACCTCCCAACTTCTATACTCAATACTCTGACTGATGAAGGCCAATGTGCTAAAAGCCTTTTGACCAACCTATCTACCTGTGACACTACTTTCAAGGAACAATGTACCTGTATTCCTAGATCCTTCTGCTCTTCAACACTCCCCAGAGCCCTGCCATTCACTGTGTAGGTCCTGCCCATGTTAGACTTTCCAAAATGCAACACCTCACTTTTCTCTATTAAATTTCATCAACCTATCCACAGCTCACCCGGCCAACTATTCAAGATCTAGCTGCAATATTTGCATAATTATGACAATATTTTTATTTATTATAAATCACAAGAAACTAGCAATATAAACAAATGTTGTCAGAGCAACATGAAAACTTAACAATTTGATAGCCATCAACTATCACAACTCGATCCCCTTTTGGAGACCACAAGTAATACGCACGTAAGAAGTATTAGGTCCCTGTCAAAATGTTTTTGCAACATCCTAGTTCAAATTGGACAATGTGAATCAGCTCCTATGAAGGTAAAACATTTGATTACATAAGGTTATCACTAGACCCACATAATTTATAACTTTTCCTCTCACCAGTTTCTGGTGAAGATAATCTACTTGTTCTTCTCTTGTTCTTTTCCAATCTTGCTCTTCTCTTCGTTTCATTCCCTCTCGGTCAAGATTGTGAAGAAATCACCAGAAACACCACCAATGAAGACCATTAGGAAATACCACCTGCCAAGCACACTTCACCCCACCCCAAACCAGCACAGCTAAACCCCACCTTAAACCAGCACCACACCCCACCCCAAACCTCCACAGGTGAACACAATGTCATTGTAGAACCTAAAGACAGCAATTTCAATTGTAGAATCTAGTCCATACCAGGTACTTGGCCCACAAGACTGTTGGTGGGAAATGTGCATGTCACGCCATTTTCATTGCAGCCAAATGCAGTCAATCCCACTGAGAAGGAGCAGCCTTCCACCAGCCTAACTGCAGGCATTGATGATGTTTATGACAGTGAGACATAGTATAGCCAGAAGAACTAACACAACACTGTAGTTGACATCATTGTATATTTAATAACAATTAGTATTGGCATGTAGATTTACGGAATCAAGAGATATGGGTGAAAAAGCAGGAACGGGGTGCTGATTTTCAGCCATGATCATATTGAATGGCGGTGCTAGCTCAAAGGGCCAAATGGCCTACTCCTGCACCTATTTTCCATGTTTTTATGTTTCCAATTTTGTTTCCTTTGATACTGATCACCTTCAATTTAAACGAATTAAAATCTTTTCAAATGAATTCAGCCTATATCAAATAAATGGGGCCAATTATCTTTATGTTGTATATTAAGGATTTGGATAAGGAAATTAAAGGTTTTGTGGCTAAGTTTGCAGATGATGCTAAGATAGGTGGAGGGGCAGGCAGTGTAGAGTAGCCAAAGATTCTGCAGAGGAATTTGGACAGGTTAGGAGAGTGGGCAGAGAAGTGGCAGATGAAATTCAGTATAGCCAAGTGCGGAGTCATGCATTTTGGTAATGAGAATAAAGGTGTAGATTATTTTCTAAATGGAGAGAGAATCCAGAAACCGGAGGTGCAAAAGGACTTGGGAGTTTGGGACTCCCAAAAAGTTAATTTGCAAGTCAAATTGGTAGTATGGAAGACAAATTCAATGCTAGCATTTATATCAAGAAGACTGGAATACAAAAACAGAGATGTAATGCTGAAGCTCTATAAGGCGCAAGTCAGTTTGGAGTACTGTAAGTTTGGGCCCCATATCCGAGGATGGGCTGGCTCTGGAGAGGGTCCTGAGGCGGTTTGCAAAAATAATTCCAGGAATGAGTGGGTTAGCATATGTTGAACAATTTGACAGCACTGGGCCTCTACTCGCTGGAGTTTAGAAGGATGAGGGGGGACCTCATGGAAATTTACACAAATAATTAAAGGCATAGAGTGGATGTGGAAAGGATGTTTCCACTGGTGGGAATGTCTAGGACCAGAGGTCATAGCCTCAGAATTAAAGGGCACTCTTTTAGAAAGGAGGTGAGGAGGAACTTCATTAGTCAGAGGGTAGTTAATCTGTGGAACACATTGCCACAGAGGGCTGTGGAGGCCATCAGTGGATATTTTTAAGGCAGAGTTAAACAAATTCTTGGTTAGGACGGGTGTCAAGGGTTATGGGGAGAAGGCAGGAAAATGGGATTAGGAGGCACGGATCAGCCATGATTGAATGGACTCGATGGGCCAAATGGCCTAATTCTACTCCTATAACTTGTGAAATATTCAGACAGAATGAAGATAGGTGTGGAAAGAAATACTGCTGAAAGGCACAACATTCTTTGTCGGTGAACACTTCATCTTTCATCCATTGTGCTGGTTCAAGAACAAACAAATCACAACCTTAACCTTTATTCAGTGGTCTTCACCTCAATAACAAAATTGAATTGCTGCAGGGTTAAGCAAGTTCTCTGATAGATGTCTGGTCAGATTTTTAGGTGCTGATGTTATAAAAGCTAGGGTGTTGCAGAGGAAACTGGCCTCTGGGATCTTATCAAATAACAAAGCAGCATTCTGCATGTCTGGTAATTCCATAGTAATTAGCATAATGGCACTAAACCATGCTAACTGCAGCAGAGACTGCAATTAAAAATCCAGTAAGGACATAAACAATATTACCAGACTCAGGAACAGCTTCTTCCCCTGTTATCGGATATCTGAATGGCCCCTCCATAAGCGAGGGTACTATTCGATTCACCTTTACTCCATTGAGGACATTGAACTTTGTCTAATGAACTGATACACTGCAATTCTAACTATTTTCTGCACGCTGAATCTTCCCCTTTACTCTATCCATTGTATCTATTGATGGTATATCTGATGTTTGGATAGCATGCAAAACAAAGCTTACCACTGTATCTCGGTACACGTGACAATAATAAACTTAAACCTATCCATGAGTAGTAGGCAATTTGGTCCCTTGTGCATCATTCAGTATAATTATTGATGATCCTTTACGTCAGGATTACCTACCGGCACTGTCTCCATATTCCTCAATACCTAAAATTCTACCCATCTTGGTCCTAAATATATTCAGCAACTGAGCCTCCACAATTCTATTGGGATGAAAATTCCAAGATTCACTTGCATCTTCAAGAAGAAAGCTCTTCTCATCTCTGTCCTTAATGGCTGACCTCTTATTTTGTGACTTTGACCCTCATTCATGGCATTGACCTAGAGGTTTTCTTCTGATAAAAAGCAAGTTCCATTAGGGAGTAACTGCCCTGATTCTTCATATCGAATTGCAGATGTTTAAGAAATGCAGCCTCAACTGAAGTACAAAAAATAAGAATGGGCTGTCTTGTTTCACAAGCGTGCCCTGCCATTAAATATGATCATGGGTGATATGCTCCAGTCTCAATTTTCGTGTATGCTAGTTCCCTAAAGCCCTCTTGGTTTTTCAAATATTTCTTTACTTCTTTATCTATTTACAATAATCTAGCCTCCTCAATACCGTGGAATAAATTAAAAAAGATTCACCATCCATGCTACAAGAGAATCATATGCAAGTGGAGTCCATCACTAGAACCTTCATGAAGCCTGCAATTCCTACTGTTTCAGCTCAAGAACTTTTTTCTCACATATATTTGTAATGTCCCAAATGTTCTTGTGTAGAGTATATTTGAGTATATGGGCAAATCAGCAGTCGTTGCCCAGACTGAGCTGAAATTTATAAAATTCAAGTTGACAATTACCTTGATATCTGTGGAGACAGCAGTCCATACATGGGTGTGTGGAAGGAGCTCAATTCCTAGGTTGCTCCAGATGTGTCACGACTGACTTAGAAATCTTTAGCCTCTGCATACATCATTACTTAGAGATTCCAAGGAGGAGCATGCACCCTGACCATTCTTCAGTCTTCCTTTGCTTCTTGTTTCGGATTTCCAGATTGGTCTTTCCTGTCCTACAGCTTCAACTTGCACACCCAACTCAGCTGTAACACCACATCACTCATGTCAAATAGGTAAGAAACGAAATATTCATTGTACATCTTACCCAAAGTCGGTCTAATAATTTATAGTACCCTCCACAATTCACCGAAACAGACTGCAAGTATAAATGAGTGAATAGCCTCTTAATTAGCTAAATTGCATTACATGCTGCATAATAAAAAAATGTTTTGGTGCACAGTGGCATAGCAGTAGAGTTGCTGCCTTACAGTGCCAGAGACCCGGGTTCGATCCTGACCATGGGTGCTCTCTGTATAGAGTTTGTACGTTTTCCCTGTGACCAAATGGGTTTTCCCTAGGAGCTCCAGTTTCCTTCAGTTTCAAGAGAGTTAGATAGAGCTCTTAATGATAGCGGAGTCAAGGGATATGGGGAGAAGGCAGGAACGGGGTACTGATTGTGCATGATCAGCCATGATCACGGTGAATGGCGGTGCTGGCTCGAAGGGCCAAATGGCCTACTCCTGCACCTATTGTCTATTGTCATACTCAAGACCTACAGGTTTGTAGGCTAATTGACTTGGTAAAATTGTAAATTGTCCCTAGTGTAGGATATTGTTAGTGTACGGGGATCGCTGGTCGGCCCCAAATCAGTGGGCCAAAGGGCCTGTTTCCGCGCTATAACTAAAAATCTAAATTTCCTTGAGAGTAGGTAATGATTTTTCTAAATTCAATTTTAATGATGTTTGTCTATATATTCTTTGCATGTGTGACACAGTTCACAGAAGCCTGTATTTCAATTGGTGAGGTTCAGCAAAGTTTTTGCAGCTTAAATATAATACAACCAAAGTTCAATTACTTGATGCTTAATAACAGACGTACACAATAACATTTCTAGACAAATCTCATTTATATAATCAGGATTAAAATCAAACATTCCAGATCAAGTAATGCAAGGATTAGATGGAGAACAATATCCTTCTAGTCTACCTGAACAATATCTCTCAGTATTAGCTTTAGAGGAGCACGTCATCTTTTGCCTCAGTGGCAATCCTCTGTTCGAAGCAGGAGTGACATTTGAAACCAATTCAGAAAAGGTTTGTACCACAGACTGTTTTCCACCAAGAATTGCCTCCAACTACCAAACAAATTTACTCCAGTGCTACACAAAAAAAAACTTTCATTCTGTCGCTGAACTGACTCAAGATCCTACAGATGAAAGGCCAGTGCACAACCATCAAAATGATGCAGTTACAAGTCTTTACAAGTAGGATGGACAAAGCAAAGGAGAAAGGAAAGCAAAAGGCAGGAGTTTCGTAAACATTTGAGACCAAGTCTGAACTAATAATTAGTAAACAGTTTAATTCAGTGATTGATGAAACAAGAAAATTATAGTTCTGAACAGGCAGTTTTTACTCAATTTGACTTTAAGTGACAAACAAGAAGGATGTTTTTGATTATATCTTCAATTGTAAGTTTAAACGACAAAATAGCTTTCAGTATTCAGCAAGTCAGAAGCTTGGAAAAGAACAAATTAACATTTTAAATTTAGGTTAACATTGTTTCTTTCCACAGATGCTTGCTGACCTGCTGAATATTTTCAGCATTTTGCTTTTATTTCAGGTCATAATTCTGCACTTTCTGATTTTTCAATATATTTCACTGACTTGCAAATACAAAACAAATGACAACTCTTTTGAAAGGATAACACACAGCAGGCTCATATCTAAAGGCTAGATCAAGTGGATTCAAGGATTCTCTATCTAAACAGACAGTAAATTAGTTTAAATGTGGACATCAGTTGGGAAAAATAACTATTCACAATAGAGGAAGGCAGACAGATCAAAAAATGGAACCACTGTTACTTTTAACTCACACTAATAATTTGGGACAATTTGAAGATATCAAACTAAGGGATATAACTAATACTAAGAAAGAGAATGACTTGTTACAATTTAGAACAATTCGAATATTGAAAAATCATTTGGAAGCTTTAAAAACTGGACTTGCAACTAATGTGAGGTGCAGCACTTTGATATATTAAATAGAAATATTACCCAGACCTCAGAAAATAAATAAAATGAATGCGGGGATAAGGAGTGGTTTCGTAGAGGACCAAACAGATGCAAGATTAAAAGTGAAATATCATTAACAAAACTAGGTCAGCAAAGGAATTAAAAACCATATAAAACACTGGGATTTATTTTTAGGGGTATAGAATTCAGTAGTAGTCAAGCTGCGTTTGAAACCTGGTCACGTATCATTTAAATAGGGAGTATAGTATTTGATCTTCATATTATTTAAAGCTGCACTTAAGTAAAATGCTAAATCAATTAATAATGCTGATATCTGAATTGGAAGATTACAGATACACGGATCAGAATTTTCTTTTGATAGAATGTTTCCCCATGTGGCAGAAACCAAAAACAGGATTGATAAATACTGTATAGTTATTATAAATCTAATAAGAGAATGAATACGCATTCATTTTCTCAAGAGTAACTGAACGTTTCAGAGGGGAAAAAAATAATAGCTCGGATGCTTTCAAAGAGTAAATTATATATTTTTTAAATAAAAAAAGTGGGCTTGTGATCTCAGCAATGATTGAAAAACGAGAATGGCAAAAATGGAAAAGCAAGAGAGTTTGAAAGGCAGAATTCTTTTGAGACTACAGCTGTCCCTAATAGTATATGCCTAATGCAAGGAATATAGTCAATAAGACAGGATGAGCTGAAAATACTGATAGACATGGACATATATTATAACTAACACAGAAATATGGATTGGAGCAAAAACTGTGTTTAACATTTCTGATGACAGTGTCTTCTGACATGATAGTGGGAGAATAACAATAGGAAAGTAGATAGCAATATTGGTTAAAGGAGGAATTACAGTTGCGAGGAAGGACAATACATCAGGAGACGATGTTTAAATTCTTAGGAGGTAGATGAATAAACCTGAGAGCATATTTTAGTCATGTGCAAATGACAAGGGCAGTTATTATTGGGGATTTCATTTCATATAAACAAATCAAAATGCTGTCAATTTAAAACAGATGAGGGCAGGTCATTCTTAAACTGCATTCAGGAGAACATCAGTCAGTTCAGTTTACCCTCATGTAATTCACCATTATAAAATTCACAACGAAATAAACTGATACACGGAGTAAGAATTCACCGTTGCAGAAGTCTTGTGAGAAATAAAATAACTAAACACAATGCGAAAGAAGCAACAAACTGACAATTTTTGTCAATGGTTCACCTCAGTAATGTGGGGTTGCTTAGAAGGGGATGCAATTCTAGCTTTAGGTTTTGAGAATGGAGCTGGGCTAATGGAAGGAGCATCAATGAGGGTGGCTTTTGTGCTCAGTGATCATATTTCCAAATCTGAGATTTGGAAAAGGACAATGATAAAGTAGGAATAAAGGGCATTAAATTGGATGAAGGCCAATTTCACTACACTAAAAATGATTCAGCAAAGGTCAACTAGAAGCAGCTACTGATTTACTGGGTAAAAGCTTACCCACAAAGAACAAGGCTGTCAAGGTGCACAGATGAAAGTGGCAAAAAAATTACATTTGTATCAGACACCGTGCACTTAGTTGAGTAGAAAGCCTTAAAAATACATAAAGAGCAACAGTGAAAGCTAGAAAAATAACACATAAAAAAAACAAGTAAAACCAAAAAATCCGAAAGGTGCTATACGTACATAAAACACAAAAGGATAACTGAGCAAAAAGAAGTGCATGAAGGTAGAGGATATGGAAAGGGTCTTGAATATTTTGAGACAGTCTTTAGAATAGAGAGGGATGATATCATTGTTGTAGTTCAGGCAAGCAGATGCAAAACTCTGAATGGGATAATTGTGGTAAAGCCAAATTAAAAGATCGAGCATTTGGGAGAATGGTCAAATTGTCAGGTCCAGATAACAGCTTGTGTTTTGATTTAAGAGAAGCAATAGAAGAAATTTCAGAGGCACCAAACTAAATTTTTAAATCTTACTCTGCAACAAAAGATAGAGGACATAATTAACATTTAAAATAAGGGATAAGCGGAATAATTAGTGGCTAGATAACTTCAGTGATAGGCAAAGTCTGCAAATTACAATTTAATTGTTACTTCTAGCAAAACTTTTCCAAGATACAGCAACAAACCACTGCTGAACATTCTTGATCTTCCAGAAATCAATACATTTCAATGATAATCTGAGGTGAATGGGATTAAAGACAACAATCGAAAGGTGGAATTATATAACAGTCTGAATTTCTCAGATATACTTCAAAGTGCTTATTGACTTAAAATAAACATTCTATTCTCGGGACAATGTTGACATCAATTTATTCACAGCATTATCTATTTTGTACAGTGAATGTCTAATGAGGAAAAATTAGGAAACTAAAACCAAAGCATGTAGAAAAATGTTCTTTGCAAGATAACTTTTAATCTTGCTCCACGAAGCCCAAATTGTATGAGACATAATGACTGAAGATTTGTACAAAATTATTTCTGAGAATAATGCATCAAGATCTATTGTATCCTCTGTCACATGGAACTTCTAAAATTATACTGGGTCTTGGTGAGATCACATCAGGACTAGTGTGTGCAGTTTTTGCCTCCTATTGGAGAAAGGACAAACTTACCATACAAGGAATGCAGCAGAGGTTCACCAGACTGATTCCCAAGGCAGGATCCTCATACAAAAAGAGATTGGGTCAACCAAGCATGTATTCATACTAAACAAGAAGAATTAAATCAACAAAAATCTGGCAGGGCCTCACAGGCAGGATTCAGGCAAGATGTTTTCTGGTGAGGGGAGTCTAGGACTGGCATCACTGCCTCAAGATACAGGGGTAAGACATTGAGGGTCAAGATGATGAGAAATGTCTTCAATCAGAAAATAGTGCACGTGTGGAATCATCCATAGAAGAGATTTAAGAATGAGATTTATAGATACAAAGGACACCAAGGTGTATCGTAACAGCAGGAATTTGGATATTGAGACAGAAGGTTAGCCATGATCATACTGAATACGGAAGTAGCTGACTCAAAGGGCCAAAATGGCCAGCCTACTCTTTTCCAGTTTCTTCATTGATAACATTAAGAAAACCGACTTCTAGCAATGTTATTGCTTAATCGTTCAAGGTAAACCTTATCTGTTTGCTGCCATAACTTGAATTTCAGTGCATGCATGCAAGACCCATTCAGCTCAGATTCTTATCAAGATTTATCAATTTAAGAGCTCTTGGCAACATTATTAGGAATTTCAGGTGGGGCAGCATACCCTGCATAGCAGTCAAAAATCATTTAAAAAAAGGGAAAGAACATAAACAGAAGATTCTTATTGGGGCATGCTTCTAAACGTAAAACACTATTTTTACCTTTTGCTTGAATATTTTTCTGACAGTGAATATCTTCTAGGTAAGCTACAGGTTTTAATATGGTAGAACAGTAATATTTCATCAATTACAGTGTGTGGTATCCATTATTAAACACAATTGGCTATGAGGGCAGACACATTATGAAAAACCTTAAGGATTATACATTCGTGATTGTCATAGTGGTGATTGGAAATAATACAGCAGCTTAGAGCACTGCTCAAGGCATTATATTCAATAAATGCACACAGGAGAGAACATGACAAAGTAGACAAAAAACTATCACTTGGAGACATATGATATAACATTACTCTCAAGCCAAAAATACACAGAAAATCATTGGACTGATGACTTCACCTTGAAACCATAACGTAAGATTAACTTTGGGGAAGAAAGTATCATTAAAGTAACTTCCTTCACGGAATGTAAGGATTCAGTTACGATTGTCACAAGTTTACAGTGTCCATCAAGCACACCACAACATGAATGTATCAGCAGATTTTGTTGATTCCAATCAAAAGGTTTTCAGTAATTTTCTGTTTTGTCTGCCAAATAATCTGGTGTCCCTGAAAAAGAAAATTTTATATTAAATGAACAAACCTCAAAATACTGAACATTTTTGTTCTTTCCTCAGTGTTTAAAATTCGATAGGTCAGTTTCCACTGCCATAGGCATTACTTATTAAGAACCAAAAGGAGTTACGTGGATGATGTGCACAAGCTCCAGAGCAGGAAAACATCAGGGGCAGGAAGCCAGGGTTGTTCAATGGGCAGCCATGGAGACCATAACTTTGAATTAAATTTTGTCCAAAGCCAGATAGGTATTCCGACCAGCCAGTGGTCAGGTTTAAAGCTCTGGCTATGCAATCATGTAATGAGTGCACAGAGGTCAATAAAGGGGCAAGACCCTCTAACTAAAGTCTCCGTATGATTTACAAAATTAACATGTTCCTGGAAAGGGTTTTTGTTAAATAATATTCCGCACATCAATAAGACTGGGCAAAAAGCAATTTTGGCACAATATATTCCTATTCAGGAAGAATAGTGCGTTATTTGTTGCAGGAAAAAATAGCTTTGTAAATTAAATACAGATATTTGAATAAGTCCATTGACTTAGTGAAAATTCATAAATTAAAGAGCAATAGTTAATGCAATACACTTAATGTAACAGGCTTTATGACATCATAACAGATATTATCAACTCATTTAAAGATAAACCACAATACTTTTCTCCAGGTTTCCACTTCATCCGATTGAAAGTATAGGATTACATTGGGCATAGTGGAAAAGTTAATGGGCCTAATACAGTAAATTGTTAATTTCATTTTTCAGGCCCTCACCCATTAATACAAGGTCAGAACCACATGTTCATAAGGTCTGATGAAAGATCATTGACCTGAAATTTTTAACTCTGTTTCTCTTTCCACAGATACTATCTGACCCAAATATCTTGTTTCTGTAGAATTTTTAGGACTGTCAAGAACCACTTTCATCATTTTTGTCCAAGAGGTAATAATGGGTCAGAATGTGTTTACCTCCTTTTTGTGCTCAGTATATTTTGGAAAAAATATAACTTATCTAGCAACTTTTCATCTATGTTACTTACATTTGTTCTGAACAGGTCAGCTAAATGCATGGGCAGTTGTGGAATATGCGGAATAAATGAATTGGCTACACACACTAAACTATTCTGGCTGAAGATAATTGCAAATGATCTGGCTGTTTCTAATTACATTAGCAACTTCAGACGGTTTGCTATGTACACAGCAATCCACCAGCTCACTGATTCAAATAACTCATTAGCTTCCTCACAAAAGGCTAGAATACAAAAACACTTGAATTATCACCCAATGCAGTATTCCCATTTGCACTGAATTTCAGGGAGTTTAGGCACACAGATTATAATGCTTCCCATCAAGAACCAAAGTTTTCATTAGGAATTTACTTGGGACCTCAAGCCAACGGAACGATGCAAGATCTCAATAGGCTCTTTGTTTCAGATAGACCACAACAGTAAGGTGACTAGCAGGGATCAAGAGCTTTTGCCTCCTGTCAGGAGCCCAAGCACAGATCCAGAACACTGAACTAATGAGAGCCACTCAACAAGGGTTCTGACTGACTAACCATGGCATCCTGAAATAGTGGCTCTATTGTGTGAAGTTTGAGAGGAGTATTTTACTACTGTCACAATGAGTGCTCATAACTATGTGTTACATGATCCATAACTTTGGAATACAAAGGGAATTTGCCACTGAGCCTCTCCAAAGGGAAAGAAATGGACAATGAGCAGGGTTGAAAGCTGTCAGGCAGAAAATGAATGAAAAACAATCTTTTGAAACAACCTTCCCCTTCTCTAGTACACTCAAACTACATTGCTGGAGTTGCTTTGTTGAACGACTAAAAATTTTGAAACTAACACCAATATTCGTACCTCATCCTTCATTTGACAATTGATTTTTAAATTATATATGCACCCATAAATTGCAGGTGAAACAACGATCCAATTGCCAAGGTCGATCACTCTCTAGAGGAAACAGGTTTCTCGGCTCCATTCACAGGACCGCAGTACACAACATTGTTTTATTCCTGCATATATCTTTTGCAAGTCTCTATTAGGGTACTGTAATCAGTATTCGTCTCTGGATATGAATGCTTGGGAAATGAATCTGAAAAGAGTCAAGTTCCCAGCTTTAAACATTTTGGTTATCTCGATGGGCTCCAGGTTGAGCCCGTAACGTTAGCAAGGGAAAAACTAATATGAATTTGGCTTCTGATAAAGCGGTCGGCTGCAAACAGGACTGGTTGACAGGTTGATGGGAGGGTGGATATGTCACCATCATCATGTGTCTTTAGAGAGCTGAGCTTCTATATTTTTATTGCCCAGAAGAGGAACATAATGCAAATGTTGTCTGTTGGAGACGCTAATTCTTTAGGGAACGGGGATTCCCCTCTCCCATCATAGACGAGGCCCTCACTCGTAATTCCTCGGTACCCCACAGCTCCACTCTTGCTCCCCCTTCCCCTAGTCGCAAAAGACACAGTCCCCCTAGTCCTCACGTTCCACCCCATCAGCCATCGCATACACCACATAATCCTCTGAAATTGCCACCACCATCAACGGGATCCCACTATTAGCCACATTTTCCCATCTCCAACCCTTTCCGCCTTCCGCAGAGACCGTTCCCTCTGCAACTCCCTGGTTAACTCATCCCTTCCCACCTAAACCACCCCATCCTCAGGTACGCAGAAGATGCAACACCCTTTCCTATACCTCCTCCCTTGACTCTGTCCAGGGACCCCGACAGTCCTTTCAGGTTAGGCAGAGGTTCACTTGCACCTCCTCCAACCTCATCTACTGTATCCGTTGTTCAAGATGTGGACTCTTATACATCGGCGAGACCAAACGTAGACTGGGCAATCGTTTCGATGAATATCTTTGCTCACCCCGCCTGCACCAACCTGATCTCCTGGTTGCCGGATTCTTTAATTCTCCTTCCCATTCCTGCACAGACATTTCTGTCCTAGGTCTCCTCCATTGTCAGAGTGAGGCTAAATGCAAATTCGAGGAACAGCATCTCATTTTTCGCTTGGGCAGCTTACAGCCCAGTGGTATATTGATTTCTCTCACTTCAGGTAACCCCAGCATTTCCCTCTCTACCTCTCCCCCACACAAGTCGCACTAGCTTCTCATTATCACCCTACAAACAGCTAACAATGGCCTGTTTCCTTTATCATCGTTACTTTTTTGCATATCTTTTATTCATTGCTCTATATCACTCCACATCGTCTATATCTATCGTTTCATTTATCACTAACCAGTCTGAAGAAGGGTCTCAACTGGAAACGTCACCCATCCCTTTTCTCCAGAGATGCTGCCTGTCCCGCTGAGTTACTCCAGCTTTTTGTGTCTATCTTCAGTTTAATGCAGCATCTGCAGATCCTTCCTACACACTCAAAACCCTGATTTGCCTTCCCCTTCTGACTCTGTAAATCAGAGTAGATATTAGACCCAGATGCCAACAATCCGAATTCACACAGACATCATCAGAGATGCCAAATTCACACAGACACCATCAGAGATGCTACTAGAGGCCCTGAAACCAAGTGGAACCCCTGCTCAAAGAACTGAACACAGTCTGTACTTAGTATGTGTATAGAGTTCCTCAATAAGAACAGGAGATGGAGTGATAAGAAAGTACTGGTAATTAGAGAAGGAATGCCAATGCTGTGGTTATACGTAGCAAAGAACAATTAGGAAAACAATAGAAGATTATTTTCGTGATCAGGGCAAACACAGGAATATTAGGGTTATTTCATTTTTCTTTAATAAGTACAGAAAATACTGGAAATACTCAGGTCAGGCAGCATTCTGCATGAGGGAGTTCATGTTGCGAGTCAAAAAATCCTTCATCGGAACAGAGAAACCAAATTAGGTTTAAGTCGCAAAAAGGTTGGGAAAAGATAGATAAGACAAAAAAAATATCTCTAATCAGGTGAGGCAAGGGTTGTCAAAGTACAAGTTATTTATATTTTCTGGTCGATAGGTGAATAAGGACAGTTGAAGAGAGGGAATACGAAGAAAGGAATGTCAAAATTGGGGAGGGGTGGTTTGGGTGGGAAGGGATGAGTGAACCAAGGTTGCAGAGGGAGCAGACTCTGAAGAAGGTGAAAAGGGGTGAAGATGGGAAAATGTGACTGGTGGTGGGATAACGTTGCAGGTGACAGAAATGTCATAGTTGGATGCAGAGGCTGGTGGAGAATCCTGTCCTTATTCCTAGGGCGAAGGAGAGAGAGGGCAGAACCTTAAAACAGAGTAGATGTGAATGAGGGATCCGTCAATGACAGCAGGGGGGAAACAATGTTTAGTAAAGAAAGACATTTTGGATTTTGGCTGCAGATGAGGTGGAGACAGAGGAATTGAGAGTTGGGGATAATGTCTTTGTAAGAGGAAGTGTAGTCTAGATAACTGTGGGAGTCGATAGGTTTGTAGTTTACTGGAATTTAGAAGGATGAGAGGGGATCTTATTGAAACATAAGATTATTAAGGGATTAGACACGCTAGAGGCAGGAAGCATGTTCCCAATGTTGGGGGAGTCCAGAACCAGGGGCCACAGTTTAAGAATAAGGGGTAGGCCATTTAGAACGGAGATGAGGCAAAACGTTTTCATTCAGAGAGTTGTAAATCTGTGGAATTCTCTGCCTCAGAAGGCAGTGGAGGCCAATTCTCTGAATGCTTTCAAGAGTTAGATAGAGCTCTTAATGATAGCGGAGTCAGGGGGTATGGGGAGAGGGCAGGAATGGGGTACTGATTGTGGATGATCACATTGAATGGCGGTGCTGGCTCAAAGGGCCGAATGGCCTACTCCTGCACCTATTGTCTATTATATGTCAGTCAATAGTCTATCCCTTGTGATGGAGACAGAGAGATGAAGAAAGGGAAGAGAGGTGTCAGGGAGATAGTCCAGGTGAATTTGAGGGCAGGGAGAAAGTTATTGGTAAATTTAATGAATCAACAAGTTCTGCATGGGTGCAGGAAGCAGCCTCAATGCAGCAGAAAAATAGTTGGGGGATGGTACCAGTGTACAAGGACTATTCTTAACCACCATTAACTTCCACCCATGGTTGCCCTGGGATCCAATAATACATGTAGAGTAGGCATGCCAAAGATTACAGGTGGAGTAACCCTTCTGCTGTATTCTAAATACTAATGGGTGTAAAGTGTACGCACCTGTCTTCACTGCATTGTTACTAAAATCAAGTAATCGAAGCATTCTTTACCTGTAAAAGAAGAATCATAGATTTAAATGATACACAGCCTTTTTTCAGCTATAAAATGAACACCAACTCTTGTGTTATTTTCTGTGTGCTGTACACATGGATACATAGTTCCTACAAGAGAGACAAGGGATATGAGGAGGAGGAAAGTTGATGTTAAGACTGGAAAGCCATGATCTTATTAAAAGGTGGAGCCGACTGGCCTAGTCCTGTTCTTGTACACTCCAGATTGGGCGAGGATGGCAGACTTTTTTCTGAGGAACAATGGTGAACCAAATGGATTTTTATAACAATCCAGTGGCTTCATAGTTCATATTTCAATAATTCCAGATTATAGTAACTGAATTTAAATGTCTTGAATAACACAAATGGAATTATGTGGCTGCTGGCCCAGTTTTATTAATTACCTCTATCATATTCCAAATAAAAATATTTGTGTTTTTGAAAGTTAATGGAAAATAATGTGTTTTAACAAGTACTGAGGATAAGATTTAAAATGTGCTTGCCCCATTCTAAATTGTTAACTCCCCCCGTCTTATAATCCCAACACATCTGGATTCTTCCAATTCTAGGTCCTTGCACATCTTTGATTTCATTCATCTCACCATGAGTGATATGTGACCTGTTATGAAATATCTTGTTTGCGCTCAGTGCTACACCTACACAGTAAGGATTTTTAAAAGAAAAGATGGGATAGACATTTGAGGATTAAGGGGCTTAGAAAGAGAATCCAGCTGAACAGATGCAGTCTTGGCCTGAATCCTGGACATCCTACATTCTTAGATGGTGGGGTTGGGACATTGTAAATGGTCTTTATGAAAGCCAATGACTGGTGAACAAGCGAATATTTTTCTGGTGAAAGGAAACATTAAATCCTTGGCCACTCGAGAGATTAATTTAGCCCATACTAATTATGCAACAAAACCCGAGAGACACCCATGTAAACGTTCAACTTGTTTTAAAACTGGTCACAAAATATTAGAAATGTTTAGAAGTGAGTGAAAATGGCTACTGGTTTCAATAACTAGTATCTATTTTAGACCTGTACCCACCTAGTTTTTTCAAAACTGACTAAAATTACAAAACACTGTTGACCTACCACAGATGGTCCTTTCAAATTGGCAGGAGTTTTAAAATCACCCTCCAAAACCTGTGGAAAAAATGAACAAAAGTTCTATTAGTATTATAATTAAATTCCAGGATGGTCAAATCTACTATCACTTACGATTTAATTCTTACATGAAACTTATCAGTAATATTCAGAGGTGGACACAAGGGATTTGAAACTACATTTGTTGAAAATAGCACTTTCAGTTTTAGTTTCATGTGAGTGGACAACGGACTCAGAAGCTTTATTTCAGTGGATGGCGTGACGGGGAAAATGTATCATTCACCATTTTAAAGTGGAATCACAAAGTGCACATACAAGTGAAGGACCTAAAATAGGTTTGCGTTCCCTTGTTGTGCAAGATGCACTTTTGTGACTTTGGCTTATTTTGAGCCAAAAAATCCAAACATGTTCCTTTCTGCATGTTGTTATTTGTCCATCCACCACCTGAAAACATTTTTTTCCCTTTCATACAACAGGAACCCCAATTTATACTGAAAATACATTTCTTAATCTGTATTCTTCCTTATTTCTGACTGGAAGCAGTCAGCAACATTGTTTAAATTAATTACCCACACTGAGAGATACCTCTGAGCTACAAACTAGCACCAGAGTCATATCCTTACCAATTTCCTCTAATGTTCACTGCAGGAGCCCCAGAATGGTGCTACCAACTCAGCCATTGAACAAGAACAATGTTCTGAGGGAGAGAAACTTGCAATAACCACAAACATTCAAATTATTACTTCTGGCACGCAGAAAGTGTTCATGGAATAACCTCTCTCATTATCTGTCAAACTTGGAAAAACCCCACAAATGCACCTCGGAGAACAAAATGTTCTTTAGGTAGCTGATGATGTTCTAATGTATTATTTCAGTGTGATAAGGCACTGACCACTATCCACCTCATTTGAAATTCATTAGATTTTTGGCCATACAAAATTAAGTTGCAGTTTGGTGGATGGGATACAAATTAACCTCATTGCTCTTGGGAAGAAAGTGGGAAATAGGCAAGCATATTTAGACTAAATAGATTAATCCTTGCTGGGAAGTATGGATGTCATAGAGAATGGTTTGGAGCTTGGCTCAGATAACGCCCAGCTGCAAATTCCTATGAAGAATTGTTGTTTGAGCACACCTGTAGAATCAAACCCACTATGAAAGAGGTGGAGTCAAGAGCCCACCAAAAAGAGAACCAAATTGAAAGCCTAAGACCATTAGCAATTTGCACACAGCAATCAACAGAAATAACAGTCGATCAAGTAGCACCTCACCTGCAAAACAAAAAACGTGAAAGATACAAGTATTTTGAGTAAAATATTTTTGAACATACCCTTTTGGTGTTATTAATAACTAGTGCATCAGGTTTTCCATAATTTGGTGGATTGGCATTGGGATCATAGCCTAGTTTGGCCAACATAGGTGCTATCCTTGCCATATCCTCAACCGCACCATCAGGAATGTGTCCCACCCACTTGGCCAAAGCCTCAAGATTAACTGGCTTGATAACTTGGTCGGTGGATCTCTCTATTCTGCAAGAGGAAAAAAAAAGTTTTTAAAATGTTGAGTTTATGATTAGATCTGCCAAATATTACTATTAGTTAGCACCTCAAAATTGGAAGATTTGAATATAGGAATATTCTAAGCTAAAGTTGTTTTCCAAAGCTTCTTAAAAAGACCGCTGAAGATGTCATGTGGTTCCCAGAATCTCAAGCTGCTCATTATTATTTCATTTTGATCTACTGTATCCTACTTGCTCTCAGTAGAATTACTTTTCCACATCCGACTGGTCAGAGCTATGTTATATAGATATCCTGGAATGCAAATTATAGGTGGAAGTCATTAGCAATTGGCAATTAAAAAAAAAAAGATTTGGTAGTGATGGTTAAATAATCGATCTTTAACCAGTTCTTTAAAATTTATTCAAAAGAAACATCTTGAAATATTTTCTTTCATATGGGCTGCAAAACAGTCAGCAAAAGCTAATGGTTGAACTTGGATATTTATGGATGTGTCACTGTTATTAGTTCATATATAATGCATTGCAAAGCAAAGATTTCTCCTCTTCAACATGGAACAGAGCAAGTTCAAAAATAAATGTCAGGTTTAATTAATTGCATGAGAGTTCAAGATTTCCAAAATACAAAAAGTGATTGTTAATCATCTTCATTACTCTAAATATTACTGCTTAATAATAAGTAAATACTTCATTGAAATGGATCAAAATACTGCTGGGACACTAAGCAACATTTAAGACGTTTTTGCTATACTAAACACAATGAACTGTTCATTCTCAAACAGCCCCAACACCAGTAACCAAACACCAGTTGAACAAAAACTCTATTCAAACAGGAGACGACTTATTTTCTGTTTTGATTTGAGAGGCAGAGGACTGTTGATTTTCGATCTACAACACAAATATAATTATGGAACCGTGGGGTTGATAGGAAACCACATTTAATGTTCAGCATGTTAACAGAAATTAAAATCAGTTTTCCAAAAGGAATGGACAATCTCTAACACCCGTTCGACAGCCAGACAGCAAGTTAAGTATCTGCCCCATGTTATGGATAGTAGACACAAAATGCTGGAGTAACTCAGCAGGAAAGGCAGCATCTCTGGAGAGAAGCAACGGGTGACTTTTCGGGTCAAGACCCTTCATCAGACTGATCCATGTTATGGCAATATGGATTGTGGATATGTACATGGTTTATTTCCTAAAGTATATAATTGCAATGGGGGAATGCAAAGAAGGTTCATCGGATTGATTCCTGGAATGACAAGTTTGCTGTACGAGGAGAGATTATGCAGAATGGACCTGTACTGAGTTTAGAGGAAAAAAAGTTTGTCATTGACATATGTAAAAGTCTTGTAAGGCTTGACCATGTAGGTGTACGGATGACATTTCCTCTGGATGAAAAGTGTCCAGAAACAGGGTTTATAATCTTATGGATTTTGTCATTCAGTACTGAGATGATATATTTCTATACCGAAGGTAACCGTAGAGGTTTAGTCACTTGGTATATCCAAGACAGTAGATCAAAAATTTTTTAGTTCTTGAGATTCAATGGATATGAGAATTATGTAGTAACGTGGTAATCCACCATTATCTTACTGAATTGTGGAATTGCCATGAGAATACAAATGACAAACTACTGTATTTCTTATATTTACTTTTAACACACTACTTGAAACCTACTTCTTTGATAACCCTGTTGTCATCTATCGTAACTTGCATCAAACACTATTCACCCATCACCCATGTGCTTGCTGAGCAACAGTATTTCCCCTGGTTAGCATGCAACAATAGCTTTTCACTGTAACTCAATACACGTCACAATAAACTAAACTCAAACTCAACTCCATTAATCCCATTTAAAAAGAACAATTTCCCATATTCCCATCAACATTCCTCCTACATCTTTAGGATGTGGGAGGGAATCAGAAAGAACCCATATAGTCACAGAGAGAACCGGAAAAATTTGCGCCGTCAGTACCAGAGGTCAGGATTGGAGGGATATAGAGCATATCCAGGCAGATAAGATTAATTGATCTTGGCATCATGTTTGGCACAGACATTGTGGGGTGAAGAGCCTGTTCCTGAGCTCTACTTTCCCATGTTCTATGTCTACGTCATTGGCACACACTGTGTGGCATCTGTTTTCTGAACCCTCAATCAATGTTAATTTATCCAACATTGGTGACCCTCCCTTCAATTGCCCACACCCAGGCACTCAAAATGTAATCACCTATATTAATTAATATTTCCCAATAATTTTTCATTGGTTGCCTTTTAAACATGTGGGACACACTAATATATTTCCACAGAATTTAATTGTACAAATTTAACTTCTCAGCACCATGTTCCTTTGCTCTAATTAAAATATACATCGAGAATAAATACTGCCATTCATAAAAAAGCTAACAAATTGAATTCTGTCACATGTTAGCTCTAAACTAGAGTGGACAGGTAGCAGTGGAGATACTACGATCAGCCATGGTACCAGTGCACTGGGAAAAGTTAGCAATGTTCTTGCAGTAAAATGTAGTGATCTACTGGCAACTGATGTCAGTGGACATTGCATGACCCAGCTGCAATGTTCACCATTCAAATAAAGCTTCCTGGTACTGGTCGTGCACCTGAAGGATAGCATACCCACACAAAGTCCTCAAGAAAGGGGAAAACAAACAAAACAAAATACAAACACACTTTGAAAGTGAGACACCTCCTGCTTTTCCTATTAAGTCTTCATGATGCAGAACAGCATCACTCCATGGAATATCCAAAAATGTCATGATATTCTCCATAGTCTTTTTAGGGTGCAATACCAACTGTTCATAATAAACTGAGAGACACCTGGAAGGTCCCACCTCCATACATTGGCTGTACATAATTTCGATAGCCTTGTTCCATTTGATTATGCAATCTCTGTAGCTGCTGAGGTCAAATCCTGCAATTGTCACTTTTCTTGTAATCATTGAGTGCACAGACGCTCGACCATCTCGGATCATTAGGATAAATTTAGATTTTGAAAACAATCTGGACAGATAAATTAAAGACTTTAAGGTGAAAGGATCTTTATTGCATAAGTATTTTGCAGGTTCACCATGCTTTGCAATTACTTCCAATATAAATGCTTGCAGTGCTGAGTCGAGGACCTGGTCCGTCACTCCTGCTTCATTCAAGCGCATCTTTTCACGCTCTGATTTAGACCACACCTGACGCATGGCCAGCACACGTGGGATGATCCGTGTTTCTTCGCCACAGCGGATATCTGGATGTGCATCCATCATGGCTCGCATTAATGTTGTCCCACTTCGTGGGACTCCACCTATGAAGATTAGGGGCATGTTTTTACTGTAGCGGTATTCAATGTGGTTTGAATTAAACATGACAAATTCTTCCCTTTCAGGTTTCATTATGCTGTGTGTTCGTCTGCCATGAAACCATCCTCCATTCTCATTTAGTATTTGCTGACATTCCCACATGTGGTGGCCCAGGTGAAAGACCATCATTGCAGCAATAGCACAGCAGATGAGCAGAACAATCCTTCTCATGCTGAGACGCATATTTGATCATTTAACTGTTCCGCCAGGCACCGTTTTCAGCTTCCACATATACTTCTGCTCATTTCAACAAGGGCTTTTGTTGCAACTCTAAAAGGAGAAAAAAAACATAAAACAAAAAGCATTAACAACCTCTTACGCCTTCAGCAATGCTGACAGACATATTTCCCCTTTTATAGTTATTGAGGCTGTATCATTCGCACAAGGTGCACTTTAGAGAGTGTGGAATCAGAAGAGCCCTCATGCCTGAAAAATCAAGGGACATCAAAGACTAAAATTGAATGTTGTACCTAAATGCATGCAGTTAAACAACTTACATAAGAATGTTTTTTGTAATTTTAGTAGACCTCTGATTAACTAATTTAAAAAAGCAGCAGGATGCAAGTTATTACTTGGTAGTTTAAAAGAGTGAATTAAAAATTCTCAGAATTTGTGAACAATTCCCGTAAGGAAAACATTACTATGGCTATCCATACATTTTAATATTATTGAAAAATCAATTTATATCAAAAGTGGACAAAACAGAAGCCATGAAACAGTTTCATTGTAATATAACAAAAGTGAAGAGATAGGCGAGGAAATCACAGGCAGAGATAAAGCACTGCCTCTTGGAATACTGCATCTGATCTACAATCTACACCTGTCCCAACATTTACCAGGCTATACTGCTGAGATTTAATTCCCTAACACTGCTCTTGAATCTGTAATTTAACAATTGGATACAAGTTAATACAAGAATTATCGAAGGGTTTTCGTGTTCCTCGGAAGTCAGTTAATTTCTGAAAAAATGACTGACGTGCAATCACACCATTAATTTAAACCTTTTTAAAGGGCATGAAAATAAGTAAATCAATTTATTTTTAAAAGGGCACACAGAAAGTTCATTCAGATGCACTCACGAAGAATATGCAATTCATTCACATGATTTTAAAATCAATGCATTAGACACATATTATACACCATATTGATAAACTTAGTCAAACAAAAGGGTTCAGTTGGTCAATATGCTCCAATACTTGCAAATAAACATTGGACTAACATTTATACATGTATTTCAACAGTTCCTGTTGAATAATTTTCAGGTCCTTAAATTACTTCAGAGCATTCCCTATTCCAGATCAGATGCACTGATGTGTTTTGATTCACCATTAGTTAAAAGCATAATTTAGTTGAATCACTTAGTTCTAAATGTGAATCAATGTGAACCAAAACACATCAGAAGGTTATTCTTCACAACTTGAAATTAGTTCAAAGCTGAATGTTTCCCTGGTCTCCTGGACACTTTACACATTACAATCAAGTCTTTCAATTTAATGATAGTGACGTTGCTTAGGTCTGCTGTTAAGAAATATAATTTTATAAGCAATAAAGCAGAGCATGCTCAATAACATGAATACACAAGTATCCTTTGATAGCAGGCTGAGATTGGCAACCCAGTGGTATAAACACTTTATAGCCTCCAGTATATAGAAACATAATATCAGTCATTATTTAGCACCTTTTAACCACACAGGAAAAATTGGGGTGAAATAAATTATAGTCTGCAACAAATAAATGTTAAGTTCATGATCTTTTTGCACAAAAAGATCAACATTAATGATACTCTACAAGTTAAAAGGTGGTGCAAACAAGAATACATGTCATTTCAAAGAGAAATGGATGCTATGATATTAAATTGCATACACTTGCAAAAGGTTGAGGCGTTGATGGCTTTCCTCAATCTTCAATCTTTGAGACTATTTGAATAATACCCAGTGTATATTTCAGTGCCATTTTGTCTAATCCAATTGTATCTGTTAAGCCGGGTAATAAGGGCAGGTGAAAGTCCAATAAAACAGCTTGTTTTCCAGAAGATAGCATCACTGTCCTTTGTGTACATCATGATGGTGCAAGTCTCTATTACAAAATGGACATACTGTCAAAAGACACCTCCAGTCAATTCTGTTCAAGCCTACTGACATTCTTTTGTTTTTATTTGGGGCAGTGGTGGGGTGAAGTGAAACAAAGACATTGTTGTTTCTTGCTTCAAGCTTCTCTCCTTTTGATGGATCACACACTATTAGCCGTGATTAAAAATATATAGTTTGCAAACTGAATACTGTTCTTGAAGTACATTCTTTAAGTGGTTGCCCTTTCCCCTGACTCTCAGTCTAAAGAAGGATCTGAACTCGAAACGTCACCTATTCCTTTTCTCCAGAGATGCTGTCTGACCCGCTGGGTTACTCCAGCTTTTTGTGTCTATCTACTGTTCTTGAAGTGCCAAGAATAAAACACCGTACAGCTCAGGAACAATCCCGACAGCCCACCATATCTGCACAGACCAAGGTATCAATTTAAATTAATCCCACCTGCCTGCAGAGACTATATCCCTCAATTTCCTGCCTATTCGGGTGTATGTCTAAATAATGCTAAAACATTGCTGTCGCATCTGCTGTTAGGCACTGTAAAAATCTTGCCTCGCAAATCTAATTTAAAATGTATCCCTTTTCTCCTTAAACCTATGCTTCTGAGCATTTGACATTTCTGCCCTGGGAAAAATACTATCAATCTACCCAATCTACTGTATGTCTATCATATTTTTGCAGATTTCTATCAGGTCGGCCTGCAGTCTCCAATGCTCCAAATAAAATAATCCAAATCTGTTCAACCTTTCCATATAGCTCATACAGTTCAATCCAGGCAACATCCTGGTGAATCTCTTCTGCACCCTATCCAATGCTTCCTCATCCTTCATATGGTGTTGTCAACCAGAACTGCACACAATATTCCAAATTTAGCCAAACCAAAGTTTTAATCAGCTGCATAAACCATTATGCCCTTGATTGTACATGTGTGTATACATGCACACGGTATGTGTGCACATGTTCGCAAGCACATGCGAACGTATGTCTGTGTATGTGTACGCCAAAGGGGAGGCATGATTGAAATGTTGAATCTCTCCAACCAATACACACGCGTCTCCACAAACACCAAAATGTAATGACCAGAAGACCCATTTTCCTCATGCTTATTGAGGGATATATATATATATGGACCAGCAGTGTGGGTACAACCTTGATCTTATTCAAAGAAGAATCTAAGGAAAACTGGTACACAAACCTCACGTCAGTTCTGCAGAGGAGAGAATGATGTTCACAGTTGAGTAGCCTTGATCGAGTCAAAGACAGAAATGAAAATAAATTTATTGGAGATTTGGACACTGGTATACATGTTAACCTGCACTTCACATCCTAAAGCTTTTCATAATATGTAAGCTGCAGCTTCCACTTCTTACTTTTCCTTAGTCCCATTAGCATAACTAACATGTACTCTTTCTCTGATAGCCATGAATTGCATCCTATCAGAAAGAGATGCAAGAGCCAGAAGCAAATAAAGGTCAAGTCACACTACTTGATTTGATACTTCCAGCCATTTGCTCAAGATACTGACAGAGCAGTCTACAAACACCAGGTTAACAAGAGGTACACAAAATCTTCTCAAGTTTGCAGGAATGGGGTTAGGAGGGAGAGATAGATCAGCCATGATTGAATGGCAGAGTAGACTTGATGGGCCAAATGGCCTAATTCTGCTCCTATCAGTTATGCTCTTCTCACCAAGCTCTTCCAGCATATATCTCGCTTTTTTGTTTGAGATTCCTGCATCTGTGATCCCTTTAGCCTTCAAAGGCTGGAATATGATTGATGCTTTCATTCAATGTGTTCAAAACCATTTTGCAATCCACATGCCAAGATTTCAGAAAAGATTAGATATGTTGTGTCAAAATACCAAGGCTGAACAAGTGATAAAAAGGTAATCTTTCCGAAAAGCACCAACTATAACAAAGAATTGCGATAATCAAGGATTAATGACAAAATATTAAGCTCAAACTACTAATTTCTATTTACCAATCTTTTCTTACATATGTTAGCACAGTAAATAATTAACAATAAACATATTTTTTTGCCTGGTGACTCATCATGCAGATATCACCTTCATAGTGCGCAAGTGAATTATTATTATCTTTACTTTACTTGCTTGGTTAAAGTATTAACTGGCTAATAGGAGAAAGGCACATGGTTAGAGTTGCAGTGAAGGAAGATGGGGGGAATAAGAGAGTTGCATGCGTATACTATTTGCAGTTTGTAAAGAGATTATGGGATGAGAGAAGCAGCATTCAATGAAAACACACCATTACCGACAAAGTTGCCAGTTCTACATCATTGCACAAACTGAGTTGCAGTTTATGGACAATTTTCTTCATTCATTGAAAAAGCATGGGCATGTTGGGTAATGGAAGAGTGCATAACCAAGCATGCCCTGCCTATTTCTTGCAGGCGATGCCCGTTTGCTTGTAAGAGGCAGGTTTTAAGGAATATTGTACGACACAGTTCAATTGCTGGTCATTGTATGCAAGCTGTACATATAGGTGGATAGGCATGGGGTTATAATTTTGCACATGGGTGCTGCAGGACTATAAATGTTAGGGCCCCAATCCTATTGGCAGTAATCACCGTTTAGTAAATGAGGATGTAATGCATTGAGCAATACGAGATTGGCGATACATGGCATTTAAGATGTATTCATTGACTTTCACCATTATTGCAAGAACAATAAACCAGGCAGGGGTAACACTCGCTTCTTACTTCTGCTGTTTCAGTGTGTGCTCAGAGGGCCTCCAGCTTCATGCTGGTGGAGAATATTTCTCTTCATTAGCTTGTTGATTGAAATCTCTAGTAAACCATTTTAATCTCTGACAGCAAGTTACAATGAGCCTGAATTATTCCAGCAGGTGGCTAAAGGAACAAAAAGCACATTCCTTTAGAGAGGACCATGTCAGGAAAAATGGGTAGAGTTTAGATTAAATTAGTGCTATTCACAAACAAAGTTTTGGCCCATAATGATGCTTACATTCAATAGCGATGGTTAGTCAAAACTGGTTGCTGAAATCATGATTGAGCAAGTACTGCAAATTTCAAGCATGACCAGCATCGTGTGCAGGATTTGTGCCCTTTATGTGGAGGCTATTTCCATACCTTGGGTATGCAAGCAAAGAATTTCACTGTGACTTTTCACATGTGAAAATAAAGCATTCAATCAATCGATTGTCATAATCTTAGCACACATTTCCTGTGTTACCCAAATGAACTCCACTACTGCTAGCCATTCTAGTTAGTTATGCTTTATACTGGATTCATTTTATTTGTTTAGACTAAGGATGTGTGCTGATATACATTGGCTAATAATAAGCATTTCTTTAAAAGGCTGCCCATAACGACAATACTACCCATACTTGGGAACTCTATATGGAATAACTGGAATGGCAACTTGGTCAGCAGTGAGAAGTTGGGCTGAGGTACCTGCTTCCATGAATAGCTCTATGATAGAATGATAACGGCTGAATAATTCCACTATTAACCAAAGATGGTATGTGTCCTATGCAAGACTATTCTTTCTTTCATTTTTCAAGTGAAATTACACTACCTTTATCATAAAAATTTAGCATGTTTTTGTTTGTTATATCTGTTTCCTTTGCTCAGACCTTTTAGAAAATAACCAGTCGAACTTTGGTGTTCGAACACTCATCTGTTGCTTTAGGCCAGCTCACTGACTAACGAAGTGTTGATAATAGACGCTGCGTTTTTTTAAATCACCTTCACGAGAAGGCAGATGGAACCATTGGCGTATTGGTCAAATATCTGGAATAATATTTGAATCCACAACCTTGAGCAGCCTTCAAACAAATAATTACATTTACAATTTCATTTCATACCTTACAGATGCAGTATTTGTGCCATCCTATTTTGTGTTGTAAAATGATCATTTTGGTTTCTCACACTCCTTTCCCATCTAAAGGTGTGAAACCTGGAGAGAAAAACAAACACAACATATATAACTAAAAAGAGCCAGCTGGAAAGCGGTGTTGAGAACTTGTTTTATGATTTCAAAGCTGGAATAAGCATTTCTTTTGCCACCACGCATAACTTACTCAATTGCAAATATTACTCCGCTGTTCAAGAAGGGAGCGAGGCAGAAGAGTAAAAATTATAGGCCGGTTAGCCGGAACTCACTGGTTGGTAAGATTTTAGAGTCCTTTATAAAAGGCGAGGTTTCTGAGTGTTTCGAAGCACACTATAAAATAGGCTGAGGTCAACAGGCTGAGGTGAAAGGGAGAACGTGCCTGATGAACCTGTTGGAATTCTTTGAGGAAGTAAATAGCAGGATAGACAAAGAAGAGTCAGTGGATGTGATTTACCAGAATTTCCAGAAGGCCTTTGAGAAGATGCTGCACATGAGGCTGCTAAAGAAGATGAGAGCCCATGGTATCAGAGGGAAGATGCTAATGTGGATAGCAGGTTGACTGGATAGCAGAAGGCAAAAAGTGGCAATAAAAGATACTTTTTCTGGTTGGCTGCCAGTGACTAGTGGTGTTCCGTCTGTGCTGGGCTGCTATTCTTCACGGTGTATGTAAATGATTTGCATGAGGGAATTGAAGGCTTGTGGCCTTTGCAGATGATACGAAGATAGGTGGAGGGGCAGGTTGTGTAGTAGAGAAATCAGGACTCTGCAGAAGGCCTACCATCACCCTGCTAGTAACTGCCACAAAATTCCTAAAAATCAATTCTTGATAATGGAAGATGGAATGACAGAAATCTTGGAGATCAGAGTCTCGGGAGATCAGAAAATAGGATTGTATGAGATAAGTACTATTTTTATATCCCAGAGAGTAGAGCCTTGGTGAAATAGAAATTTATGATTCTCTAAACTTTCCATTTTCACCTCACATCTTGTTATAAATGCTATCTATATTTCATCAAGTTAATTTTTATATTATGCATGAAGGATGGTGAGAGACAATATAGATGCACATTTAAAAAAAACTATCAATTCCAATTAAAATCCAATGATAGATTACTTGCAAGACAGACTTGCAAAATGTAAAATGTAAAATGTCTTCACTGTAAAATGTCTATCTTTTTGCTTTGTCAAATGGAGCAAAGAAAAATAGTTCTGCAAAATTATCAACAGACAAGCAGTGTTATGATGAAGCTGTAAGAGAATAATGTAAATCAAAAATCAAATACAAAACCTTGATCTACTCAAGACACAAAGAAGTAACCTCATTTTTATTGAAGGGTTTTGAATTTTGTGAAAGTAATCCACAATAAACTGTTCCAAATAAAATTATAACAAAATAAAAATGTTAATGATTAAATGTTTTAAAAAATGATTGGGAAGATGCAGTCTTGCTCTGCAATCCTGTACATTGAGTTCTCTTCAAGGTCAAAAACACATCTGTTGCCCTTAATACACTCTTTAATCTTACCACTGTTTGTAGTGTAGCAACTACATATTTAATCAAAAAAAAGGTTGCATCTCCCACAGCAATGCTAACAACTAAAAAGAAATACAATTTCTTTGTAACATTTGTTTTCAAAAGGATATTCTTAGGGGTCCATTTCAACTGGAAAATTAAAAAAATTATATGCTGTCTTCAGCAGCACTAGGTGTGCTTTCCAACAGCAAGTGTGTCAATGGAATTATGATTAGGAATAGAAATATCAAAAGAGGGTGAAGTGGAATTTACAGTATAGTGCATTCCGAGGTACACATCCAGATAGAGAGAGGTTTTTAGAAACATAGAAAATAGGTGCAGGAGTAGACCATTCGGCCCTTCGAGCCTGCACCGCCATTCATTATGATCATGGCTGATCATCCAGCTCAGGGCTGTGATCAGAGAAAGGCACTTGCATACTCATACAATTTCACCCATAATAACTTGAATTTATTCAGGAATTACAACATGGATGAATGTCTCCTTTTGCATGCGGGTTCAGTAAACTATTTCTGTACACTTGCTAATCGGGATGTGGTTAGGTATGGCAATACTAAACTGGACTGTTTGTAAGGCAAGAAGTTGTTGGAAACACGCCAAACATCTTTAGTTTTCTGAGGTGGTGGTGTGCATTAGCTTCAATGAGACAGGTCAATTTGCTTTTCTTAGGGATTGAAATGATGGAGGTTTTCTTCAAGTAGACGAGGACAGTAGACCATTGAATTGAGTTCATTCAGGTTCTCATGAAAGGTTATGAACCCGAAATGCTAACTGTGCTTCTCTCGCCACAGAAGCTGCCTGACACATTTTCAACATTTTAGCATTATTTCAAGAATTTCTAAGTCCCATTTTGAAGACTGAAGCATGAGACAAAACCCACATTCTAGATGCCCTAGATAATTTAATCTCAACAACATTTCTAGAAGAGAGAGAATCAGAGTTGGACAGCAGAGAAATGGGCCCTTTGGTCCCACCTCTCCATATTTGGCCCACAGCACTTCTCACTGCATAAATAAGCTCTTCTTCAGATGATGGGATCTTTACCATATACCTCTCTGGGTTCCTTTTCTATTAAAAATAGATACTTCATTCCATACAACTGAAGGTACTTGAAGCAAGTATACTTCAACAATACATCATTAGCGGTAGAGTTGCTGCCTTACAGCGAATGCAGCACCGGAGACTCAGGTTCAATCCTGACTATGGGCGCCGTCTGTACGGAGTTTGTACGTTCTCCCCGTGACCTGCGTGGGTTTTCTCCGAGATCTTCGGTTTCCTCCCACACTCCAAAGACGTACAGGTATGTAGGTTAATTGACTGGGTAAATGTAAAAATTGTCCCTAGTGTGTGTAGGATAGTGTTAGTGTGCGGGGATCGCTGGGCAGTGCGGACTCGGTGGGCCGAAGGGCCTGTTTCCGCGCTGTATCTCTAAAAAAAAAAGAACTCCCAAAAAGGCACACATATCCTTTCTTTCCAGGCTGTCATGAATCCTGCTAACTATTAGTATTTAAGTTGACCAACTAATTTATCTTCCAGATGTTAATCTTGCTCTAAAATACCCAAAGGATTTAAAATCCCATGCTTATACTACAAGCATAAACACAATTTTTACTGCTTAAAATCTATTCACGTGTGAAGCAAATCCCAATATTAATGAAGCAATGAGAAATTTTCAAAATACTGATATAATTTTATATGGTACTGGAACAGGGTGGACCCGTTGGGCCCAAAGCTCTCCTGCAGTAGTGTAGCACCATCTACCGCCCCCCCCCCCTCTCCATCCCCACTCAACCCCCCTTGTCCCCACACCCCCCTCCACTCTTAGGGGCTCCACGGCACTCCCCCCCCCCCCCCTCCCCCTCAGGATCTTGGAAATCCTCGAGACTGTCGCCTCATTCAGCGGCAGCTCGACGGCCCAGTAGCGGCAGCTCGACAGCCCAGCAGCACCAGCGGCAGCTCAACGGCCCAGCAGCACCAGCGGCAGCTCGACGGCCCAGCAGCAGTAGCGGGTGGACAGGGAGAAGGCAGTGTGCTTGGTCCCATTCTCCTGCTGCGATCGGCAGGGAGCAGCAGGGACGGCCATCTTGTTGGACCCTGCCACAGCCTCTGCGGCGCGCTGCAGCATGGGAGGGTCAGGCGCGTGGCACACCGGGACGGTCGCCGGTCCTCCGGGGGGGGGGGATGCAGGGATGCATTTATTAAAGTTTATAAGGTAAATTGTTTTAAAAAAGTAACAAAAGTGGGTTTATTCACACCGCAGGGGAATGGTGAGTAGGATGGGCCTAAAATTGTGGTGCTATTGTGTACCGTTTTGGCTGTGTAGAGATTATGGTACACACATAAACACAAACAAACTGATAGCGTTTTAGTAGATAGATAGATATAGATACTGCACACTGGCAGTCTGGCACAAGTGGCAAATTTGACGGGAAACTTCCATAGGTGGGTAAATGTCCTACAACCAAACAATGGAATTTGAGTTACAGAAAGCTCAGGTATGACAAGAATAGATTTTCTTTCTGTTAGTGAACAAATGGAAACGAATCATTAGTCGTCTTCTCAAATTACCAGTCCAGTATTGAATCACTGTGCGACAATTTCATTAAACAGTGTCAATTAAGGAAGAATAAAAATACACACTTGATTGCAAAGGATGAAGGTAACTTAATGCTTGAGGATGCATGAACCTTCCAGAAAAAGGTACACAGTGCCAAAGTTTCCATCATATTCTATGTAGCAGCATGTTGGCCAGATGAACAAAGACCTGCCCTTCGAGATCATGAAGCAGTGTCAGACTGTTTTCTCCCTTAAACCTATCCTCCTTTCAGCAAATCATGGCCAACCTGATACATCAGTATCACTTGCCATAGCCCTCAAATTCCTTAATATTTAAAAAAAGTTTTGAATGTGCTTAATGACTGAGCCTTCACAGCTGTCAGTGAAATCCAAAGATTCATTACCCCATAAGAAATTTATTCTCATCTCTGCCCAGAATGGCTGACCATTTATTCTGAGTTGTAAACCCTAATCCTAGAGATCCCAAACATTGGAAGCATTATTCATGCATAGGATCTGTCAAACCCACCCGCCCCAAAAAAATAATACACGATGAGATCACTTTATATTATTATTATTATCTATCTATCTATCTATCTATATAATACTAAAACTCTGCGGTCCAACATTCCGTATGTATGTATGTATATGTGTATGTACGGAAGATTACTTACAAACCCTACTCCTCCTAGACGGTACACCAAAGCGCTACGATTTTTGTACCGCCGTATTCACCATTAACCTGGGCAACTATTGTAAGTACTTTCGTTCAAATTGAAGCTACCTTTTTAAAGCTAGAGAGATATTAAAGTTTAAATTTTTCATTTCTAACCCTTTTCTTCAAGGGGCTACATTTGTTTCCAAAAGTTTCCAGAAAAGGATTTAGTTTTCAGCAAGGATTTAGTTTTCAGCTTGTGACGGCTACATTGTTTCGAAAAGCTTCCAAGAAGTCTTTTTTGTTATTGCAAGTCAAGTCAAGTCAAGTCAGTTTTATTTGTATAGCACATTTAAAAACAACCCACGTTGACCAAAGTACTGCACATCTGATTAGGAAAAAACAAACAAACATCTGATTAGGGAAAAAAAAAAAGAATGAAGGCTATAGTGGTCACTTGACATACACAGATCAGGAGGACGGGCCCAACGGGCACACTTGGAGAGTAAGAGTGGGGCTGGGGGAGGAGAGAATGGGGGGTGTGGGGACGGGCCCAACGGGCCCTCTTTTCCGGGCCCAACGGGCACACTTGGAGAGTAAGAGTGGGGCTGGGGGAGTGAGAATGGGGGGTGTGGGGACGGGCCCAACGGGCCCTCTTTTCTAGTATAATACTAAAACTCTGCGGTCCAACATTCCGTATGTATGTATGTATATGTGTATGTACGGAAGATTACTTACAAACCCTACTCCTCCTAGACGGTACACCAAAGCGCTACGATTTTTGTACCGCCGTATTCACCATTAACCTGGGCAACTATTGTAAGTACTTTCGTTCAAATTGAAGCTACCTTTTTAAAGCTAGAGAGATATTAAAGTTTAGATTTTTCATTTCTAACCCTTTTCTTCAAGGGGCTACATTTGTTTCCAAAAGTTTCCAGAAAAGGATTTAGTTTTCAGCAAGGATTTAGTTTTCAGCTTGTGACGGCGGCTACATTGTTTCGAAAAGCTTCCAAGAAGTCTTTTTTGTTATTGCAAGTCAAGTCAAGTCAAGTCAAGTCACTTTTATTTGTATAGCACATTTAAAAACAACCCACGTTGACCAAAGTACTGCACATCTGATTAGGAAAAAAACCCAAAACATCTGATTAGGAAAAAAAAAAAAAAAAGAAGGCTATAGTGGTCACTTGACATACACAGATCAGGAGGACAGAGTAAGAGTGGGGCTGGGGGAGGAGAGAATGGGGGGTGTGGGGACGGGCCCAACGGGCCCTCCCCAACGGGCACACTTGGAGAGTAAGAGTGGGGCTGGGGGAGGAGAGAATGGGGGGTGTGGGGACGGGCCCAACGGGCCCTCTTTTCCGGGCCCAACGGGCACACTTGGAGAGTAAGAGTGGGGCTGGGGGAGTGAGAATGGGGGGTGTGGGGACGGGCCCAACGGGCCCTCTTTTCTAGTATAATACTAAAACTCTGCGGTCCAACATTCCGTATGTATGTATGTATATGTGTATGTACGGAAGATTACTTACAAACCCTACTCCTCCTAGACGGTACACCAAAGCGCTACGATTTTTGTACCGCCGTATTCACCATTAACCTGGGCAACTATTGTAAGTACTTTCGTTCAAATTGAAGCTACCTTTTTAAAGCTAGAGAGATATTAAAGTTTAAATTTTTCATTTCTAACCCTTTTCTTCAAGGGGCTACATTTGTTTCCAAAAGTTTCCAGAAAAGGATTTAGTTTTCAGCAAGGATTTAGTTTTCAGCTTGTGACGGCTACATTGTTTCGAAAAGCTTCCAAGAAGTCTTTTTTGTTATTGCAAGTCAAGTCAAGTCAAGTCAGTTTTATTTGTATAGCACATTTAAAAACAACCCACGTTGACCAAAGTACTGCACATCTGATTAGGAAAAAACAAACAAACATCTGATTAGGGAAAAAAAAAAAGAATGAAGGCTATAGTGGTCACTTGACATACACAGATCAGGAGGACGGGCCCAACGGGCACACTTGGAGAGTAAGAGTGGGGCTGGGGGAGGAGAGAATGGGGGGTGTGGGGACGGGCCCAACGGGCCCTCTTTTCCGGGCCCAACGGGCACACTTGGAGAGTAAGAGTGGGGCTGGGGGAGTGAGAATGGGGGGTGTGGGGACGGGCCCAACGGGCCCTCTTTTCTAGTATATTACTAAAACTCTCATGTTGTATATATGTACGTACATATATTGCATTTTAGTACGTGCTCGAAATACAGCCAAAACGGTACATGATAGCGCACCAATTTTAGGCCCACCTTACTCACCATCGTCCTGGGGTGTGCAAAAGCAAGTCTCGTTCAAGTTATTGACATTTTAAACTTTAAAAAATAACTTTTCCACTTACCCTGGCCATCAGCCACATTCGACGTCACAATGGGACCTGGCTGAGTGACGGGAGTGGTGGCCAAAGAGGGGGGGGGGTGCCCAAGATGGCTGCAGGGGGCGGGACCCGGCCGAGTGACAGGAGTGGCTGCCAATGAGGGGTTCCGTGCATGCGCAGTTGGGGGAGGGTTGACCTTCCTCCCGTGGTGCAGCGCGGAGCTTCATCCCATGGTGCAGCGCGGTGACAGAGAGAAGGCGAAAGAAGATGGCTGCTGGCCGCCGCGATGGCCGCCCCGGGGCGAGTGGCTCCCTCTCCCTCTCCCCCCTCGCCCACCCCCGGGGGAGACTCCGAGCAGGAAGACAGTCGTCGTCCCCATCGTCTCATCGTTCCCCTCTGTCTCCTCCAGCGCCCGCTTCAACCGGCGTCATTGTTCCCCTCTGTCTCCTCCAGCGCCCGCCTCAGCGACAGCCTCCGTCTCGTCCAGCGCTCACTCCAACCAGTGTCATTGTGTTCCTCCGTCACCTCCAGCGCCCGCTTCAATCGACGGCGTCGTCGACGACTCCAACAACAATGGCAGCCACTCTCCTCCTCCAGCGCCCGCTTCAACCGACGGCATCATCGACGAATCCAACAACAATGGCAGCCGCTCTCCAACTTCTCCTCCTGCTTCGCCATCTTGTGCACGCCTCGCCCCGCCGCGCTGCCCGCTGGGATGTGTAGTCCCCGCTCCCGCCCGGCCCCAGCGCCCCGGACCATCGCTGGACTACAACCCCCAGCGGGCAGCGCGGTACACACACCTCCAGGGTAATAATAAAAATAATGATATAATATAATACTTAAAATATAATAATGTAAGAATATAAAATGTTATATTGTATATCTATCAATCTATCTATATATTACTAAAACATCTTGTATATATGTTTCCTAAGAGGGGGGGGGGAGGGGGGAGGGAGGTGGGGGGGATAATGGGCGGATGGAGGGAAAAGGGGGGTTGAGGGGGATGGAGTGTGTGAGTGGGGGGGAGGGGAAGTGGGAGGGAAGTGTGTTACACCAATGCAGGAGAGCTTTGGGCCCAACAGATCCACCCTGTTCTAGTGTTCTAATGAATGCAAGAAGTCTCTTTTCTACTTAATCTCTGTTCAAGGATCAAACTGATAAACGTTTGTTGCACTCTCTCAATTGCAAATCTATCCTTCCCTTGGTTTCATTTAATCACTTTATTGTGAAATCATACTTTTTATCACATTACACACCTTAACAATTGTCATTCGTAGGCAGGAAAAAAAAGACTTGCTTTGCATTTATGAGAAATGCATGCAAGAATGCCACAAATTGCACAAAAAAACACCTTACTGGGGCCATTCTTAGTGAGGTCATATGACGCCACACACGTGACCAATCATATTTGACTTCTGACCCTAAACAAACATTGTCAGCATAACATATAAAGATTTCACTTGATAAACTTCGACATAAGTCATATATACAGTACAAAACAATATACCTGTAATGCTTTCAAAATTAGGAGAAGTATTCCACAATTTTTCACATTTTTGGTCACATACATGACTAAGAATGGCCCACTAAGATAAATATGTTATCTGAACATAGACACAAAAAGCTGGAGTAACTCAGCGGGACAGGCAGCATCTCTGGAGAGAAGGAATGGGTGACCGAGTTTGTTTTTCTTCTTCTGCCTACGAATGACAAATTGGAGTTACGGTAAGGTATTTAATAAAGTGATTAAATGATACCAAGGGAAGGAGAGATTTGCAATTGAGAGAGTGCAACAAACGTTCATCAGTTTTGGGTCGAGACCCTTCTTCAGACTGGTTAGGGATAAGGGAAACGAGAGATAAGGAACAATGAATGAAAGATATGCAAAAAAGTAACGATGATAAAGAAAACAGCCCATTGCAAGCTGTATGTAGGGTGAAAATAAGAAGCTAGTGCGACGTTATCTGACATATGGCTGACAAGTTGCAAAAGATAATATAAATGATGCAATTGCTTTGAAAATTCAAGTTATCTTCCATGTCGCAAATGAGAGTTGAGCATTATGACTGTTTACAGAATACAAGATTTTGTCATAAAGAATACAGAAAATGGCCAAAATAAGTCTTCAGTTACAGAAAAGGCTGCTACGTAGCAAATCAGTCATCGGGTCCATACCGATAATTTCAGATGGAAACCCATTATAAATAGTGCTAATCAAAGATAGCATTCAGAAATTGAAAAGTACAGTCGTATGGGATGAATACACCAATAAATATATTTTTTAAAGCAAAAGCTGCAGGATTTCAAAGCTCTTAAAAGAGAGATCCAGGGGTCCAGAAGTGAGAGCAAAATAATTTTTAAAAGCTCAAGCTGAACACAACACAGTAGAAGTACAAGCGTTCATAACAATGTGAGATTATGATGATTATATGGCTTACGCAATTTCACTGCTAATTTTGTGGTTTGCTATTTGTGGAGATAAATGAAACATGAAGAAACTGCCAATGAATGGATTTAAATCCCTCTATAACAAGCTTCACAGAATCAAGCTGCTTCTGTTTCAATAATTCTGAACAACTCCGAATTCCAATTTTTCAGTACACTGAGAAAGCCTTATTGTTACTCACTAATAAAAAATATTGCATATCTGATCATGTTAAAACAGTCATTTATCAAATGAATGATCATTTAAAGTGTTCAAAACTGACTAATGGTTTTGTTATGTGTAATAATCACATGCTGCTTAAAACCTGAACCAAATGCGGGAAAGAGTCATCTGCTACCCTTGCAGTTTATGAACCACTGCCAGTAAAGACCCATTATACGTCATAACTTCTGCAAAACTTCTGATTTGTAGAGCGTTTAGAGTGGGTTAACGGAGGGGACCACAGTTCATGTTAAAAAATCTCCAAAATAATGAGAAAATTGCAATGCTGTCAACTTGTCAAAGTAGGGTTGCCTACTGCCATGATGTGTGTGGAACTAGTTAGTGTAAGCCATGCTGTTCGGTGCTGGATCAGCAAGATGCCCCCAAATTACCGAGTGCCCAGAGTTGCTTTATGGAAAAACACAGATACTTTGTATTTGCCACTGGCATGTGTAATTGAAAAGTTAGTTCCTTGAGGAATGGCTGAATAATGCAACACAGCATGTATCAACATTTTCTGACAATAGAAAACAGGCAGAATTTATGGAAAGAAATTAACATAATATTTCAAGTCAACAATCTACAATCACTTGTTTATTTCTCCACAGAGGCTGCATGATTTGCTTCCTATTTTTCCTCCAGATTCTGTTATATTACTGCAGTATTTGCTTTTATTTCTGATAAAGCATTGGGATCATACACAAATAAGATACATTCATGAGGCAGTGTAAAGTAGCAGCAGAGTAGTGGGTGTGCATGATGTGGTGGGGGTGGGAAAGAGGGGTAGCCCACAAATATAGTTAAACGTATTCCCAAACTCCATTCATCTCAAATGAATTGTCACAATAAACAGATTTAATTTTCAAGCAACATCACCCACACATCACATTTGTCGTCTCATTTGTTGAGATACGCAAAATGTGAAAATTGCATTCCGTACTTCTTGCTTCTTGATGATGATCTTTCCCAGATGAGTGATTGGCACTGATCAGGTTAGTAAAGCAACTTTGTTTTTCCAATGTCGAGGGCCAACTCAAATACCAATGTACTCGATAAATGTACTCTTCACATATCTCAGGAGTCGTCTCTCACAGGAGGTTAATAATAGATTTTTCCTGGATTTCCACATCAATTTTTCAGCTTTGCCTTTGGAAGAGTAATCAAGATTATTTAATTCGATAACAGTAGGACTGAAAGCTGTTACCTATTTTTACTGTAATCCCAACATTTATAAATGGCTGTGAAATTTGGATTACCTAAATGACCCCCACCTTATAGAGGGATGGCAGTCCTAGAAAACAATCCAAATCCAAACCAATAACGGAAAGTCACATCAGCACCTGCACCAAAAAATAAGAGTTTAAAAACTCAATTCTGTATTATCTTCTTTTCCGCATATAAATTTCATCAGAACTAAATTTTATTCCGCATCCCAGATTTTTGTGGTAATGATTTGTGAATTTTGTGGGGGCGAATTTCTGTAACCCAAACTGACGTAACGTAGGTGTTGCCTGTATTAAATGAATTGATAATTAAACTTTAACTCTTATTTCATACTCTTGCCACTGTTGTAAGCATCAATTTCACAACTCTCACACTCTGGCAGTTAGGCAACCTTGACTCACCCTAACACTTTACAAGACAATGACATAATTTACTCTTTCATGTGGAAGTTATACGCAAGAGAGATTTGGAAAGAATTAGAAAGGCAAGTCTGCTTTTTAAATCCCACGGTGGAGCTACCAGAGCAAGAGGCATTGCTTCGGGTGACTGGAAGGATTGATGATTAAGAAATCTACATACCTAATCATCTCCCTTTCCCATTTTTCCGGCCATTCAATCTTTCTGGTCCAGGCTGAAAAAGCTCCACCATGGGATAGTTCAACATACATGTTTTACTTTCTCCCATCCTCACAAGCAAACTCTTGTCAGTCAGGTAACCAAAAACTGAATCACACCAGAGAGAAGATTAACACAACAGAAACAATGAAGGGATACTATCACTACAAAGACAACCAGAAGCTCAAAAACAGATGTCATGATTACTTTGAAGGCAAAGGTAAAGATATTCCTGTGGTTTAATACTAGGCAGAGGTGAACACATGTGCCAGCTCCAGGGCAAGATCACATATTAAATATGCCGAGATGGAATCAAATGAAGGCTTTGGTGGGTCAGGTTGCAGAAGGCAGCTGATAGCCATACAGGTTTGCACAAAGGCTTACACAACCAAATGCTTAATGTGTATCTTTCATTTCATTAAATTTCACAGTTGAAAACGAAGTCAAGACAGGAAATTGGTTTGGATGTGAAATCTAGAAATAACACTGCAGTTTAAATCATTGTTACATATTATCAAGCAAAATCATCATCATCATCTTACTGCTTTTAATGGTGTCATCACTTTAAGCACGTTTGCTAACCTTTTAACCAAGAGAGATTCCTGTACACTTTTTAAATGGAACTAATGCGATTCTAATATGCCTAATAATACACAAGGTCCAGCCCAATTTAGTCCCTTGTGGCTACAGATTATACTGACAAAGGCAGATCGACCTAGGACATCTCCATTGATTCAGTAGTAATGGTCCATTGGCTTTAGTTTGGAACAAAAACAAAATCACGATTCCCTAAGCGTCTCATGACTTAAGAGGAGTTGAGATCTGCACCACTTGTGCTATTTGAGGCACCTGCACTTTCACTTCTCCATTTTGACAACATTTCTGAGATTAGCTTTAAAAAAAATCTAACTTGTTTTACAATTGATATTTACAGTCTCACAGAAGGTAACATGTATGAAATATTTCCAATTTTAATTATTAAATCCATGAGTTATTGGTTACAAGACTATCAGAATTGCCACACAATGCAGAATGGAACCAACCTTCAGACTTCACTACTCAACATGTAAAAGCATAAACAGACATTGTGGTAAAAATCATTTAAGAGCAAAGACAGACAAATTTTACATCCAACCAGGCAATTTAACATAGAACAGGTCATTACAGCATGGGACCAGGCCCTTTGGCCAACAATGCCTGTGCCAAATGTGATGACACGACCTGGTGCCCGGACATAATCTGACTATATTCTTCCATTTCCTGAATATCCATATGCACATCCTAAAGTCTCTTAAATTCCACTATTATATCTGCCTCAACCATCCCCAATCCAGGCACTTACCACCATCTGTGCATAAGAATACTCTTGCCCCACAAATCTCCTTTAAACTTAGTCCCTCCAAACTTAAAGCTATGACCTCTAGTGTTTGTCATTTCCATTTTGTCCACACTATTGGGGAAAAAGGTTCTGACCGTCTACTTTAGAGATACAGCATGGAAACAGTCCTTCCCCCACCAAGTCCACGCGGAACTGTACATTAGCACTATTGTACGCACTAAGGACAATTTACAATTTCCAGAAGCCAATTAACCTACAAACCTGTACATCTTTGGAGTGGGGGAGGAGACCGGAGCACCCAGAGAAACCCATGTGGTCAGACAGAGAACGTACAAACTCCGTCCAGACAGCACCCGTCGTCAGGATCGAATCCAGGTCTCTGGCTCTACTGCTGCCCCACTGTGCCACCCATCTAGGGGAAAATATAGTTAATAGCAAGACCCTTAAGGCACTTCGATTGCTTTCTCTAGGATGCTGGAGGTTGAGGGGAGGCCTGATAGAAGTATATAAAAGCAATCGAAGTGCCTTAAGGGTCTTGCTATTAACTGTATATTTTCCCCTGGCATTTGACTTCCGAAAGTGCAACACCTCGCACTTGAGTCAATAAGAACTGGGGGCTGAGATAACAGAGCTCAAACAATCATTACCAGTCTCTCAGCATGTGCTATGACTCCAGACACTTGAGAATTCCATCCTTCCACTTGGTTCCCAATCTTCAGTTTTCCTTCTTCAATAACCCTGCTTCAGTTTTAGTAAACCTCCTTGATTCCACACTCAGGTACACATTGCGTTCATATCAGGACAAATCACTCTCATCTCACATGAAGAAAACAGTTCTTTGACAATAACAGGTTAGTGTACTGATCAGTTCTCGTAGATTCAAAAACTGAACATCAGTGAGCAGGCTCGAATGAGTAAATGCTCCTTAACAGCACAATCAACAACAACTTCCATGAGCAAAATACAAACTGCTGGAGATGCTCAACAAGTCAGTGAAAGGAACTGTCCAAGTTGAAACGCTACATTGGTCTGAAACTGGAAAGAGGGGCAGAGATGAGACAGGGGCCAGTAATTGATGGGTCGGTCAAGGCGGGAGGGTGGGGGGGGGGGGGGTTGGAGGGGGAGGGGGTTGAAGGACAACAGGCAGATGTAGCCAGGTAAGGGAGGGGTGTTGGGAGAGACAGGTGGGTTATAGATGGAAGCAAAGAGAAAAAAAGATGGATGAAGGTGCACATTTGTACCTGTGAATTCAATAATCATCAATCTATTCAACACAAGTGTTCTCGGCTCCCAAATTACCTCAGCAGCAACGATTATAGAAGCCGACCTGGGTTCAAGTCACTGATTTTTAAAAAAAAATGTATCTGCACTCCACTCCAAATATAGTGTTGCAAGAACGAAAAGAAAAGCAGTAGACGGGTTAAGTTATTGAAAATACAGGCTGCAGCAAGGAGTAGAGCCTAACAGCTATGCGGATGCGGTTCTTAAAGCTTGCATTTTAGAATTAACCGTGCTTCAGCTATGTGTTTCCTGTACAGGGATACTGCATTAACAAACTAACAAAATGAAAAAAAATGTCCAATGTGATCTGTTGCCTTTATGTTCCTGCTTATCATCCTCCAGCAGCTGCCTCCACCTTCAACCTCCCCTCCCCCTACTTGCCTGTTCACCTATCACCTACTGGCTCCTATCTTACCCCATCCCCTTCTCTTTTTACTGGCTATCTTCCCTCTCCACTCAGTGCAGGGCATTGACCCAAAATGTCAATAATTCCTTTCCTAGCACAGATGCTACTCGACCTGCTGAGTTCCTCCAGCATTTTTTTTTGTTGCTCCAGACTCCACCACCTGCAGTCTCTTGTCTACGCCTTCCATGATTTAAAAAATAATAATTTAACACTGCGTGATGCGATGGCAATGAATAGGTTGGATTTATCCGTTTGTGAACAGATCATATCTGAACAATGCATTGCTTTGTTAGGTATTACCAGTCTTTTTTCAGAACACATAGCTGAAGCATGCCTAATTCTAGAATGCTAGCTTTGAGAATCACATCCAGGTTACTCTATGGCGCCAAACTGTTTGCTGCAACCAGTACTCCCCATAACCTAACCACTGAATTGCTTTTCTTTTAGATCTTGAGATACTATAGATTAAAGAGTGGAGATACTTTAAAGATATTTTTAAAGCGTATTCACCCCAGGTTTATTAATATAATAGCCATGAAGGTAATTTTGGAACAGACCTTTCTAGTCCAGGTCCTTCCTTTATGATTAATCAATGTTGAACTCACAGGCACTAGTATGCAGTCTACACCATAGCACTCTTTAGAGCACGTCCTACAATGATTCTCAGCCCAAGCCAAACGCAGGGGCTTCACAGCAACAGTCTTCGGTTCCTTCAAAACAAAACTTTCCAATTGTTTTCTCATCTCAACTCTTTAGTCAGGATCTGTGCTCGTGATTCTTTCCGCAGTTCTTGCTACACCAAAGTCAAGGTATCTAGGTGCTTCATATAAAGGAACACCAACTCGGCTTGATGAGATGAACAGCAGCAAGAATCACATATTACGGTATTATCAGATATAGCAGCATAGTTTTTCTTGTAGTTAATTGTACCTGACTAGTACTTGATTATAATTCTGTGAAAAGAACTGGGATTGAAGTTTGTAAGACAACTCTAATCAAATGATGTATGACATTAACTTTATGCATATATTTGAATGTTTTTCCAGGTTTCCCCAGTTTGATCATAGTCAGATCAGTAAACTCATGCAAACAGTTCTTCCCTCAATGCAAGTCACCTGACTTCACTATTTGAGATTTGATTTTTATCTTTTTGGTGGACAATAAAAAAACAGCAGATTTGTAATCATATCTTGCAGCAATCTCTGCATATGGTGTAGGAAACAGGAAATTTACCTTTCCTCACAGCTGCATTTACAGACAGTATGGAAGCTTTGTAAATGTGGATGTATTTTGTCTGTTTATCTTGATAATTATTTTCTAATCCTAGCACATCTGGCTAAGTAGGGAAATTACCTCCCCACGATTCACAATTCTGTTTGTCCATTCTAACCTCAACCCAAATGAGGCAGAAAAAGGAATTTAAAATCCATTCTGAATCAGAATAGCTCCAGCTATTTTTTTTAAACTAGAGAAAAAACAAGTTTGAAATACAAAAAAGTGCTGATGATTAATTGAAGCTCATGGAACCACAAAAGCAAACAGGATATCCTTCATTTTCAGAAAACCATCCATAACACCAATAGTATGCAGTTCAGACACCAATAAACTCAATGAAACCACTAAAATGCTTGAAATGCCCCCACCCAAATGTCCATGTAAATGTTAACTAAAAAAATCCCTCAAGAATTTGAAAGTCTTCTCACAAATTCATCAGAAAGATTGGTTGGCTGAAATAGAAAATAAGTAATTTGAGATTCACAACAAATAGGTTGTTTTTATTTTATTTCACTGGCACTAGAGTATGGTTGTAAATGGCAAAGTTTGTAGCAGATGTGCATTACTGTGCCATGAACAACTGTGGTGTCTATTGCTTTCTTACAGCCTGCTTGCATATCTATCATATCATATCATATCATATATATACAGCCGGAAACAGGCCTTTTTCGGCCCTCCAAGTCCGTGCCGCCCAGTGATCCCCGCACATTAACACTATCCTACACCCACTAGGGACAATTTTTACATTTACCCAGCCAATTAACCTACATACCTGTACGTCTTTGGAGTGTGGGAGGAAACCGAAGATCTCGGAGAAAACCCACGTACAAACTCCTTACAGTGCAGCACCCGTAGTCAGGATCGAACCTGAGTCTCCGGCGCTGCATTCGCTGTAAAGCAGCAACTCTACCGCTGCGCTACCGTGCCGCCCTATCATATTGCTTAAAAAAGATCAATAGTCGATCTTGCCTTTTGGAAGGTTATTTACCACATACCAGCACAAAATATGGGTAGTTCTACACCAACAGGAAATTCTAGGTAAGTAATCTGGTACTCCACCTAACATTGCCCTACACCGCAGATTTATGAATGTGCTCTTGTTCCTCCAATCGGAACATTTTACAGATAACTTTCTGTACTTTAAACAAGGCATCAGCCCAGTTTATACGCTATTGTGCTGGGAATCTAGAGCTAATCCAGCAGTGTATCATCCCCTGGATTGTTGTGGAGGAGTAAGAACTCTGGCTGTTGAGCAGAGATGGAGAACTCAAGGATGTATCTATATCCCCAATTTATCGCAAGGACAGAGCAATGTCTTCACTGTATTGCTAGTGCAGCTAAATCAGGGAAACATCTTTTTGAAAGTATTTTCTATCATTTACATCATCACAAGATTGAACAATGAAAAGTCAGTTCATCCCTGTAGCCTGGTGGGCCACGCACAGATTTAAGTTGGGCAAAATCGACCGCACACACATCATCAGAAATAAATCAAATAGCCTTTCATCTCATTTTTCAATTTTGCAAGACTTACTTCTCTGCCTAAACTGACTGCTCCACCACGACATAAACAGCAATGGGAATATATTAGTGGATGCAAAATGCTTTGAAAGATTCTGAGATCATATAACATTATTTGCAGGAAAGTTCCAGTCTCTATGTAACATCTAAGCATGTTTATTTCAACCCACAAAACATCTTGCTCCAGTCTTATGTCATTCCATCTATTTTAAGAATTTTGATCCAAAGGTAAAAACACAAAGCTCAAACAGCAGTTTATTTTCCATGCCTGTTACCAAAACAATCTACTTGCTCAAATCGGCCCAATTAAAATGTGCAGAAGTGCCACAATTAAGGTAAAGATTTAAATCACAAGCTATTCTTAGTTATGTATCCATTACTTTCAATGGCATAGCTAATTGTGGTGCAGTGTCACAGCAGTACTGTTGCTGTCTTGCAGCAGCAGAGATCTGGGTTCGATCCTGACTACAGTTGCTGACTGTATAGAGTTTGCACGTTCTCCCTGTGACCACGTGGGTTTTCTCCGGCTGCTCCGGTTTCCTCTCACATTCCAAAGACATGCAGGTTTGTAGATTAATTGGCTTCTGTAAAATTGCCCTCAGCATATAGGATGCAAAACTGGGGTAACATAGAACTGATGTGCGTATGATCAATGGCCGATAGGACTCGGTGGGCTGAGGGCCTTTTTCCACGCTATATCTCTAAACTAAACTAAATTGGTATGTTTTTGTGAAATAACTAACTTTAGCCATGACTGCAGTTGAATTATTTCGTGTTTGAAGGTTCCGGTTATACTCCTATTTAGAGCACCTCTGCTGCAACATAATATTATCTAACTGAAAGAACTAAGAATCCAGAATTTTGTATAGGTTATAGAGTAAATAATCCATTCATAACACATGACTATACTGCTGCAAAGAAATTCCAGAAATTAGCTTTGTAATCTTGGGCTAGGAAGGGAGAAACTCTGACAACATTCCATTCGTTGCTGCAATCCTGTGATCTTCAACCCTGGAATAAAGATCTGGACACAATAGGCTATAGTCTATCCATTACCTGGGCAAGACTGACTGTACACACAACCGTCAAACAGCCCTGAAGTAGTAATTGAATATTCAGCAACCATCCAATTGACATATCTGTTAAAAATGTTCTAGCTAATGGAGCAAATTTGCTAACAAATGAGAATAGGTAAAATATTGGTTTTAATGCAAACCTCAAAATGGACTAAACAGGAGATATGGTTTAAAGCTTTCATTATATTTTTAAATATAGTACAAAGCCTATCCTCATATTATAGTATTGTGTTGTTCAATCAGAGCAATTCACCTTAAAATAATGTGATAAAAAAAGACAGTTGTAGAAATCAATTGAAAACAGTAATTTGATTAATTGTTAAAAAAGTCTCTCAGAATGGATTATGTAGTCAGGCAAAAAAAACTACTGGCCTCTAAATTATTGCTTAAAAATCACATTATATAATGGTCGTCTGATATAATGATCGCCCTTCTTTTCCCTTCCTTCCCCCACCTAATAGAGATTTGTGGTTTTCTTTCATTTAAATTCTCATACTTCAGGCTCAATTTCTTACAGCAATAGCAGAAGTAGTTTGATGCAGCAGTCTTCAAATCTAACCTGAAAACCTTGTTTCTCCATATCTATATATTTCATTTTTAACATCACATCAACCTTCCATGGAAGCATCAAACGAATTATCATTTCTTAAACTGCAACATTATTTGTCATCTTCCAAAAGGTTTTCTCATGATACTAAAATACAAGATTTCCCGATCTTGCAGTGACTAACAGGATATTTTTCAAGCCTTGTATCAAAAAAACATGTTAGTTTTCCACCCTGTTAATAAAAACATTCCATTCAACAATAAACTGACTCAGGTTTGACAATTTCTGCTCCAATAATATTCCTCACAATGATCGACATTATTTTCTCCAAAATCTATCAGAAATTGGTTTAAAAAAGAGGGATCCCTCGGACATTATTAATGTGCAGGAAAAAAATGATGCAATATACTATTTTATAGTACTTTGCAACTAATCTAAAAAGGTGTACTTCCCATCAATTTATCATGAAAATCAAATGACTGCTGGATGCAAATGAACTATGCTGCAACTATACAAGGTTGGTATTTCATGTCTGAACGATCCAGTTGATGATGCAATTGATGGTCCTGACATAAATGTTAAAGTAAGGATGACCAGAAGGGAAAATCTAAAACTGTGCACAGAAGATTTTGCAAAGATTTTTCTTTTTCTCCACTTTAAATTTCACTGCATAATCCTGGAGAGTTGCAATGTAAAACTAATCCAATCTGAGATTTCTGGAAATTTTATTTTTCCAAAAGCAAAATACAACCAGCCACATCAAAGCTGATTAAATAGGCCTGCTCCTTCATTTACACATATCCCAAAAAAATCATAAGCCTTTTGGAGCGAATGCAGAATTGTAGTCAGTTTATGTACCTGACTCACAATATTCCCAACCATTCTTGATTGATCAAAATGTATAAAGAAAATTATTACAAATAATAACACATTTTCTGTTTGAAGTGGCTTAAATCATCAAACAAGAATGCATTAAATTGTGTTTGCTAACTTGTGAAGCACCTTGCAGTATTTTACAACTCTTAAAAGTATGATATGCAAATAAAAGCAGATGAGTGAGATATACTGAAAATTGATTTTTGGATCCCCTAATTTTATCAATGGCACTAATATTCTTGCAGATTAGTTTAACTTAGAAAAAATTGTAAATCTGTAATGTTGTTTTGCTCTTGTGTTAATGATATAAGCTCATTGGGTATCTTTCTCGTGCAAATGACGATGTATATATTAAACAAGAAATATAGAAACAAGGAACTGCAGATGCTGGTTTACAAAAAAGACAATGTGCTAGAGTAACTCAGCGCATCAGGGAACATCTCTGGAGAAAATGGATAGGTGATATTTTGGGTATGCAATTTTTTAGACTGAAGAAGTGTCCTGAGCTGAAACATCAGCAAACCATGTTCTCCAGAGATGCAGCATGACCCACTGAATTATTCCAGCACTTTGTGTCTTTTTGTTTACAAACTAGGTTAACTCATTGAACTCAGCCACTATGAAAAATCAAATAAAAAGTCTTCTACCAGCTGGCTTGAACAAACCTAGATTAAGTTATGTACAATGAAAAAATAACTGTGCTTTAGGAGCACAAGAATCAACAGAGCAACACTGACCCAAAAATCTACTAACTCTGTAACCCAATTTATTGTTTTGTGCTCAAGTATCTTCTTGCATGATTGAGAAGCTGTCCCACAAACCCATTGTTGTGAATGGAGCACTTCCTGTTTCTTTTGTATTAGATTGCACGCTAATCTGCAAACTTTCAAGCAACACCCATGCCGACAGTTACAAATTGTGTGTATTTTGGAGTGGTTAGAATGTTTTATTTCAAGTGTGGAAGCAAGGCTGTTCCCTTAACATTGCAATCCCTAAAACTATAAAACAAATTCATTAGAATATTTAAATTCAATCAATCATATGCTCCAGAGATGCTGCCTGACCCATTGAGTTACTCCAGCCTTTTGTGTCTGTTTTGGTTTAAACCAGCATCTGCAGTTCCTCCCTACACAAATGCTTGAATTGTTTTTCTTTTAAAAAGGGATAGATCTTTTAAAAATATTATGACAGCCACCTTGCAACTGTGCCAACAGATATAGAATACTAAGGGAAACAATCTGCTGGAGAAACTCAGCGGGTCAAGCAGCATCTGTGAATGGAAAGGAATACCCGACTTTACAAAAATCTACTTCCTGAAAAAATTATTTTGATTAATTTTGTTGTAAGATTGGTAAAGTGTCAAGACATTAAAAAAAACTCCACTCTGAAAAAATAATCTAAAATGATCTCAAATGCTTGGTCCCTCCTCAGTTATGTTAAGATTATTTAACCTTTTACTGAAACTTTTTTTTCCGTTTAATTTAGTTTAGTTTAGAGATACAGTGTGGAAACAGGCCCTTCGGCCCATCGAGTCTGCACCGACCAGCGATCCCCGCACATTAACACTATCCTACCCTAGGGACAATTTTTACATTTATACCAAGCCAATTACCTTACAAGAAAATGTAAAGAAAATTATGAAGCATACTACTAACCCAGCTAATTGTCACCCTAATCTCCTTCCACCAATGAAAGCATTTGCTTTGCAATACAATGCAAAGCGCAAGCATCATTCAACACCTCACTAAATGGTCATCTATCAGACAGCCCACAAATAAAAGCTTTTCACTATACCTTAGTTCATATGACAATAATTCTCCTCAACCTAATCAAACACAGGATGGTCCTCCAAGCTGCATCATAATGAAGGCAGATCATCTTAATCTAAGGACCATGCAGTATTTCACGAGTAGTCTTCAAAAAATTAATTAGTTTTCTCTAGGAAATCTTTCTGTCATGGATGTATATTCCCAATTTGTCTATCTGAAATATAAATTATTATTATATACAAAAAATGTTATATACAAATTATCAATTGTTTAAATCCTTGCAATATATTTTATTAAAGCACACATACATGTTGAATCCATACTTTAATTATCATCCAAATTCTGACATACTGCAAGCATTTCAAATACACATATCTGAATGTCTTTTGTCATGCTTTGGGTGACATTTGAATCAACATTCCTACAATCTACACATTTTAATTAATTGAATCTAAGACCACAGAAAAGGGCCATTCAGTTCACCATGCCTTTGCCAATTTTCTAAGAGCTGTCAATTGATGCTTTGATAATATAGGCCAGTCTTTATTCCTTGGCATAAAGCACGGGAGGCTAAGGGGTGAACTTACAGGGGTGTATAAAGTCATGAGGCAAATTGATAGAGTAAATGCAGAGTCTCTTACCCAGGATACTGGAATAAAAAACCAAAGGTGCGATGGGAAATATTTTCCACTCGGAGGGTGGTGTGTATATGGAATGAGCTGCCGGAGGAGGTAGTTCATGCAGGTGAAATAACAACATTTTAAAGACACTAAGACAGGTACATGTACGGCATCCTGATCTGCATGGACAAGTTGGACTAAGGTCCTGTTTCCGTGCTGTATGACTCAATTCCCATAACTCATGAGAGGCATAAATAAGAATCTAACCTTAATTTCCTCAATGAGTAATTGACATTTATCAATGTACATGGCAAGACCAGAAGGCAAAAAAACAAACCAATAAGCTAGCTACATGACCCAAGGAATCACCACCTTTAATATAATTAAACATAACAATCATAATCATAAACAATAAAGCAACTGACCGATCTCCATTATACAAAATTCAAGACTTTCAATTTAAAAAAAGTTAGATAAAACATTTGCATAATTTCCAGTTAGTTGAAAGAATCCCAAGAAGATTCACTAATCCCTGCAGCTTTTCGCACTTATTTAATGCTACAGTACACCCTCATTATAACAGACCACGATGGGGGCAGGTGGGGGGGAATGCTGTCCATTATTGCTGACTGTCCAGTATAACCAAGTAACGGATTACCAAGCAACAGAGTATCACTAGACCAAGTGGACCGTTGGGCCCAAACCTCTCCTGCATTGGTGCAACACCCTCTCCTCCCCTCCCCCCCACCCCCATCCCCCCCACCCCCATCCCCCCCCTCCCCTCCACCACCCTCAACCCCCCTTATCCTCCCCCCTCCCTCGGAGATAGATTTAAACTATAAAATGTGAATAACTTGAAAAATATAACATCGATTTCAATGAAACTTCTTCCATTAGCACCAAAGGGACGAAGGCATGTAAGGTGGGCCTAAAATTGTCGCTCTATCGTGTACCGTTTCAATTGTTCACGAACAAACAAACAAATGAGTTTTAGTATGTAGAAACTAAGAACTGCAGATGCTGGTTAATACACAAAAGGACAGAAAGTGCTTGAATAACTGAGTAGGTCAGCTGGAGAACATGGATAGGGAACATTTTGAATGGAGACCCTTCTTCAGACTCTCGGTCTAGAACTGGACTTAAAATCCAGGTCAGTTGACAGGCTTGGCCTGCTGGAGGTCGGGGGAGAGACGAGGATCGGAGTCACTGGTCATGGCCCGCGGGCGGCTAGAGTGCAGGTAAGGGTTGACGATTGCAGCGGCGGCAGGCGCGGCTGAGGAAGCTGTGTGGGCTAGCGCCAGTTGGTCCGGCTGAAAGCAGCCAGGGAGGCGATATGGGCTGGCGTCAGCAGCCCTGCCTGGCGGTAAAGGTCTACAGGTCTGACTTGGAAGCGGTCAGGGTGGTGGTGCAGGATGGGGGTGGAGCCTAGAAGTGGCCGGGGAGGCATTGCAGACCAGGGATGGTGTGGCAGCCTAGCTGGAAGCAGTCAGGGAGGCAGAGCGGTCCAGGGGTGGTCCTGGCACCAGAAAGACTGGGGAGGGGGGTGAACGTTGGCACCCACTGTCTCTTCCGGCGCTGCTGCAGGACTCAGCCTCATGTTGGTCGGCTGTGCGGTGCAATCCAGTGGTGGGTCTCAACCGGAAATGTCACCTATCCATGCTCTTCAGAGATGCTGCCTAACCTGCTGAGTTACTCCAGCATTTTGTGTCCTTCATTATTTCACAAGTGCCGATTGAAGTTGGTCCTGGTCAATTTCAATAGCTTGTCAGCAGTGTGGGGATGCTTCACCCGCTGTTACCAAAATCCATTATAAATGCAGTATGTAATAACATGGGTTTATTGTATTTTAGTAACTACCAAGGACGCTACCAAACTGCATAGTTATAATGGCGACCTCATTGTATGTCTGGGTGACCATCAGGTGAGAATACATCAATCTCACTGGTTTTCTTGAAATCTTTTGTGTTGCGGGGGTAAAGTGAAGGATACAGGGTTTTTACATTATTCCTGTAAAACAGATATACACTTCCTCTACAAGAGTGCACAGCTTACAAAGCAGTGTCATCACATCTACTTAGTTTCACATGCTCCCTTTAAACTCACTTGAAAATATCATTACACTACTGTGTAACGTCTAAAAATATTGAATTGAAAGCATACACTGGAGTCTGTAACCGAAGTTCCACATTATCGGAGTTTTGCTGTAGTTTTACACTACTGTATTGTATTAAACAAACGTTCAATTTACAGTTATATACCGCAGATCAGAAAGTGGATGCCTGACACTGGGATGAGCGATGACAATGATATTATGTTTCAGGAAAGCATCAAAATAACACGCTTTGCAACAGAACTTTTTGAAGTCACTGATGTATAGCCCACATTTTGGGACAGTCAATTTGCGCACAAGCTCTCAAAAAGCAGCATTATGCCGGTGAGAAAGATCCACCCTAATGATGTGGGCTGAAGAATAAATGATAGGCATGGCACGGAGCAAGGTTTCGGTGCAGTTCGGACTGCCCGGTGGCTGACTGCTCACACCCCTCCCCGGGGTAGACCACCCGGCCCGGCGCCTGTCCGGGCGGTGGGAGAGGTGACAGCCCCGGCTCCCCGTTATTCAACGGTCGCGCAGCCGAAGCCCAGTAGCTAACAGTCCCCGGGGCCGCGGCCGCGGCGAGGGACCGTCCACACACACACACACAAACACACAGTCCTACTCCCCCTAACCCCAGCCCCACTTCCCCTAATTCCAGCCCCACCACAGCGCCCTCACTTCCAGCAACCCATCTTCCCACAGTCCCCACCATAGCCACACCACCCCCACAGCCCGGCCACAACCCCCAACCATAGCGCCCTCACCACAGCCCCGGGAAGGAAACGGTACTCGCTGCCTGTCACCGACCCCTCGCCGAGCCTGGCTGCCCCGGGGACGAGGGGATCATCGGATGGGCGAGGACGACGCTCGGTCGCTGAAGCGCCATTTAATCTCACAGAGAAGGACTCCCCCGACGAAGCCAACCCCACTTTACCTCATGGATTCAGGAGGGCGCCGACCGGGGCTGCTGATGCTCAGGCGCGCGTCGAGGCTGATTGATGCCCGCGCGGACCAGGAGTGACACGCGCGCGCGACCCCGCCAATGCTCGCGCCCGTGGTTCGCGCCGGCTCCCGACGTGCGGAGGTCATTTGCATGAAGCGGTTGCGTGATGCCGTCACTCGGCGATGCACGCGCGTCGTACCCGCTCCAGCCTCTGGCCGGTCCTCGTCCCGCCAACGGCGCCTGTCGTCCATCGCTAGTGGGCGGACGGGGCTGGTCAGCAAAGATACTAGAGGAACAAGATGGACCACTCCGTTGAAATCGTCTACACTGAAGTGTAGTAAGTGAAGTTCGCTAGTGTAAACAGTGTTTTGGGGGAACAGTATGTGTGATGATAGGATTAAAATGCAGAATATATCTCATCTATCAATTCACAGATTTTTGTTATTTTGCTTTTTAAATGATTTTGCAAGTTAATGCCTACTAAAATGGCGCCGTGACATACTATGGTTTTTAGGGTCGAGTGGTCTATCTTGCTCCTCTAGTATCTTTGCAGGTCAGTCCTCGCTCGCCGCGGGGTCGGGCGGATGAGCAGACTCCTCTCGCTCGGGCGGACGGTCAGTCGCCGAGGGGTCGGTTCGCACTGTCAGTGGACCCTCCGGCCTTCACTGCCCAATAGTCGCCGGTGTGATGTACAACTTTCCCTGGTTTAAAGACAGGTTGCTCTGCCCCGGGATTAGTGTTACATTTAGTGCCACGGTGAGAGTGATGTGAGTGCAACAAATCTCCACTCCATAGCATATGGGGATACTGAGAAAGGCGTTGTAAATATCTATGGCTTGTTGACAACAGAGCAGTGAAACTCTGATCGAGTGCAGTAGACGCACGCTCAGGGGGCGAATTGCGGATGTTTTCATACAGAAAGATTGCCTTGGAAGACAAATATCGTCAATACACATATTCTCAGAACTGCACTAACCTCCGGCAATACAGGGTTACAAGACCCGGGAAAACGTCCACCGTTTTCTACATCCCTGGAACCACCATCAGCAAAGACGGACATTGGTGTCTTAATCAACTAAAGGTTGCACTGTTGCATTTGTGGAAAGGGTATTTGAAAATTAGGATCACAGACATGGCACAAAACTCACGATCTACCGAGCAGCAGTGATTTCAGCTCTTCTATTTGCTTTCAAGGCCTAAATTACCTATAACAAGCATTTCAATTCAAAGGGGAAAAAATATACCACCATTAGGGCTCTGCAAATTCCTCCACTTTCCCTGAAAAGATAAATGAGCTGATGTCAATGCCCTGTCTCTGGCCATATTTCCACCACAAAGGTCCAAGTCATATTCAGTTCAACTTCTTTGGTCAGGCCCTATCTTTTGAATTCCCAACACAGTCTCTATACAGACTATATTCCGAGCTCTGCCATTGGAAGAGATTACTAGGCAGACAGGAAAAGATTCAAGGATGTGCTCAATGTGTTTGATTCTCAGAATGCTCTGAGGAGATGTGTTCAGGATGGTATTAAGAATATTGAAGCCATGCATTACGGAATGCATGAAGTCCATACAGAAGTCCTGGCAATAAGCAATAGACCACCTGGCCACACTGGCAGCCACTACCTGCCTATCTGTGGAAGAGTGTGGTTACCAGTCTGGCTGCATTAGTTACATTAGTGGAGTGGAAACAAGTCATCCTTTATTTCAAGAGACCATTAGAAAAAAGGTATAAATCTCATTCACTAACATTCACATTAATTCCACAGGTAACTAGGTTCAGTTAAATATATCTTAAGAAGTTTATCACAGGATCAGACCTTTAATTTCCTGACCTTGTGCAGCCAATTTTCTGTCTCATTATCAATTTCCTGCATGGATGCAGAAGGTGTTTCTTCTCAAATTAGCTTTCAGGTCTATTTTCTAGCATTATTAATTCCTTAAAATCTTCTATGTTGCTAACTCCTACAAGGAGCAAAAGGCAGTGTGCAAAAGTTACAAGCATCTTTTAATTAGGGGAGTTACCAGAAACACTGCCACCTAATGCACACATAACATATTGTAGTTGGAGGTGCACTAAACAATATCCGATTAACAAATTCAGTTTCCTGCTTTTAAGCAGGCAGGGAGAGATAAATATTTCCTTATCCCTCAATTACAAAGGCTAAATTTAGGCTCCTAATTGTGAATTTCCTCACCTGAGGAAATAACTTCCCGCTATCAATCCTGTCAAGCCCTTTAATAATCTCTCAGAACCCAAAAAGATCACCCTAAATAGAATTGTAGGAATAGAATGTGCCCTTTCAGTCTACTGTGTCATTGCTAACCATGATGCATAATCCCATATGCCTGCATTAGGCCTGTATCCCTCTATGCATTTCCAGTCCAAGTACCTATCCAAATGCCTTTTTAACCTAATTATATCAATCTCAAGAGAGTCAAGAGTGTTTAATTGCCATATGCACTGAAACAGAACAGAGATTTTTAGGTGCAACAGAAAAGGTTTATGCATACAGAACTCAATGGATAACATATTGGACTTTTCAGACACCTGTTCCTTCTTCGTGATGGTAGGAGTGAAATGAGAGCATGGGCAGGTCCTTGATTATGCTGGCTGCCTTTTTGAGACGTTGGGGAGGTCAGTACCTGGGATGGACCATGTAGTGTCACTGAGTTTTGTAATCTTCTTCGTTCCTGGGCATTTGAGTTGCTAAACTAGTCCGGGATGCAACCAGTCAATATGCTCTATACTGTACACCTGGAGAAGTTCCCTCAACTTCTGGACATTAACATTTGGAATATAATGGAACTTTAACCCTTTCCATTTCCTAACAGTTCCAAGTATTTGTTTCACAATATTTTTCTCTGCAAACATTAACCACATCCACTCAAAAAAAAATCATGAATAAAAGCTGGAATCATTTGCAAAAAATGTTAGTTTGTGGCGGTTTCCATTTGATGTTCAGTTTATGTAACATTTTCATTTGGTTTTCATTTTCCTCCAATTGTTTTACCTTACCTTGGCTCAGGATGAAAAATGTACATATGTTGAGATAGGGTTTAATATTTATATACTAGTGCAGATCCCTGTGGGATTAACATTACAGTAATGAGACAGATTAGAAATACATCAATCAGCTTCAGCCTGGACATTTGAGAAACTCGGGGCTTTGGCAAACTGAATCATATTCCATTATAGTTTCTTCATAGCCATCATAATCCACCACTGTACCTTGATTATTGAGCAAGGCAACTGTGCTGGTTCAATGAATCGCGTAGAAGAGTAGTGTCAGGTAATACAGGTTCTGGTTCTTAAAAGTGTGTTAATCTGAATATTCCATAACAAAATAATTATTTCTTGATTCCACAGACTCCAATATCTACAAGTACAAGTGTGTCTGGCATACGTTGTACTGTGCTATTCCATTCCATTAGTATTTAAAACTCAGCATTGTCCTGGACAAGATGATCCATTTAATTCACATTACCTCTGTATCACACAATGGCTGGTAGGGTGTACTAACTAACAGATGCATTGAAGTACCTCAACAAGATTTCCTTCAAAAGGTGCCTCCCAAACCCGACCTCCACTGTAAACATATGGGCACCATCCTTCAATATATACTGCCATTTCATCAGTTGGGTCACAATCCTGGGATGTTTAGCCTACAGTAGGGATATTCAGCAAGGTAGTTCTCCGACACTTTCAAGGGAACGGTCAGTGAATATAGGATGCGAGCATTGCTGGCAAGGCTTCACATTAATAAATATAGAATCCAAAGCAATTTAGCTAACTGTGACTCATTGTTCAATCAAGTTACTTGTCATGGAACTGCACATTTTATGGAACAAATTGGGAAACAAAACACAGGACAAAGGTACGTGCTTTGCAGAATAGTAAAGACAACCACCTTTAGGAGCCTATATTTTAACTCACAGGCAACACAACTGGAAAACTAATGTGCACACAATCACTGTGGACATGACATTGCAGTGCTATTCCACTGAAGCACACTCGGGCAGTGTTTACAAAGAACACCGTTGTTCGGGTTCACCAGCAGCACCATCCAGGGCATTCCTGCGCAGTGCAGGGAGGCAGTGACCATCTGAATGTGTCATTTCTGTGCTATTTCCAAATGATGCCCAGATTCCTTTCAGTTGTCTGTTCATGGGTTTCAAGTTTCATTACTTAAAGCTTTTGTGGCTTTATGCAAACAGCTAGTAGTTAAAGAGACTAATATTTCACCCATAGATCTGCTCAGCTGCCAGGTGTGAGTTTTGTGAACCACAAATTCTCCCAGGGACATATCAGTAAACCTAGGCCCGGATGCTGTTGTCAAAACAGTTTTATGTGTGAAATTCTCAATAGCCGAATGCAACACAATTCAAGAATTCTGTTTTTTTTAAACAAAAAAAAATTGTTTTACAACATTTCCAAAACAGTAATTGCATATTTTTCTTTTGACATTTATAAAAAATCAAAATGACTAACTTTAAGGTAGGCTTTAAAATTGGAACTTCATCGAAGTGCATCTTACAGACATCACTGTATTTCATTCAGTGGTTAATCCATGGCATATTCTATGGCTTCATATCCTATACACATTACACACCTCTGATTACATTGTTTGCACGTTATTTGATCTATGCTGTTATCGCAAGAATAGGGTTAATGCTGAGCAGCAAGCTGTGTTTCATAATCAAAAACACTCACAGCAATTTAGTAAAATGCTCAGTTCAAGGAAGTTCTCTTCCAGGATCACTTTTCTATGATCAGAATTCTCACTTTTATAAAATGTTCAATGCATAACCAAAATCTTGTTTATAGTTTAACGTTTGCTTTTCAATTACTATTTTAATCTTTCTTCCCACAGCTGAAGCCATGCTTCCTAGTTCCACCAAGCCATAATCAAAGCTTTGTACCCTGAATCAATCTTTTGTATATTTGCTGGGAACAATTAAAAAAGATAGATGGAGGTGGAAGTGAGAATGTTAGTTTGTTCCAAACTTTTACTACTTCAACAACATCTAGTACAATTATTCCTCCACTCCCAAACATCCAATAAATTTATTATTTAACCAAGACCCAAAGAGCTAAATGACCACCTTTTAAGTAAGAATGAAATCAGCAAGTAGCCCCTTTTAAGAGTTCTGCAACTGTCTCGTTTCTCACAATCCTTTTTATCCTCTTTCCTGCAGGATTTATAGTTCCACTCTTTCTGATAATTCCCTCCCCTTCGAAAGAACATTGAAAGTCTATTTTATTTCCCCCACACAGAAGCACACCTTTCACTTTATTTCCTGTAAAGTTGTTAGCCTCCTGCTTTATCAAGTGTTCTTTAGCCAGTATTCTATCCAGAGAATTGAAGCCCTTGCCCACCTCTGTACAATAAGATAGTCCTTTTGCTTCATCCCACTAAGAACTACCCCATTCTGCTTCACCTTTCCCCCATAAATATGTACAGTGCTTCTCTTCCAGCTTCCAGGAAAGGTACACATCCCCCTTAAAATGAGCAGCATTCCCCCAACCTTAAATGTTTATTTAAAAATTGTTCAATTTTCTCTTTTATTCCTTGATGCCCTTTGGCCTTACTGGGGGGGGGGGGGATCAACTGAGTGACATCTTGTAACCAAGCATCTATTGCTTTTTAAATATTTTTCCTTCAATTTGTAAAAAAAATATGACTTCCCCATTTCACTCCAAAATTGTGGTCCCTTTTAAAAAATTATCTTATTTAGTGATGCAAACCCCTGTTGCAAACAATTGATTAACCTTTCCCACTAGTACTTTCAAGGAAACGGCCGTGCATTGACACTGGTGGAAATCAGTGAAATCGCTTCATTTAACCTTATCAGCTTTGGCCGTTCTGGTGCATCGGTGCTCTGGGCCCTCCTAAAAAAGAACTCCCCTTTTTGTGGGGTCATTGCAACCAAAACATCACTTTCCCTTTTTGTCATTCTAGTCCTTTGATACTAAAGTCAATATTCTGATACGTTACTTCTTGTAGATGTATAACCCACTGACATACGGTACCTTTGGACCGTATATCCCTCCATTCAGCAGCCTAACAATGATATAATCTCTCCTTTCAGTAACCCCAGAAATAAAACCCTCTAAACAATCAAACAAATAAGGCAACACAATCCAAACTAGGTTCCAGTTAGCAGTACAAACTCAAATCAGTACACGTTGGCCATTGTCAAAATCCTAGATTTCCTGAGGCAGAACATGTTCTTGCAGAACCACTTCTGGCACCATCACCTGGAGTCTTGTAGCCAATTTCCTGTTGCAGCAAGTCCAATAGCAGTGGCACTGGAAGGACGATACTGAACCTCCCACATCTGAAGTGGTACTGCAACTGGAGAGATTCACAACATACGTTTAGTTAACCAAACACTCCATCAATACTACTTTTTACACTTATATTTCTGCATTCCACTCTTGTTGTCTCCATGGCCTCTGGGTACAGTGATGTAATTATTAGAACAGTGGAACTCGCATGATCACTCATGTTGTCATGCATTGCACCTCAGTAATTATCTGTGTGTGTGTGCATCTACTGGATATTGATCTACTGGGATCATCCTGGCCAGACTTGTTCTTGCCCTGTTAGTGATCTCCAAGAACTCTAGCTCAGTGGCATGAAAACCAACTGTATCATGTTAGTTGCCACCTCGAGTATTTTAATTAACTCAGATCAGAGCTTCAACGTAAGACTTGCCTTTTCTCAAAGTGTCCCCTAATGCATAAACAAAGGTAATAACATTCCCAAATCAAAATTTAGAGCCAATAAATGGCTACATCTAAAAAGACACAAAATGCTGGGGTAACTCAGCAGGACAGCCAGCATCTTTGGAGAAGATGGATAAGTGACATTTCGAGTCTAAACCCTTCTTCAAACTGCAAATATCCACATCCAATATTTCCTTCAAGCCATGTAAATAACATTAATATTAGGATCTGCCTTTAAATTAAGTATAATAAAGTTCTTGAATAAGTAAATCTCTTGAATAAGAAAAGTGAGTAAATTACTTCTCTCTCTTTACAGATGCTAGCTGATCTGATGATCAATGCCCAATATTTTCTGTTTTTATTCCATATTTCTAGCAGCTGCAGGTTTTGGTTGCTTCTCAGCATATTTCGTAATCAGCACACACCAATATGCCATTCTGAATAGAAGTCCGAATAGCACGCATAATGACACAAATATCAGATTTCCTTTGGCGCAAATGTGCATACCTGCCTCTCCAGGTGAAAGCTGCAGTGTGTAGTGAGTACAGTTGTTTGCACACAAGTGTTTCGGCAAGAGCTGAACCTCAAAAACCCCTTGTAGCTGGGCAATCCACATCAGCAAGTCCTCATCATGATCTCCCACCTGCAAAGGAAAAGAAAATCACTCAGATCAACATTTAATCCACAGTGCTACTCCAGTCCACATTAATTAAGATTGCAAAGTACCATTATCAACAAAATAAAACAATCGGCATCTTCTAAATAAGCCCCAGAAATATCTGAGATGTCACCAGAAACAGGATGTACAAGACTGTGGGACTATCAGGTCTGTTAACGCTCATGCAATACCATAAACTATGAACCAATCATTCACAAGCATATTTTATTACCTTTACAAATGTGTCCCTTGTGCCATCATTTTCTGCTTGTGATGCCATTAGCAACCAGTTGGACTCTGCCAATTCCACCACTGCCGGAAGGAAGTAAGGCCGCAGATAAAATCCACGAATCACCTTTGCTGCTGCTTTGTTGCAATTCTTCCTGTGTAAAAATAACCCACTTATCTATTGTGTCCACCTGTCAATAATCATGCTTGAAACTAGAGCACCAGCCTTGGCTGTGCAGCCACTCTAATTTAGTTGCAGTCAATTTCCAAATCAATGGAGGTTCAAGTCAAGTCAAGTCAAGTCAAATTTATTTGTCACATACACATACTCGATGTGCAGTGAAATGAATTTAGAAAGCTAAAGAAAAATGATGCACAATGCAATTGCAATACACATCTCCATGAAATACAATATGAAGAAACATGACCCAAGAATAAAGACGAAAGGTCGTAGTAGTGATCACACTGCAATATCAATGCCCAACAGGTAGAGGATTGTCATCAGGTGGGCACATGCTACATGTGGTTGGTCAGGACACTTAAAATGACAGTAAGTGGCCACTGAAATGACAAAGTGTGAACTCAGTCCAGGTAAGTGGGACTGCTGCAATTGCAAGGTGGAGCTGTGGGAGGTGACGGAGTATGTCCTGCAGCTGATTCATGCATCCTCCATTCCCGTCTTGGCAAGTCAGTTGCTCAAAGACAGCAAAATAATTCAAATCAATATTTCTCTTTCAAATATAATTTGTTTATTGGGAGATGATCTACCCTGTTGGTTAGAATTTGTTGCTATGAGCAAGTATGCATTTTCCAAAACACAACCAAGATTACAATTTGAAATCTAAATCAAGGCTTAGGAAGTAAGACTTTTAATTAAAAACATTTCCACACTGCACTGAATTTGAAACGATGTTTAGGAGAACCTAACTCTGCAATAATCAGATAGAAGTTTTGTCTTACCATTGAACAGCCCAGTGGGCAAGTCTGTGATGGTGGACCTTTTCTAAGAAAACACTTGGGCTTTTCTCCAGAGAGTCTTGAGAGTCCCAGTAACTGCACACAATTGTATTCTGCAGTACTGGATGTCCACTGAATAACTGTAAAAGAGACACCAACACAGGTTCAATCCTTTATTTCAGTCGATGTGTTTCCTCGCACAAAGCAGAGATCTGTCCAGGGACGTTTAACACGATTAACCACAGCATCTTTCTTCGATACTTCTCCATCATTGTCCAGCTAGCCTGAACCACTCTAGCTTGGTTTCATCTTGTTAGCTATGGCAAGAGATTGATTCTCACCAACTTCCTATCCTAAGCTTGCTTCCTTACCTCTATTGTCCCTCAAAGATCTCATATATTTCTCAACTGTGTTTCTCTTGGTGCATTAGCCATAACCCATTGATGACTGTCACCTTTGCCCCTCTCTTCCATTACCTTGAAATTATCAGACTATTTGTTCAACATTTATTGGTTTATTATTCTCAGGTGTACCGAGATACATTCAAAATCTTTGTTTTGCCTGTTATCCAGGCAAATCATACCGTGCATCAGGTATTGCAAAAGAGAAAATAAACAGTGCAAAATATCGTGTTATAACTACAGAGAAAGAGTTGAAGATAGAAAGTGGTGGATAGATTGGGAATACACCCCAAGAGGTCAGTTCAAGAGTCGGATAACAGTGGCAAAAAAATCTGTTCCTGAATCTGTTGGTATGTGCATTCAAGGTTTGGTATCTTCTGCCCAAAGGAGAAGGGGGAAGAGCTTATGATTTGGATGCAAGAGGTCCTTGATTATGTTGGCTGCTTTCCTGAGGCAACGTGAAGTGGGAAGCTGCTTTGTATGATGGACTCAGTTGCATCCATAATTCTATGCAATCTCGAGGTCTTGAGCAGAACATTTGCTAAAACAAGCTGTGATGCTTCTGCAATGCTTCCCAATGCAGAAATTGGTAATGAGTCTTTGCAGACATGATGAATTTCAGTAGTCTTTTGAGGAAGGAGGGGAATTGATGTGCTTTCTTAACCTGTTGCGTCAATGTGGTTGGACCAGGACAAATTGTCGGGGATATTTCCATCTAGGAATTTGCAGATCTCGACCATCTCCAATTCAGTACTAGTGATACAGAATGGGGCGCATACACCACCCATGTCCTGAAGTCAAAGACGAGCTCCTTCGCCTTGCTGACATTGAGGGAGTGGTCACTGTCTCTTCTTCCTGCACTATTGTTGAAGACGACAGTGTCAAATGCAACGTAAACGGGGTCCTGGAAACTTGAAATTTCACAGATTAAATGTTAGAAGACAAAGGTCATTATCTTCATTGGATGCCATACACTCAGTCAATTACATCACTAAAACCATCTATTTCCACATCTACAAAACTGTCCAATCTTACTCCAGCTCAAATTTTCTGCTGTCAAAACTCCTTTCTAGGCCTTCACCACCTCTACACAGAATATTCTAGTGCATTGCTAGCCATTTTATCCTTCATAAACTAACGTCATGAAAATCTCTTGAACCAGTCTATGGACATGCAGCACACATTCACATTTTACCCTGTGCTTACCAACCTATAAGGCCTTCTGGCTAAATAACACTATAATTTTAAAGAAATAAAAATAGACCAGCTGAAAAAACCCAGCAGGTCAGACAGTATCTGTGGAGGCAAAAGAACAGTCAATGTTTCCGGTCGAAATCCTTCATCAAGAGACCCGAAAGGTCAACTGTCCTTTTCCCTCCACGATACTCCCTGACCTTCCGAGTTGCTCCAGCTGCTCTTTTTTTCTGCTACAGATTTCAGTATCTGCAGTCTCCTATGCCTCCAAAATTTTAAATCCTTAAATTCTGCCCTTGACCACCACTGATTCTAAGTGGGGTTGCATAACCGATGGCCAACATCTTCAACTGCCAAGGACTCAAGTTCTGGAATCACTTTGCCACCATTTCCTCCATCAGCACAGTCCTTGAACCATGCTGTTTTGATCAAGTATTTGTGTCAGTGTCACAGGTTGTTCCGCAAATTATCTTTAGGCATTTTGCCAACACTGCAAAAATACAAGTTATTGTTGTAGTCTAAACAAGGGTCCATCCACAAATGTTGCTTGACCCGCTGAAATCCTCCAGTACTTATTTTTGCAGTTTCTTATTTCCTGTCATTTCATGGTTTACAGCTGTTTTCTCACGCAATGAATGCCGTTATTGACATCTTCACGTCAAGTTGCTCTTGCCAAACCACACACAATTTCCTCCTCTGGGAATAATAACATTTCAAATTGCCTGTTGTGATGGCAAAACTGCCCACGGTAGCCGAGCGTCTGAGGTTCAATATCTGGCCCCGTCAGACAAAATGTAAGCACAACTACCTGCCAGACGAGGCTTGGGCTCATTGCTCTGTCCCCACACAATAGTGCAACAATTGCCACTGATGAAAATGCAACTCGAACACTGAGCTCAAGAGTTCAAAAATCAAAGCAGATCTCAAACCCATATCTAGGAGATAACAAGCATTTTAACGATTCAACTCAACATAACTTTTGCAGAGTACATTAACTGTGGAGTTAGTACTGATCAGGATTCACAGCAATGGCCTTTAGTAACACTAAGGGCTGACATACAGATTGAGGAAGCAGGAGTTGTGCTTGTATGTATGAAAGTCACACTGACCTATGAACAGGAATCCAGAAATTAATTTTACATCTAGTTCCTCAGGAAACTATTAGCTTTTGGCACAGAGATGCAGCCAGCTGAAAGACGAGGGAAAGCACGTATACACCTTACAGCTTTCCCCATCCTGTGTACAAACATAAACAAATCATTGTGTTACATGATCTAGTTCACAAATGTGTGTCATCTGCTTGTACGTTTGATGCAGCAATCAAGAGCCCCAACTTGTTCAGTCTGAAGAAGGGTCTCGACCCGAAACATCGCGCATTCCTTCTCTCCCGAGATGCTGCCTGACCCGCTGTATTACTCCACCATTTTGTGTCTTTGCCCCAACTTGTTATCCGCCAGAGGCTCGAGGAGTGAACAAAAGATTTCACTGTAATGAATTAATCGTCACAATGCTTCAATGGAGAACTTTAGGAAGTGATTGACCCCCCCACCCACAATACCAAATACATCCACTCATACCGAAATTTCATGCACAAATGATAAACAAAAGCAACTTGGCCCAGGGTACATTATACTATGAATCAATTCTGTGTGAAATGGTGCCCACTCCAAAACTGGCCAAAGTATTGTACATTTCAACATGTTCTCCTGGCATCAGGTCAGGCACCTCACTACGTCACAAGTTGCCCACTGTGCATTCACTCTTGCTGTAGAAAGTGGAGCATTTGGGGTCAGCCGAGAACCTGTATTTAACACTCACAGGAACACCATGCCACTGGGCCACAACTATGTCTAATTCCAGGGAGAGCTGGCTAACAAATGAACAACTGGCTACTACTCTCTGCACATTCACAGGAGCTTAATCTAACAAGTGCTTCGGCAACATTTTGCACTCGCTCATGCTCGCCTGAATGGTGACACCATTGGAACCATTTCTGCTCAAAGCAGGCAGGGACTGCAGCAATGCTGGGAACCCTTACACCAACGTCAATTATCTCTGCATAAAGACAGATTGTAATGTGCCCTCAATGAGGATGCATTTTAACTCAGAATTATTTATCATGCAAAATTTAAAAATACAGACATAAAGACACATGACATATTTTAGGTGAATACCTATTTTATAGATTACGAGTATGAAGAAAGGGCATGGAGGAAGAATACAGGCCAGCACAGATCACAGAGGCCAGCACAGATCAGCCATAATCGTATTAGAGGGGCAGGCTAGAAGGGACTGACAGCCTCCCCCTGCTCCTACATTGTGTTCCAATATTGTTTCAGACCCCAAAACCAATGCAAAGACTGATCACAAGGTCCAAGTGTCAGGTCTCTGCCTACTTAACTCTCCTCCTTGGTGTCAGCTCTCTGGGTAGCAATCTCTATAGAATTCTGCTCATAACCAAGAGGTTTGTGAGGTGTGGAAGAGTGGAATATGGTGGTGAGAGAGAGTGTGTGTGTGTGTGTGTGTGTGTGTGTGTGTGTGTGTGTATGTGTGTGTGTGTGTATGTGGTGTGTTGGGGTGGGGGAGGTTAAATCTCAGTACCCCTACAGCACGGAAATAGGTCCTTTTACCCAATTCATCATCCATGCTGTCCAAGATGCCTTGTCTAAGCTAGTCCCATTGACTGATTTCCCTACTTTGACATCTCCATTTCAATCAAAAGGGAGGTTAGCCACCAATCTATTTTACAAGCCCACCAATTCCCACAGCTATCTCGACCAAAATCTCCTCCATCCCACTGCCTGTAATTACTCTATTCTCCCAGTTTTCTTCCTGTCATATCTTCTGTGATGATTAGATAATCTACACTGATGTTTCTAATAAGCCTTTTTTCCTTAATCCTGACCTTTACGCTCCCAGTTGACGAGGCTCTCAGACAGGTTGTGGTAGAAGAGGGCAGGTTTAGCACATTAAAAAGGTGAAATCCATTTTCAAGACTCACACTAGAGTTAAGCACTAGACCAATTACATAAAGTAAAGGTAAACAAAGCTTCCCTTTTCACTTACCCGAGTTAGGAATGGCACAGTGAAATCTCTCAGCGCAACCCATTCTTCAGCCCCGTCTGTTATTACAAGGGGTAGATTCTGACGCAGATACTTCTGAAGAACAACTTTTGGATCCACATTCTGCACAGATTCCACGGTTGGGTATTTCTGGCACACCTTTACCAATTAAATAGAGAACCACTCAACCTTGCAAACTAAAACTACAATAACTTAAAACAGGTAATTTCTCCAGATTCCCACTGTAGTGTTTCTTTACAATGTTTATTTTCCCCGCAAATTCCCTCTTGAAGAATAAGCTCCGGCACATTTTGAATCCCAGATGCCAAGTGTTGCCCACGCAAGCACAATTCAGTTATAATCCTAGACTGGCAGGCTAGTCCTGAACAACATTGGCCCCAGAAAGTCATCAGTAATCAGTTCAAATTCTGGCAAGATATTCATCATCTTTGCTGGAGGAAACCCAGGCTGATTATAGTCATGCAAAGTCACTTTGTCCAAGGTAAACTAACTCAAAAAAGGCATTAGAGTACAATGTCCAATCCCAATAAGTCAGCAACCAAAGTAGGGAATGCATAACAAAGCTCAGGATATTTATGGGTTGATCAATTAATAAAAATTCTTCTGTCAGTAAAACTCTTTTTCCCAAAACTCACTTACTTTTATTTTTACCATGAAAATTAAATGAAGAAAATCAACATTTGAATACTGCCACATTGATGACTAGTAGCAAAGATGCACGCTGGTCAATGGGCTTATGTGTTTCATACATGATACCCACACAACGTGGACCCTCTCCAACAGATGCATGAATCGTTACAGTGGCAGAGACCATGAAGGATGATTATTGAACATTATAGTTAACCTGAACAGGGAATTTGAGTCCCAATGAGTTTCATGCAGAAATAAGATTTGACCTCTCTCAGTGAAAGTTCAACCCCACTTCAGAAACATCACAAGATAAAATTTGAGAAGATTTTGTCACAGTGGTTCCACACTCACATTGATGCAGTCAGTCAGTTGTAAGGACTCGATGCCTCTCACAAAATAATAGGGGTTCCTGACCAGGCAGTCTGTGTTGGAGTACAATGTCCAATCCCAATAAGGCAGCAACTAAAAGGTAAGTAATGTGTTTAAGATCATAAGACATAGGAGCAGAATTCGGCCATTCAGCCTATCGAGTCTACTCCATTATTAGCTGATCTATCTTTCCCTCTCAACCCCATACTCCTCTGTAACCTTTGATGTCCTTCTTAGTCAAGAACCTATCAATCTCTGCCTTATAAATAACCAATGTCGTCCACACCCATCTGTGGCAATGAATTCCACAGATTCACCATCCTGTGGCTCTAGAAATTCCTCCTCATCTCCATTTTGAAGGTACATCCTTTTATTCTGAGGCTGTTCCTTCTGGTTCTACTCTCCCATTACTAGAAACATCCTTCCCACATCCACTCAATCGAGGCCTTTCATTAGGTAGGTTTTTTAATGAGATTCTCACCCCCCCCCCCATTTAAATTCTGCCGAGTGCAGGCCAAGAACCTTCAAATAATCCTCATACATTAACCCACGTTTCCATGAGAACTTTTCCATCATTCAAACTCTAATAGACAATAGACAATAGGTGCAGGAGTAGGCCATTCAGCCCTTCGAGCCAGCACCGCCATTCAATGCGATCATGGCTGATCACTCTCAATCAGTACCCCGTTCCTGCCTTCTTCCCATACCCCATAATATTAGGTTAAGTTAAATTTCCAAAGGAAATAGACCACTCTACGGAGAAAAACAATTTTGTTACGGGGCTTGATCGCAATACTAAAATTTACTCCAGGCCTTGGTTCATGAAGCCAAAACATCAACATCAACAGGCCTGGAAATAAGGTACCCCAGAGGAACCAACATCCACAGCATCACAAGCCCAGGTCTGAACACAAAACTCCTCAAATCAAGATCCCAAATACCAGCCTCTGTCCAGACTTGCATTCAAGATGTTTCTAGCATTTTCTGTTTTTATTTCAGATATATAATTAGCATTTGCAGTTTTTTTAATTATCATTTTTTTTTAAAGTGAGCATCGCTGATGGTGAGTGTGAAATTACTATATTGGCATTAAATCCTATTTAACTCATGCCCTTGCCCGTTTGAGCCAACATGCCATTCTGGATGTAGCAATATTCTGGCTAAATTACTAAACTAGTAATGTAAGAAAATAACTGCAGATGCTGGTACAAATCGAAGATATCTATTCACAAAATGCTGGAGTAACTCAGCAGGTCAGGCAGCATCTCAGGAGAGAAGGAATTGGTGACGTTTCGGGTCGAGACCCATCTTCAGACATGAAACGTCGCCCATGCCTTCTCTCCTGAGATGCTGCCTGACCTGCTGAGTTACTAAACTAGTAATATCGAGTCCTGGGCAAAACGCACGGCGCTGGAGGAACTCAGCAGGTCCTGCAGTGAATCGAGAAGCCTGGATAAATGTAACAACGTGCATGGTCGAAACCCACCAGTGCAGCGCAGAAATTTTAATTAACTAATTGGAATTGTTGGTGATCCACAAGGAAACGATTGAATGGGTCACTGTGAACAAAACAACATCTGCTTCAGCGATTTCCTTCCCAATGTCTCTGGGTGACAGGACGAACCGTGGACAGGGAACAGGCAGCAGCAGTGAGCTGTAAGAAATGTCCCAGCAAAGCACTCACTCTGGGTCACAATCAGGGGCCACAAGCTCGGGGCAAACAGGAGTCCGGACATCCAGACGGGAAAAATAAACATTGATCCAGCCTGAAGAAGGCTCCCAACCCGAAATGTCACCTATCCATGTTCTCCAGAGATACTGTCTGACCCGCTGTTACCCCAGCACTTTAATTGTTGATGGTAGATTAATGGTTCCCCCCGCGCCTGAAATGCCAGCAATGGAAACTCTCAGCAGCCGGGGGACGGCGGGTTGTCCGGGGGACGGCGGGGTGGTTGTCCGGGGGACGGCGGGGTGGTTGCCCGGGGGACGGCGGGGTGGTTGTCCGGGGGACGGCGGGGTGGTTGCCCGGGGGACGGCGGGGTGGTTGTCCGGCGGGGGGGTTGTCCGGGGGGGGGGTTGTCGTCCGGGGGGGGGGGGGGGGGTTGTCGTCCGGGGGGGGGGGGGGGGTTGTCGTCCGGGGGGGGGGGGGGTTGTCCGGGGGGGGGGGGGTTGTCCGGGTGGGGGGGGGGGGGTTGTCCGGGTGGGGGGGGGGGGGGTTGTCCGGGTGGGGGGGGGGGGGGTTGTCCGGGGGACGGTCGGTGGGTTCGGGGCCGCGGACACCCACCTGGATGAGCAGGGCGCGGCCGCAGAAGCTGAGGAAGCGGGCGGCGGGGCCGGCGCGGTGCAGGAGGCCGCCGGGCAGGAGCAGCAGCAGCAGCAGCAGCAGCAGGGCGCCGGCGGCCAGCGCCGACCGAGGGCCGGGGGAGCGTCGAGGCCCGCGGCGCAGCAGCGGCTCCAGCGCTCGGAGCCGGGCCGAGGCCGACGTCGGCAATCGCCGTTCCCGCCGCAGCCGATCGAACTCGCCGTCGAAGTGGGCGAGCCTGCGGGAGAAAGGCAGCGAGCGAAGCTCCGACTCCGGCTCGGGCTCGGGCTGGGAGCCGCGGCCCCACCGGCCCACCATCGCCGCCTCCCCTTGGTACCAGCAGCTGCCCACCCGGGAAACAAATTCAGACACCGCCCGCCCGCCGCCGCCGCGGCGCCACAACAACTTGTATCGCGGTGTTTGGGAAGGAAAGGTTGCGACCTCTTTCACAGGCAGGTCGACATTAAGTTGCAAGTACGTTATCAGCTCCCTGTTATCGCTTGGTACCTTTGGTTGTTTACACACAAAAGTCACTAATCCACTACTTTGACCATTTTACCACATCTTTGAATAGAAGTCCATCCCCGTACCTCCTTCAGCAGTTTGTCAGATATTGTTCTTAAAAGTCTTATAAAATATCTATTTTTATATTATTTTACTGTTGTAAACTCTTCTTGGAAGCTAAATGGTAAAAACGGGTCTTGCATTCATTGAACACTTTTAATCATGTCTGGGCACCTCATCCCAACCACAGTATACAGGTGTGAGAACACGTAACAACTCTCAGGGCAATTATACACGACACGACTGTGCAGCCAAATAACAATACAACTAAATCTACAAGTTTGAAGACAACACCACTGTAGTTGGCCAGATATCGAATGGATAATGGACAAGACGGAATACAGGATGGAGATTCAGAACCATGTAACATGAGACAACTTCTCCCTCACTGTCAGCAAGACACAGTTTCCAGGCCCCCACTCCCTCATCTTTACCATGGATGTTGCGGTTTCCAGGCCCCCACTCCCTGATCTTTACCATGGATGTCGTGGTTTCCAGGCCCCCACTCCCTCATCTTTACCATGGATGTCCAGTCACTCTGCACTTCCATCCCCCACAAGGATGGCCGTGAAGCCCCCTGTTTCTTCCTCGACCGGAGAACCAGCCAATCCCCATCTACTTACACTCTCCTCCGCCTAGCAGAACTGCCTCTTACCCTTAACAACTTCTCATTTGACTCCTCCCACTTCCTCCAAACCAGAGGCGTAGCTATGGGCACTCGCATGGGCCCTAGCTACGCCTGCCTCTTTGTCGGGTACGTCGAACAATCCCTGTTCCGGACGTACACTGGCCCCATCCCCGAACTCTACCTCCGCTACATCGACGTCTGCATTGGTGCTACCTCTTGTACCCATGCAGAACTCACTGACTTCATACACTTCACTTCCAATTTCCATCCTGCCCTTAAATATACTTGAACTATCTCCGACATCTCTCTCCCGTTTCTGGACCTCACCATCTCCATCACAGGAGACAGACTAGTGACTGACATTTACTATAAACCCACTGACTCGCACAGCTATCTGGACTACACTTCTTCCCACCCTGTCACCGCCGACTGCCGAGGCCCACCTGAGGCTGCCATCCGCTGACCGGGCCGACCGCCACTTACCCGGGCTCCAGTTCCCCACGGGCCTCCCCCAGCGACCGTGTCGACCCGCGCCACTCCACCGCCCAGCAGCAGGTCGCAGCCGTCGCTGTACCCGGCTCCCAGGACCAACAACAGGCCGCAGCTCCACCCAGCGCCCACAGACACCGCACTGGGCCCACAGCCCCCACCAGGCAGAGTCCCACAAAACCGCTGAGTCCAAAGACAGGAATTCAAAAATCAAGACAAAGATGGGAAACAGATCTGAATATTAGCATTGATGAACCAAGTTGGGAAAGATTGTGTTTAGAAAGTATGAAAAATACTATTAATGTGAGATATAGTTTAGTACAATACAATTTTTTACATCAACTATATTTAACTCCGAAAAAATTAAACAATTTAAATCCAAATTTACCTGAAATTTGTTTTAGATGCAACCAGGATGTGGGTACTTTTTTACACTCCACATGGGCATGTCCTAAGGTAACTCCTTTTTGGAAAGACCTAAAAAACTTTTTGGAACAATTGATGAATAAGACCATACCATTGGATTCAAGGTTGTTTTTATTGGGAGATACTAAAGGAATATTACCAAGATTAATTTTAGATAAATATCAGGAAAGATTTCTCAAAATAGCAATAGCAATAGCAAAAAAATGTGTGGCGGTCACTTGGAAAGATCACAATGAAATAAGAATTGCAAGATGGTATGCAGAAATGCGTAGTTGTATCCCATTAGAAAAAGCTACTTATAACCTGAGAAATAAATATGATTTCTTTTTGAAACTTTGGAACCCATTCACTTTAAAACTAGGATTAAGAATTGGAAATATTTAATTTCAGGATTGTTTTGATACCCCTAAAAAGAATTTAATAAGAAATCAGCCGGAAGTGTTTCCCTCTTGTCTCCAGGTTCCCTTCTTTCTTCTTTCTTTCTTTCTTTCCTTTTTTAAATTTTTTATTTCTTTATCTTTCTTCTTCTCCTTTTTCCTCTTTTTTCTAACTGGGGGGTGGGGGGTTGTGGGTGGGGAGATAATACAGAACAATACAGGTATAATCGAATTTAAATGTATAATCGAATTTATAATGTAGGTACCATCGCGTACTATGAGTTCATACATGTATTTGTTTTGTTAAAATTTAAATTAAAAAAATTTTTTTAAACAAAAACAAAAACAAAAAAAAACGCTGGGTCCTACTGCCCACCCTCTACTACAGGTAACCGCAGCCAGTTCTACACTGGATCTCCCCCTTCCCCCTCTAGCCAGGCTACCCTAACTACTCCCCACATCGGTCCTCATGCCCCCCTCTGCTCTGTTAACCCACCACCCCCTCACCATACATCCCCTCCACCTCCACCTGCCCCCCTACCTCCATCCGACCCCAACCCCCACCATTGCCGTGTGTTCACCATCCCCCCTGACCTCCCCCTTTCAGACACCGAACGGTCCGTCCTCAGCAGAGACCTTACCTTTGTTCCCCTCCGCCCCCACATCAACGAGTTCCGCGTCCGCTCTTCTTCCTCCGCCTCCGAGCCTTTTTCCATGGGAAGGAGTCCTCACCCCCCACTGATGACCCCTTCTCCCGTCTCCAACGGACCCCCTCCTCCTGGACCCCCCGGTTGGCCATCTACCCTCACTGGAACTTTTTATCTCCAACTGCCGCCGTGACATTAACCGCCTCAAATTCTCCACTCCCCTGACTAACTCTAACCTCTCCCCTCCTGAACGTGCAGCCCTCCACTCACTCCGCAACAACCCGGACTTAATCATCAAACCCGCTGACAAGGGAGGTGCTGTGGTAGTCTGGCGTGCTGACCTCTACCGGACCGAGGCCAGACGACAACTCTCAGACACCTCTTCCTGCCTATCCCTGGACCATGACCCCACCGACAAACACCAAACCTTTATCATCAGCACCATCACGGACCTCATCATCTCCGGCGATCTACCCTCCAATGCCTCCAAACTCATAGTTCCCCAGCCTCGCAAGGCCCGATTCTACCTCCTACCCAAAATCCATAAACAGAACTGTCCCGGCAGACCCATTGTCTCTGCCTGCTCATGTCCCACCGAACATATTTCCACCTACCTCGACTCCATCCTATCCCCCCTGGTTAAATCCCTCCCCACCTACGTCCAAGACACCTCACACGCTCTCCATCTCCTCGATAACTTCCGGTTCCCAGGCCCCCACTCCCACATCTTTACCATGGATGTCCAGTCACTCTACACTTCCATCCCCCACAAGGATGGTCTTGAAGCCCTCCGTTTCTTCCTCGACCGTAGAACCAGCCAATCTCCATCTACCAACACTCTCCTCCGCCTAGCAGAGCAGGTTCTTACCCTCAACAACTTCTCCTTTGACTCCTCCCACTTCCTCCAAACCAGAGGCGTAGCTATGGGCACTCGCATGGGCCCTGGCTACGCTTGCCTCTTTGTCGGGTACGTCGAACAATCCCTGTTCCGGGCGTACACCGGCCCCATCCCCGAACTCTACCTCTGCTACATCGACGACTGCATTGGTGCTACCTCTTGTACCCATGCAGAACCCACTGACTTCATACACTTCACTTCCAATTTCCATCCTGCCCTTAAATATACCTGGACTATCTCCGACATCTCCCTCCCGTTTCTGGACCTCACCATCTCCATCACAGGAGACAGACTAGTGACGGACATTTACTATAAACCCACTGACTCGCACAGCTATCTGGACTACACTTCTTCCCACCCGGTCCCCTGCAAAAAGTCTATCCCCCCTACTCCCAATTCCTCCGTCTACGCCGCATCTGCGCCCGGGGTGAGGTGTTTCACACTAGGGCTTCAGAGATGTCCTCGTTCTTCAGGAAACGGGGCTTCCCCTCCTCCATTATAGATGAGGCTCTCACTAGGGTCTCTTCTACATCCCGCAGCTCCGCTCTTGCTCCCCCTCCCCCCACTCGCAATAAGGACAGAATCCCCCTCGTTCTCACCTTCCACCCCACCAGCCAGCGGATCCAACAAATCATCCGCTAACATTTCCGTCACCTACAACGGGACCCCACCACTGGCCATATCTTCCCATCCCCTCCCCTCTCTGCGTTCCGCAGAGACCGTTCCCTCCGTAACTCCCTGGTCCACTCGTCCCTTCCTACCCAAACCACCCCAACCCCGGGCACTTTCCCCTGCAACCGCACGAGATGCAACACCTGTCCCTTTACCTCCCCCATCAACTCCATCCAAGGACCCAAACTGTCTTTCCAGGGGAGACAAAGGTTCACCTGCACCTCCTCAGGCCTCCTCCAGTGCCATAGTGAAGCCCACCGGAAATTGGAGGAACAACACCTCATATTTCGCTTGGGCAGCTTGCAGCCCAGCGGTATGAACATTAACTTCTTCAACTTTAGATAGTTCTTCTGTCCCTCTCTTCCCCCCCCCCTCCCCAGTTCTCCCTCTAACTTCCTGTCTCCACCTATATCCTTCCTTTGTCCCTCCCCCTGACATCAGTCTGAAGAAGGGTCTCGACCCGAAACGTCACCCATTCCTTCTCTCCTGAGATGCTGCCTGACCTGCTGAGTTACTCCAGCATTTTGTGAATAAATACCTTCGATTTGTACCAGCATCTGCAGTTATTTTGTTACACTAGATGATAGTGGTTGACTTCAGGAAGCAAAGCAGTACGCACACCCCAGTATACAGTGATGGCAGCACGGCAGATGGTCAAAAGCTTAAAGTTCCCAGGAATAAAGACTGCTAGCAATTTGTCCTGGACTAGCCATTGTTGAAGCAATGGCCTAGAAAGCACAAAAATGCCTCTACTTCCTTCGAAGGCTTGGGAAGTTTGTCATGTCCCCAATAATCCTCACCAACTTCTACAGATGTCAAAGAAATAATCTTATTGGGATGCATCACTGCCTGGTTTGGTAACAGCTCCATCCAAGACTGCAACAAATTGCAGAGAGGTGTGGACGTAGCCCAGACCATCGCACTAACCAGCCTCCCTTCCCTTGACTCCATCTACACTTCACGTTACAAGGCTGCCAGCGTAATCAAGGACCAGTCTCACCTCGGCCTCTCCCTCTTCTCCCCTCTCCCGTCAAGCAGGAAATACAGAAGTTTCAGATTCAGGAACAGTTTCTTCCCAGCTGTTATCAGGCAACTGAACGGTTCTCTCATCAGCTAAATTGTAGTCCTGACCTCCCATCTCCCATCTTTTATTGGACTTTAATGTTATATCATTGCATTAAATGTTGTGCCTTTTATCCTTTATCTGTGCTTGTAGAAGAAAAAATGAAAATCTTTATTTACTTAATTTTGATTGGAATTAAATAATGTGACGAAAGGGTGTGCGGACGTGGCAATTAGCATCTCGTTGACCAGGTGCAGAAGATCATGGGAATTAGCAGAATAAGTTTCAGATGCATTATCCCTTCTAGAATTGTTTTCTCTTGTCTTGTCATAGTGTTGGTAAAAAACACAACAAATTAGGACCTAGATAAGGAAGCCTGTTTCTCAGTGGAAAGCTACTGAATGCTGGATCACAATAGTTACTTATTGTGATCAAAAACACAGCAGCAATAGTTGGGTAGACCACCCACACCCCCTACCGATAGTAGCGCAGCAACGTTGCTGTAAATGGGGGCTTATGATTGGCTTGAAGAGGGGCCGGTGGCGCGGACTGCTTGAAAGGTGTGATAGAATAATGTCAAGATGCCCTTGTATTATGTTTGACTTGTATTAACCATCTATTGTTGAAAAAGATAAGCATAAACAAAAAGTATATCATGACTAATGAAATAATTAATACCCATTTAGTAGATAGTAATAACAGGAAAATATATAGCCAAGGATGAAGTATATTATCATATAGTTGTATCTAACAAAAAAAAGGTGTTTACTGCACTGTATAACTCAGCTATTCCGCTGCAAAGACAGAACTGGTGAGCAGTTAACTGCCGCTATCTTTCCATGATATCATGCAATAAAGCCTCTTGAAGTGAACCTCGAAGTCTCTGTTTTCCTTTAATTTTCCTCTAAGTCAATTTCCTCGACAGTGCTTTTATCTTTTATCCTTTATCTGGATGGCTTGATGGTATTCATGTTTAGTTTTTCTTTGACTGGATAGCAGTCAAAAGCTTTTCACTGTACCTTGGTACACGTGACAATATTAAATGAAAGTACTGATGTCTCAACCCTCAGACCATAGTTTCATAACCTGTTATCTCTGTCTCTAATTAGAATGTTGGCCTTATTGAGACAGCACTAAATCAGCACAGGTGGCAAAGCAAATATTAAGTTCTTTTGGGAACAAAAGAAAAGAGAATTATCTGAGAATAAACCAAACCTTCAACAGTGTTTCTTCAAATTGGAAGGATGGCATAAAGATGCGATTTCTCAGGGACAAAAAAGGTCACAAAGCCTTCAACATAATGGGAAGACACATGCTAAAACTGCACCATATGCCACATCAATAAATGCCTAAAGTATTTTAATTCAGATTCCATGCACGAACTAGTCATTAGCCTTTTCTGTTTATAAATGAAGGGCTGAATGATTATTGGAGTCGCCTTTCCCCACTTTATTGAGCTTTTTAAATTACGCCAATATTGTAATTTGAGAGCAGAGGTAAAATATAATGAAATCATTAATGGTCATTGCATTTTAAAAAACATTAAAACTGCAAAATTTTGAGACTTATTGAGGGTGTGTTTAATCTGAGACACATACTCAACATGTTGTAATTGAAAAGCAAAGTACTAAAAATGCTAAACTAGAACAAATAATGCTAGAAATACTCCGCAGGTCAGACTGCATTTATGGAGAATCAGAATTAATGACATAATTTCATTTAAAATCTAAATTTATCATGAAACAGCTGATTCTGACTGCAGTCATAAAAAAAACTATCTTGTGGACCAATGCCCAGTGTCTGCCTCAAACTGTAAGATAGGTTTTGTAAGTATGGAGCCACGTGCAACAGGAATGCTCCAAGTGCTGCCGTTGCCTTCCCCCGAGATCTCTGCTACCTTCATTCTGGTCACTCCGCTGAATTTTACTCCACAGTTTCTCCTATATCAAGCCAGTGAATGCACTGCAGACCATGGATTACTTTAGAAAAGTACTTTAGGAAGTCATCAAAAACATTACTGAGGAAGATACACACAATCTCCCAAATGTTCTAGGGGCCGGAGAACCTAGGGTGATGGAGGAACTGAAGGAAATCCACATTAGGCAGGAAATGGTTTTGGGTAGACTGATGGGACTGAAGGCTGATAAATCCCCAGCAATGGCAGGTATTCCTGGGAATAATGCAGAGGTTGCAGGATGAATTTATTCCAAAGAGGCGGAAAGACTCTAAGGGGAGTAAGAGACACCTGTGGCTGACAAGGGAAGTCAAAGACAGCATAAAAATTAAGGAGAGGAAGTATAACATAGCAAAGAAGAGTGGGAAGACAGAGGATTGGGACTCTTTTAAAGAGCAACAAAAGTTAACTAAAAAGGCAATACGGGGAGAAAAGATGAGGTACGAGGGTAAACTAGCCAATAATATAAAGGAGGATAGCAAAAGTTTTTTTAGGTACGTGAAGAGGAAAAAAATAGTCAAGGCAAATGTGGGTCCCTTGAAGACAGAAGCAGGGGAATTTATTATGGGGAACAAAGAAATGGCAGACGAGTTAAACCGTTACTTTGGATCTGTCTTCACTGAGGAAGATACACACAATCTCCCAAATGTTCTAGGGGCCAGAGAACCTAGGGTGATGGAGGAACTGAAGGAAATACACATTAGGCAGGAAATGATTTTGGGTAGACTGATGGGACTGAAGGCTGATAAATCCCCAGGGCCTGATGGTCTGCATCCCAGGGTACTTAAGGAGGTGGCTCTAGAAATAGTGGAAGCATTGGAGATCATTTTTCAATGTTCTATAGATTCAGGATCAGTTCCTGTGGATTGGAGGATAGCAAATATTATCCCACTTTTTAAGAAAGGAGGGAGAGAGAAAACGGGTAATTATAGACCAGTTAGTCTGACATCAGTGGTGGGGAAGATGCTAGAGTCAATTATAAAAGACGAAATTGCTGAGCATTTGGATAGCAGTAACGGGATCATTCCGAGTCAGCATGGATTTACGAAGGGGAAATCATGCTTGACAAATCTACTGGAATTTTTTGAGGATGTAACTAGGAAAATTGACAGGGGAGAGTCGGTGGATGTGGTGTACCTCGACTTTCAGAAAGCCTTCGACAAGGTCCCACATAGGAGATTAGTGGGCAAAATTAGAGCACATGGTATTGGGGGTAGGGTACTGACATGGATAGACAATTGGTTGACAGACAGAAAGCAAAGAGTGGGGATAAATGGGTCCCTTTCGGAATGGCAGGTAGTGACCAGTGGGGTACCGCAAGGTTCGGTGCTGGGACCCCAGCTATTTACGATATACATTAATGACTTAGATGAAGGGATTAAAAGTACCATTAGCAAATTTGCAGATGATACTAAGCTGGGGGGTAGTGTGAATTGTGAGGAAGATGCAATAAGGCTGCAGGGTGACTTGGACAGGTTGTGTGAGTGGGCGGATACATGGCAGATGCAGTTTAATGTAGATAAGTGTGAGCTTATTCACTTTGGAAGTAAGAATAGAAAGGCAGATTATTATCTGAATGGTGTCAAGTTAGGAAGAGGGGATGTTCAACGAGATCTGGGTGTCCTAGTGCATCAGTCACTGAAAGGAAGCATGCAGGTACAGCAGGCAGTGAAGAAAGCCAATGGAATGTTGGCCTTCGTAACAAGAGGAGTTGAGTATAGGAGCAAAGAGGTCCTTCTACAGTTGTACCGGGCCCTGGTGAGACTGCACCTGGAGTACTGTGTGCAGTTTTGGTCTCCAAATTTGAGGAAGGATATTCTTGCTATTGAGGGCGTGCAGCGTAGGTTCACTAGGTTAATTCCCGGAATGGCGGGACTGTCGTATGTTGAAAGGCTGGAGCAATTAGGCTTGTATACACTGGAATTTAGAAGGATGAGGGGGGATCTTATTGAAACATATAAGATAATTAGGGGATTGGACACATTAGAGGCAGGAAACATGTTCCCAATGTTGGGGGAGTCCAGAACAAGGGGCCACAGTTTAAGAATTAGGGGTAGGCCATTTAGAACGGAGATGAGGAAGAACTTTTTCAGTCAGAGAGTGGTGAAGGTGTGGAATTCTCTGCCTCAGAAGGCAGTGGAGGCCAGTTCGTTGGATGCTTTCAAGAGAGAGCTGGATAGAGCTCTTAAGGATAGCGGAGTGAGGGGGTATGGGGAGAAGGCAGGAACGGGGTACTGATTGAGAGTGATCAGCCATGATCGCATTGAATGGCGGTGCTGGCTCGAAGGGCTGAATGGCCTACTCCTGCACCTATTGTCTATTGTTAAAAATGTCTCTTTTCCCCCAAATCTACAATGTCATGGAGTGGGTACTATTGATTAATCACTTCTCATATATTGAAATGCTCAGGTTTGAATTAACCATCACTTTACTCCTGCATTCTCCAAAATGGTATAAGACCAAATATTCAGGCTAACACTAATGATCAAATTTATTTACACCATATTTAATTACACAGAAGCAAGCAATTATTTAGCAGATAATTTGCAAAACAAAGCTCGATTTATATACATCTTTAAGCTTCCTGTATCCAAAATAATAACCTTAAATCAGATTGTTTGATATTTTTAATAAACCTTTCATTAACGTAATGCAGTGTCTCTGCCTGCAAGGGTTCTATCTGAATCAAGTGATATGGAAACAAATGTTTGAAACCACGGTCTTTAAAATGTTGAATGTATTTGCATTTTGCTTCTTAAAATAGAATTATTTAGATATGTATGAAATTCAGTTGAAAAATATACAAATGTTATCATTTAGGCCACAAAGTGCTTGCTGTGTGTAACCAGGAGCTAAACTATGTTCTTATTCCATCGTTCCTAAGATTAAAATTTCGAATATTTCGAAAAACAGCGAATATGGCTTCAGAAAACAAAATGCAAGTGCTCCTGTTCCTATTCATTCACAACGATATCTAGTACTGATGTTTGAAACTGGTTATAATCTCTGGATGCTTCATTGGGACTGCCTTCGCAAATGATATCTCTGCATCTCAGAATTCCTGCAGTGGACAGGGATACATTAGGACAATTAAGACAGAAGAGCCTGCAGAAATTGGACCCTTGAGCAACAAAACAAAGCGCTGGAGCAACTCAACTGGTCAACGGGACCATGTCGTGGTCGGGATCCATCCTTAGATTCAGGATAATTGCTGCTCCTATACTATTGTAAATAGTGAAAGGGAAACCGTTAATGAAAGTGGATGAAATTATAAGTAAAAAGATGTGTAAATGCTTTGGGCAGGAATAGTTGTGAAAACTAGAGATTCATGGAGTGGCAGAATGAAGGGAACTGTGGTCCCAAGCCAATTTGTCTGAACATCGTCTATTAATAATATGTAAAACAGTCAGCAATTCAGTCCAGAAAGTTGGGCAGTGTAAACACGAGGTAGAGTGAAGAATGACCAGGGAGAAACTGGGATTAAGAAATAATTGGGTTGAGGTATTTGGAGTCAAGTTTAGGTAAATAAAATTTGTTGCAGGGTAGGATTTTGGCAAAAGAATCTTGTAAAATTTGTAGATAACAGAGGATGGAGCGTTGGAGGTAGCAGTTAGTACGTGGAGAGTGAAGTCTGGTAAATCAGAAAGGCACGAAGGAGAGCTTCTATCATCCTGTGATGAGGCAGGGAGGTGATGTTATTTTGGACGATTACGTGGATTGTATAATGACAGACCAGGTACCCAGTCAAAGCTCAATTCGGATAAATGGGATAACGTGAATACACATACTGGGATTCATCACCCGATCAATTCGGAAGGTGGTGGATGAGGGTTGGTATGGATTGCTTCCCTTGAAATCAGAACCGGGTGTCTTTAGCCTTGTGATGATGAACAATAGTAAGCTTTAAAATAAGTTTAGTTTAGTTTATTGTCACATGTACCGAGGTCCTGCTAACCGGGCAGCGGAAAGACGATACACGTTAACAATGAATGTATTGTATCAAACCAGCTAAGCTGGAATAAAAGAGTGTTGAAAAGGTAAACCTGTGTTTGATTTCACATACAGTATGCATGCCAGCTCATCAGTTTTTATGAACTTTGTCAGTGAATGGGTGGATTTAAATAACTACTTGGAGTTCTGCAATTGATAAAACCTTTGAGTACTATAATGTTCTGCTGGTACGCGAGAAAAAGATAATATAAATCAAACATGAGACAGCAAGGAATGGAATCACAATGGTTGCAAAGGTGCATTTGATGGTCAGATGGCTGAGAAGAATGTGAAAGTCCAGGTTATATTGTCAAGGAAAGAGTGAACCAAAGTTGAATCACACAAGGGCCTGTGCAGTCTTAGTCGAGGTGGAAATCCAGTTATTCAACTGATTAATGCAGGAAAAGCACGAGATTAGTGATGAGGCGGCATGGGAACGGGAGGATGGGAAAGTGAGGTTAAGTTTTTGGTTGAAGAGCTGAATGTAGATCTTTCAATGATTACATTTTAAAAAGTAGAAGGTAGCCAAAGTGAATGCTCAATAATATTAGCCAACATTGAGATTCGGAGAGGTAATGAGATTACCTGGAGCTTTGAGAAGAGCTTGTGATATTCAGTGTTAGCTGTGGCTTAAGTTAGTGCTTCTCTCATCTTTGAATCAGAAGGTGTGTTCAATGCTACTTCAAACATTTGAGCATAAAGCCAAGGCGGACCTCTCAGTTTAGTTAAGGGAATACTGTACGTTGGAAATGTTGTCTTTTAATTTAAACTTTCAACCAACAATCCATCTCGCCTCTTCCATCATTTATAAATATTTCAAGACATTATTGAAGACAAGCAAGGAAGTTCTCTCATTGTCCAGCTAATATTTATCCCAGCAACATCACCCATCGTTCATTTTGTTGGTCATACATTCTCTGCATGTATAAATTAATGTGACATTTCTGATGTCGTAAGAGCGTACACTTTGATTACTTCTTGCGAGTGAAGTGTAATATGTCCTGCAGTGGTCAGAGGTGCTATATAGCTGTCTTCCCCCCCCCCCCCCCCTTTCTCATGAAGAATGTGTGTTCAGAAAGGAATTGTGCAAATGGAGCATCTTCAAAGTATGGACATCAGTTATTGAACATGTACAGCAATGATTGTAGCAATCTTGAACCTAAGATAGGTGGAGTAGTTGATAGTGAGGTAGATTTTCAAAGTCTACAGAGAGACTTGGGCCTTTTGGAAGGGTGGGCTGAAAGATGGCAGATGGAGTTTAATGCTGATAAGTGTGAGGTGCTGCATTTTGGTAGGACAAATCAAAATAGGACGTACAGGGTAAATGGTAGGGAATTGAGGAATGCAGTGGAACAGAGGGATCTGGGAATAACTGTGCATTGTTCCCTGAAGGTGGAATCTCATGTGGATAGGGTGGTGAAGAAGGCGTTTGGTATGCTTGCCTTTATAAATCAGAGCATCGAGTATAGAAGTTGGGATGTAATGTTGAAATTGTACAGGGCATTGGTGAGGCCAAATCTGGAGTATGGTCGCCAAATTATAGGAAGGATGTCGACAAAATGGAGAGGGTACAGAGGAGATTTACTAGAATGTTGCCTGGGTTTCAGCACTTAGGCTACAGAGAGAGGTTGAACAGGTTGGGTCTTTATTCTTTGGAGCGTAGAAGGTTGAGGGGGGACTTGATAGAGGTTTTTAAAATTTTGAGAGGGACGGACAGAGTTGACGTGGGTAGGCTTTTCCCTTTGAGAGTGGGGAAGATTCCAACAAGGGGACATAGCTTCAGAATTGAGGGACAAAGGTTTAGGGGTAACATGAGGGGGAACTTCTTTACTCAGAGGGTTGTGGCTGTATGGAATGGGCTTCCGGTGGAAGTGGTGGAGGCTGGCTCGATTTTATTATTTAAGAGTAAATTGGATAGGTATATGGATAGGAGGGGATTGGAGGGTTATGGTCTGAGTGCAGGTAGATGAGACTAGGTCAGGGAGAATGGTCGGCGTGGACTGGTAGGGCCGGACAGGCCTGTTTCCATGCTGTAGTTGTTATATGTTATATATAACAGCAGAGTGAAACAAAACAGATTGGAAGAGACATTGAGAGGGGAGGCATTGAAAAAAATGATAAAGGAAACACACAATTCAATGAAAAATTACTATCTGCAGCCTTTCAAACTATGAGAAAACCGAATAATTGCAATTTCCCCCGGTTTCACAGTGAAACAGTGCTTGCAGCTGTACTCTTTGAGAATGGGGTAACGATGTGGAGTATTGACGGGCAACTTTCCTGATGTACTGCTTTGCAATAAATGATTTATTATTTTTCAATCCTTGTTTTGTTTTGTTTTTAAATTTAGTTTTGAAACCAGGTTTGGCATAAAGCTGTTTTCTTGGTTTAAAGTAATAAATCATTCATGATTGTTAATATCAAGCATTCTCAAACAAGATGCAAACCAGATGGACCCTTCTCCTATTGGCCTTTAGATTGCTTTGGAATTCTTATCTTAAGTAAGGAGATTGTAATTCATGAACTGGTCTACATTGACACTCCAGTCCAAGGAATACTACCCATAAGTTTAGTCAACAAAATATTAAACCATGCCTTGGACTGCCACATTATTTGGATATGAAGGTTGCTTATCATGTTTGTACAAGGGCAAAGGCTTCTCATCTAGTCTTAATCAAGTTATCCCTGTTAAAAAACAAGTTGATCATTGAATCAAAAATGCTTTATTGGCCGTGAATTCCTTAAGTCATCAAATCCAATTTCAATGGGCCACAATGGCCAAGGTGAAAGGTGTCAATGATTCCTTCAGATTCCATCAAACCACATCCAAATTTGTCAATGCACTATGGGAACTACACTCGCCCCCCTGCAGGACCTATACATCAGGAGGTGCACATCCAGAGCCAGCAACATTATGGGGGACCCCTACCATCCCAGCAAGACTGTTCCAGCTGCTACGGTCAGGCAAACGCCTCCGCTGTCATGCTGTGAAAACAGAGAGGATGAGACGGAGTTTCTTCCCACAGACCATCAGGACTGTTAACTCTCATATCACCAGGGACTAATTTAATTTACTGTATTAATTTATTTTTTGTGTTAAATTTATTTTTTCTATTCTGTTTTGTAGTTTTAGCACAATCCGCAGGCGTTGCCACTTTCATTTCACTGCACATCTTGTATATGTATGTGACACATAAAGTTGACTTGACAATGTGGCTCAGAGCTTCAGCTAACCACTTTAACATTGCAGATTTTAATGTGACATAACATTTTTTCAGTTTATATATTAATGGGCTATATCATTATTTAAAACTGTACCCTCCACAGTTGTACGTTTATTTGCAAATCAGTAATACTTGGAGTCTCCCTGCTCTTTAATTTATTGCTAAAACGCCTCAATTTTGTGTTCTGAATCTATGCTCATTGGATATTACCTAAACTCACTTCTTGGCTGAAGATGGCAGGTGACTTTATTTTCATTTAATCTGGGCTCCATTGTTCAACATTTACACTGTTTGCCTTATACCTGAATTACCTCACTCTAATTTCCCATTATTGGGAATGAAGAAATAGAATGGAAAGTTCATTGGACATGCACCCTCCACATAATTCAGAATGAACTCCAAGTGAAGGTGAGAAACCCAAAGCCTGAATGAATCAAATATCAGATTGTTTGATGAGTGATGCTGTGTACAGGTATTTTTAAAAAGTACTGGCTCCAAAGTTCATCTCTGAAGGATCTTATTGAGTAATATCAAGAGACTCTACTCCATTTCTACTCTCCTTTTTTACATTTCATGGACTTTTGCTCAATTTTTCACTATCCCACCTCATCTCTGCACCATCTTGTTACTTCAAGGGAGTGATTCAGAGTGATTTTTCTAGGCTCCTGAGAATTCAACTTAGGGCTACAAGAGATAAAAGATGACTGGTCACAGAAGGCACATTTACTCCACTGGGAGCAGGGCGGACAAGGAAAAGGATTTGCTTCCAGCCCTTGCACCTCTGTCAGTCTTGCTGGTAGGTTGCAGCGACAGATCTTGTTGGCACAGTTGCTCGTTGCTGCCCTGCGCATGTTCCTAACTCCAGGTAAAACTGTCCACTAGGAATTTTACCATCGAGAATTTCATCCACAGCCAAACATGCGAGAGGACCACTCGGGATGCCTCAAAACTCTTCACAACCAATGCGTTTTTTGAAGTGCACTGTTGCAAAGTAGGAAGTGCTGCAGCCAATTCCAAAGCAAAATGCTCTCACGAACAGAAAAATGAAAATGGACAGATAGCCATTTGACTGATATTGGTTAAAACCACGTTTTATTTACACAACCAGTTAAGACTCATCTGAAAAAGCAGCACCCTCCTTGGACTGTCAAAGTAGACTGTTGTACTCAAGTGGAGATTTCAATGATACTTACCATCCAGATGAGTGATTGAGTGTACACAACAATAATGTTCCACACGGTTGTTAAAGTGAAATCAGCTGATCTGGAGCTGTAACATCCATGCAGCAACGATGAGCCAGCCACTCTCCTGTTGTGAAATGTTTGCAGCTCCGTCAGCATCTACTCTTTGAGTCTGACCTATATCCTTTGATAAGCTTTAATGGTGCCAACTTCTGAGGTTTTGTGTTCACTGATTTGAGAGGTACTTTACTTGGCCATGTTTGTACAATTGAGAAAGGCTGTATCTGATTAGCATAAGCTACAAAATTAGTTATTGGTCTGAACTTTTCTGTCGTTGGTAGATTAAAAGTTTCCTTATCCAGAAACTGCTGCTAATGATAGCAAGATCTGAGAAATGCTGTTAAGCAATTAAAAATTGTATACATTGATGGTGAAGCCGTCTGTTTTCATTTCTTATAGAACTACTGACCTGCACTTATAAATCCCAAAGTTAAGGGATATAACATACTGAAATTACCATGTGAACCAAGTACAAGTCCAGCCTTGTGTTGTGGTGTGATGGGCCCCTATACAGTGTGCACACTGAGATGTTCAGAGTAAACTATGACCATTGCATTCACTAGCTTGTGTACTTATCTTTAATTGGAAATAAAAATCCTACTAACAATAAGCACCTTCCCTCTCTTTGCAAGAACAATTACATTAGTTGGTAAAAAATATGAAATGATTCATTGAAGTATGTAGCAAAATGGAAACTGAGGTGTGGCATTTGCGCAAATTTGGTCAGTGAAAATGGATTTCCAGACCATTCTGTTAAAAAATGAAACAAACAAGTTGTGTGGTGAATGGTGCAGTGTGTAAATTCTCAAACCAAAAATCTCGAATGAGTTTCAACCAACAAGTGGGCTAACGGTTTTAGCACAGTTTCCAGCACTTAGTTTGTGGCAGGGGTTCACATGTAATAACACTTGCATTTAACTGAGGGAGAGCAGTGTTCAGTATACCAATTAAACAAGCTTACCTTTGTTCAAATGAAACCTGGTTATCATTTTAGGCAGGATTGTTGCCGCCTAAATTAGTAAGTGGCATAAGAGAGGCATGGACCAAATTGAAGAATTGCAGGCAGACTAACACTTTAATATTGTTTTTTCACCCTTGCTTATGCAAACTGAATATTCTTCTCAGTACACAAAACCACAATGGTATTCCAATGAGTCATTATGCTCAAACAGTTATCAATTTGGTAAAGTGCTTTGAGATATTTTGATGTGATAAGGTGCTTTATAAATTAATATCTCATCAGTACTACCTTTATAAAACCAACTTGGTCTGAACAGCTAGGAAGATTCAGGCATCGTTATGATAAATGCCACGTTTCACATCAGAAGTATACAAAATCCTTTCTTCCACTTTTCTCTCCACTCCCCTTGAAAAAAAATCCTGGGGTACACTTCTATTAGCAGTTAATATCCCACAACTATGTTAGATAAGTGGTCACTCTTATATCTGGAACAGGAGGAAACAAAATCAGAACCAATTTATTATAATACCCACACATCTACTTTTCAGAGGGCATTCATTGGAAAGCACTTAAATGGGTTAATGTTGATTTTTTTTTTACAAGCCACTCTAAGAGTCTCAGCTGCCAAAATGGCTGATCAAATCATTTTTCTAGAGACAGGAAAATGAACATTGTTCTCCATTCAGAAGAAGACAGGGAATGCCTCAATGGAAAGGGTGATGCTAGTGTAGAACCCTTAAAGAGAGCATCAGATCTATCTCCTGTTAAACAATGGGAAGGATAGATTTTGCTGGCTAATGGCATTCAGACCCAAAGTAGTTGGATTAATACAGGTCTCACTGAATGACAGAACGCATTACTAAGTTGAGGGCTTTAAATGTCTTCTCCTGTTCCTAAGGATGGCTCAGTTACATGTTGGCATTACTAAGTGTTTCACCAGAGGAGAGAATGTCCGTTTGAATCTTCACACTTCAATTCATAAAAAACCACAAGAAGATTCAAAGAATCAGATAAGCAATAAAGTACGACCACATGCACCGTAATAATTCAGACAAGAGTTCAGTTTGGAATGTCAGAATGTCACAATGATGTCAAACGGACAGTTTCACAAATAAATAACATAACATGTCTTTCTTGTCCCTTCCCCCCCACCGATTCCGAATTTTACACTGAAGATAGTTCATCCACGTTCATGCCACCAAAAAAATTACAGCTGAATCCATTACACAACAGGATAGACACCGTTTGAAAAGATGCAGATCAAAGACCAGAGGGTCAGTGAATGGGGGAGAAAGGGAGGGAAGAGGTCAGACATTCTGCAAATAAGATGCTTCTTTTTTCCCAGACTATATACATCATCTGATATAATAACAACAAGATTCAGTCAATAGACAAAAGCTTAAAAAACGTTTTTTTCTTTTTTTTAAATTCAAGCACAGTATAGAAGTTGAAGATGCAGCATATCTTCGTGGGGGCTAATGTGGGCTTGTACCAGCGTACACTGTGATGCATGTGTCCGACTGAACACACCTGGAGACAAGCCTATCCCTAGATCATTCCAGCCGTGGTGCTCTGCACCTTTTTTCAATACAATTGACCCAAAATAAACAGCAAAAGGTTATGTGATGGGCAATATTGAGACTGTGCAAGCTTCATCAGCTTTAACTTACTTACTTTTAATTATGCCCCAAGTAAAACATTATCAAGTGACCTTCCTCTCATTTGTCTTAAACAATCTTGATTACAAACCAGCCACTTTCTATGTGGAAATTCATCTGCATTCGAATTAAAAACCTCCATGATAAACAATAGAGTGTGCACATCCCTGAGCCCAAATAGTCTGGAGCCCCTTTGAGGGTCTCCAGTGTGCTGCAGGTTGATTGTCATGGGCATAAAGAGGAGCAGAGCCTGATCGCCAGGATCGAGCTTCGGCATGCTCGTAAATTATGCAAAACACATTTCTTAAATAATATAAGATTCATGATGAAAACAGGTCAAGCATGATGGCTGATAATCGTTCCTGCCTGAAATAGTCCCTCTCCCCAACCACCACCCCCAGCTTCATCCTTGCTTCATGGAGCTTCATGTTTGAACCTTGGGTTTAGCAATAGGGATAAAACACCTGACTTTTAAACCACGTGGGCCACCACTAGAAATGCTGCAACTCCTAGTACATCCTTAAAGCATTTCTTCAGCAGTAAAAAGTACAGGAATTAACCCGATTTAGACAGCCTCATTAATGCAAAGCAGCTTCTTTCACATCCCTGAAAACTGGTGCAAAAATATGATATTAAAGTTGAAATAAATCTTGCAGAACTAATGATAATTACAATTTTTTTTGAATTAATCAATTTATTCATTGTGCAAAGACTCAAAAGGCACAAAATCTACCACAAGCTGAAGCCATAAAGCATTGATTCATTGCTACTGCCCGACAATTTGAACTTCACAAAGAACACAATTAAAATGTAATTTTCACTGAAGAATCTGCCCTCACCCCTGGATTTGGTGCTTAGTTTAACTTCTCAGCATGATCACCCCATTAGTGACACTGTTGCACTATCTGTCTGCAGGGTGAAGAGATGGTTGTGCATGGCAGAAGCAGGGAGTTTTCGGAGTATTTTATGATCATAGAGATGGAATCACACTTACTCAGAGGTGTAAATTACATGGCTCACTTGTTTGGAGTTAGCTTACATGTGTTGTGCCGATGAATGAGAATTATTACAGACTAGCTTTTGGCATTTTTTAAGAACAAAACTTGGTACAGAGTTTGTACAAGTTGCAGGAGGGATCATTTAGCTAAATCGGCTTATTGTTTTCCTCCAACGAAGATCCCACAGTGCCTTGCATGCTTATGAAATAATTCCACTGGATTTACCTCATTAGCAATAGGAATGTCACCAGTTGAGGGGTTACATCACTGTGAGGATGCAAGAACAACCAAATGAAATGAACACATGGAACAGCTAAACTTTGATGTACTTGAAGTATTGAGATTCAACAATCTCAAACTCTTAATTTATTCAGATTCATACATACTTTATCACTGAATGGAAATAAGTGTGAGTAGTTTGAAACTTGAATGATTGTTCAAAACTGAGTGTCATCCTCGGGATGTAGAGAAATTGGAACAATCTGCATGGTGGCTGGTGGGATTATTAGCATGTCAGAACCTCAAGACCAATCATAAATCAATACAATTTTTACCTGACATAATTGTTTTTATAAATTTATAATTGGTGCAATCTAAACATTAGCTGTCATTCACTGCATATTACACCCAATTCTCTCTAGCATTAATACCATCCTGTTACTGATGGTAAAGATATATCACACACAATATAACTAACTCATTCCCCCCTGACATCAGTCTGAAGAAGGGTCTCGACCCGAAACGTCACCCATTCCTTCTCTCCCAAGATGCTGCCTGACCTGCTGAGTTACTCCAGCATTTTGTGAATAAAAATCATTCCCTTTGAATGCACTGGTAAAACTGTTCGGTAATTCTGTTTAGCATTTTCTGTTTCTGTTTCGAATTTCCAGCATTTGCAATTTTCTCTTTATTTGTTATTCTTCACCCTAAGCCATGGTTTTAAACTTATTTAAACTTATGGCTTTCCCAGCTGTATAGAGTGACTGCGAGCACAGCATGGTCTAGGCTGCTGTGTACCCTGAGCTTCATGACTTCAGTAACTTGCCATACACTACCAAAATAGATCACCAGAGGCGGGTGCGTACGTTAAAACAATTGGTTGTGAAGGTAATGTGGCTTTCTTTCTGGAAAATGGAGGGTATAGATTCTTTGGTACTCCACAGGGGAATCTCCTACATTAGGGTTTCGAAGGCAGACAGACATCTCATCCTGCTCCTTGCTGGCTCAATTCACTGGAAGGTCCTCTCCTAAACAAGCAGGTTTCCAAACCTGGGATGAAAGTTAGAATGTGAAGGAGATATGGTGGTCTCCTTCATCATAAATGATTGCAGTATGTCTCGGAGCAAAGGTGACTCAAACATTAATAGCCTCAGACATTGGAGGATTCTGCAGTCATATCCTTTATCATGAGATGTGGTACTCCACCTTTCCTGCAGTTGCATCTCTACACTTCACCTAAGCTACCTGTGCTGGGTCCACTGTTGTTCATCATGTTGTATAAATAATTTGGATGAGAACACACAAGGCATGGTTAGCAAGTTTGCAGATGACAGTAAAATATGTGGTATCGTCGATTGTGCTCAAAATTTACAGCGGGATTCAGATTTGCCGGGCAAGTGGTAGAGGAATGGCCAAACCCGTTTAATTCAGATAGGTACAAGGTGTCGCATTTTGGGAAGACTAACCAGGGTGGAACTTTCATAGTGAATGGTAAGGCTATATCATGGAGCAGAGGAATCTTGGAGTGTAAGTACAGTTCTCTGAAAGTGGTGTGACAGGCAGGCATCATTGTGAAGAAGACTTTTGGTATGCTGGCCTTCATTATCTAAGGGATTGAGTATGGGAGTTGGGATGTTATGTTGTACAACATTGGTGAGGCCACACTTGGTCAGTGTTGTGTTCAGTTTTAGTTACCCTGCCTGAGCAACAGGGAGAGATTGAGCAGGCTATGTCTTTATTCCTTGGAGCATAGGAGACCGAGGGTAACCTTATAGAGGGGTACAAAATCATGAAGGGCATAGTTAAGGTGAATGCACAAAGTTATTTTCCGAAGGAGGGGAGAATCAAAAACTAGAGGGTGTAAATTTAAATTAAGTGGTAAGATTTAAAAGGGGCGTGAGGGGCAACTTTACACAGAGTGTGGAATACATATAGAACAAAATACCAAGAAAATGGTTGAGCCAGGTCCAATACATAATTTTAAAGATATTTGGATCAAAAAAAGATTTTTGGATAGGAAAGGGTGAGAGAAATATGGGCCAAAGATGGCCAAATAGGACTAGCATAGATGGGCACTTGGTCAGCATTGACGAGTTGTGCTGAATGGACTTTCCTATGCTGTATGACTCTATGACTAAGATTGTGATAACACAATAAAGCTATAAATCTGAAGAGAAATCAGCTACATTTAGTGATGATGCAAAGATTGATGAGTTAGTCCACATTGTGAAGAGCCCACGTAGGGATCTCAATATGTTAAGTGATGAGGCAACAATTCAGCAGATGGAGTTTTAAGTAGGAAAATGTTATGTTACCCACTTTGGAAGGAAGAATGAAAGATCAATACCTTTTTTTAAAATGGTGACTACAAAATGTCGTACTACAATGGTTATGTGACAGAAACAAAAAGTGTGCGGATACAGGATGTAAATAGAATGAATGGAATTTCAATTGCTTACTGCACGTGGTATGGGTACAAAGTAAGGAAGTTTAGATACTACTTTAGAGGTCACGTGAGACCGCACCAGTAGCACTGTGTGCAGCATGATCTCCATGTTGATGCAGGAATACATTTGCATTGGAGGCAATGCAGAGAAGGGTTTCCTTTAATCTTCAATGAGGCATCATTGAATCAACCAGGAGTCATGATGTTAACTAGTCACAATCTGTTAACTAATCACTCTCTGTAACAAAGATTACTGATGGTTGCTATACAATGTTAACTAATTTAATGTGCATGGTTTTTATTGTGCTCGAAAACCATGCTGTGTAATGTGAAAAGCTAGTGGGATATATCTTTGACGTTTGCTAAGCGTCCTTGGGTAGAGCCCAGAAGAAGGTAGGTAGACAGGGAAGATGGGACTTTCACACACTCCACAAGTTCAACATCACTTTCCTGCATCAATCCCACATTTTCTGATAACGGTCAATATCCAGAATACATAAATAATTTTTGAACCTAAAACTACAAAGATCAAAGTGCATTATTATTTATAGCTTCTCCAACAAAGTAAAACGCGGGAACGATAATGGCTTGAATCAGTGAACATAATTTTGTATTTACATATAGTACTGTACTTTTTCGAAAGGAGACCCAGTGTGTATCTCTCTTTAAGAAACAAATTATATGCACCAATATCTTCTTTTTTGAGGTTCAAACATGATAATATTACATCAAAAGTCTTAAGGTATTTTCATACTGACAAATGTAAGAAAATAACTGCAGATGCTGGTACAAATCGAAGGTATTTATTCACAAAATGCTGGAGTAACTCAGCAGGTCAGGCAGCATCTCAGGAGAGAAGGAATGGGCGACGTTTCGGGTCGAGACTCTTCTTCAGACTGATGTCAGGGGGGCGGGACAAAGGAAGGATTATAGGTGGAGACAGGAAGACAGTGGGAGATCTGGGAAGGGGGAGGGGAAGAGAGGGACAGAGGAACTATCTAAAATTGGAGAACAATGGTATGAACATTGACTTCTCCAACTTTAGATAGTTCCTCTGTGAATAAATACCTTCGATTCATTCTGAGAAAAATAATTAATCACCTGTCTGAATAATTGGGTACAAACATTTCCAGAGGCACTGTGGAATGGAGCAAGCATGTTTAAATTTCCTTTCAAGGGATACGGCGGGGTGGAGAAAAGAAGAAACAGGATTGGAGGAAGAGAAACAACCCATTAAATGGGGCATTAAGTTTCTGAAGGGTGGGAAATATTTCCTAAACTCCCTTTCATATTGTAGGCCTCAGAATCAACCGAACAATTAGCTTAACTCAAATCAGGCAACCGAAACCCTATTTAGGTTCAACAATGCATCCAAATATAACACCGCCTCTGACAACTATCCAAGAAGAAGCCAAAGACGTCATTCCAAATGGAACTGAACTCATTGTTATGACCTCAATCAGTCCTGACACACTTTCAAACTATTTTGTTTCTCCTTCTATTGCAGCAATAGGCTATGGCAACAGCTGTGGTACATTTTGAGCCAAATCCATCCTTGTTATTATTTTTCAGTACACACTAAATGTAGTGGTCCTAAACAAAAACATAACCAGAAAATACTATACTCATCACTTTTGTATTTTTTAACAGTCAAAATGAGGTTTAAACATTTTAGTGGTACTGTAACTAAATCAAAATACAACTTAAAATAAAATTCAGCGTTGATGTTGCTCCCTAAATTCGGATTAATAGCTGACCCTTGTTGCAACTGATCAATTATTAAGATGTAATAATACATTGTCACTGTTCATAGAAGACATGTTGATAAAGCAACTCATGCTATGTAATCACCATTTTCAGATTTTCTCATTGTTATCACGAATTCTTGGTATATTAGTTTTTTTAACATTATGTACACTTGCACAGAAATATCTATGATAAATATTTTACTTTCTCTTAAATCACTGTTTTAAATTTTCCTTAATTTGTAAAGTCCATTGGCACTTTGCACTTCATGGTGGGAACGGGGCAAAGACTTTACAAAACAAATCATGTGCTGTGTGGATCAGAAGTACTGTAGAATTCAGGAATTCCTAAATATTTTTATTGCACTGAAGTAAAGGATTCAGGTTGGAGGTTGGGGCAATGTCCCATCAACGCAATGATTTCAAAATCCTTCAGACTATCACAAGTAATTAATGATGGATGGAGTCCAGTAATTCTGGACCAATATCTAAGTTCAGGGAAACCAGCAACAAACTAGATCTGTTAATCACCATCCAATTAAGTATAGTAACAGAAAATTGCCAACAATAGCAGAATAGTCTATGGCTGGAACCTGGCATCACAGAAGCACAATGAGTCATGAATCAGTAACTATAGTTATGTATCTTGTAACCATAGACACTTAGCAAAACACACTGAGCCATATACTGTCATTCGTTATCCATGGAAACTTGACAATGAAATGTGACTGTATTGATATCTAGCAACCAGTGAAATCCTATCAATAAAACAGGCCACAAAGCAACATCCAAGTAGCCGTGAAAACTTAACTGCTGAGAGATAGTAATATTAACACATTGGAAACCTGGTAATCCAGTGTGGTCGCAATCATTTTCTCGTCTTTCATGGAAACGTTGCAATCAGCAGGGATATGAGACAGGGTGGAGGGAATTAAGCACCAACGCACCATTGTTTTTCACAGTCTGTGTAACAAGGATCAAATGTAACTGCTCCAGAAACCAAGAAATGAATTGGCACCTGGTTACCATGGAGATAAAACAATCCATCTTCCAACTGATGTCTACAATCACCCAATATTGGGTACATATGAAAAGAAGTAGCTGGTAGAAATGTGTGGCAAGACACTGGGTCTGAAACACTGAGATAAACCCAGGACAGATGACGATTGGCACATAGTGCACTGGTGACAGAAGATATCACCAATTGACATTTTGATAGCAGGAAAAACATGTCGACGGATGAGCCACCGAAATGTCTTTTGTGATATGTTGGAGTCCAGGCGCAAAATAAAGTTGAGTGAATCAGTGACTGAAACAACGGTCCAGTCAGCCACTTGCTTTGTACATGAAAGTTCCTTCGACCCTCCGATATGAAGCAAAGAACACCACCAGGGCGCAATGACGCATGACAAAATAAATTCTCCAAAATTATTTGGCAACATCCTCCAGTCCTTTCCTGTGGAGTTGGCTCATTAACCACGGCGATCACTGTGGTTGCATTTAACAGGTGCTACACTCGTTCATCAATACTTCCAATAGAAAATAAACAGCCAAACTGCTCTGAAAGTCTTACATTCATATATACATACATGTATGCATATATATAGATATACATATATCTATACATATATATATACCCTGTTTTGTGGGATCATATAATTAACTAATAACAACACGCTGGACCACGTACGAGGTGATATAGAAGTAGTTGCACAAAACCATCCTCTGGTCTCTTGCTTCTCTTCCCCCACTCACACATAAGTGCTCTCTTCTAAAGCCCATTGCTGTTCCTGTGGCTGAGTGGGGGTTTGGTCAGCTCTACCACTGCTGAACGTGACTTGTTCAGCACCTTAGGGGCTCTCCGCAGCACCCTCTGAGCTTCGTTGAAAGCTTCCGTTAATTCTTTCTTCCACTGGATAAACTCCGGATCACTCTGGAAAAACAACAAAAAGAAAGTGCAAGGACATCAGTTTAAATCTTTAGTTAAATTTCATAACTTTCTCCACTGTCTTCCTCCCGGTGGTATTTGTTGAACATTGAAGTTCAACACAGGAACAGACCCTTAAGCCCACAATGTCCGTGACGATAACTATGCTAAATTAAACTAAACTCGTCTGTCTGTATGTGATCCAAATCCCTCAATTCATAGGACAGAGAAAAGTACAACAATCACTAGCAGCTTTCTTGCTTTTTCCTAAATTTGTGGCAAGATATTTAATTGTGAGAGGTATTTAGCCCAGCTTTGTCCTGTCCTCATATGAAGTTTGCAGATAAACATCGTTAATGAACATTTCTAGAAATCTGCAGGAATTAGCAACCCAGAGCAACATTTTCTTCAGAAGGACCAGGGATATTTCAACTGTAATTATCCACCACAAAAATACACAGTGAATATTGCATCATGTGCCTGAAACACAAGCATTATGAATTTTTGCTTTAGTCAAACAAAGAATAGAATGAAGCATTTTAACATATTCTAATTCCATTCTCCATGAAATAATATATATATGGAGAGTAAATTTCCTTCTCAACAATAATGAGGGAACATGTTCTGTGCATCACCCATCCGTGCAGCTTCTCTGAATCAAGATGGCAAAGTTCTTAGAACTGAATTGAGGTTGACTAATCAGCTCATGTCTTCATCGAACTTTCATCTCATTAGTCTGAACTGGATGCACATCTAGTACCGTAAAGTAAACGATACGTTTATTCCACATATATGCTGCTCTTGTTTAGATTTTCAATCAATTATCGCACTGAACAATATACAATGATTAACTTTCTCTAATTCAAATAGTTTAAAAAACTCTCTAATCAAATTTTTGATGTAATATACTGAATCAAACTCACTCCTGTAAGTCACAGTACAACAACATTGCTTTCCTATTTTTACTATTGTTAAAATGCTGAAACACACCACTCATCTCTAGACCTCCCTGACCCACAGAAGCACTCACCTCACATTGCAATACAAATTGCTTTCCTCCCTTAAACCGCAGCAGGATACATTTTTTATCTTTAATCTGAGTCTCTTCCACTGAAACTATCTGCTCCATTGTCAGCAAGCTTTGCTAGATGAATAAAACAGAAAAGAAGAGTTAAATTCATAAATGAACGCCAAAGTATTTACTTAATTTTGACATTGGGTTTTGCAGCGGGTTGCTAAATAAAAGCATCCTATTACTACTTACTATCTAAGGGGAAGACATTCTGGGTATGGGAGAAATCACCTTAGGGGCTACTTAACTAATTATACTCGCAGCCACACGTTAACAAACACATAAAAAGAGGGATTTTAGATGGACGCATCTGTGTTCTACTTTAAGCCAAAACTTAGACATTATGGTAATAACGATGCTGAAACCTGGCCTGGTGCTATAACTGTGTTGCTGTTATGGATGTGGTGAAGAAAAGGAGTCAGTTGTCAATAGTGGCCTGGTCTACCCAAAACACAAGTAGGAGGCCATCATGGTAACAAACCAGCGCAACAGAAATCTCTAACAAACTGAAAGGATGCGCAGGAGAAATGTCATCCAGTTAAATTGGATAACGGTTATAAGAATGTCGTACTGTTCTCCCGATTCTGTGTCTACTGGGACATCACATGAGAAGAAAACTGATTAGTCTGAAAACCGAAACATATCATTAAGGTTTTCTAACTCGCAAAATGATTATCAAAGGAATCTCAAAACTTGTATCTTATAACATACGGCATGACCCCAAATCAGATATGCAGAAATTTCCGGCCTTTGCTGGAAAATTGTCATTTAGTAATTTATTCTCTATAATTGTTCATTCACTGTTAATCGGATACATTTGACCTAGAAGTTAGGCACAACTGTTAGGTTCCAACATGTGAATGTAATGTGATTGAATTTGTTATTAGGTTTGAAAGAGTGAAGAGATTCTAATAAACCAAAGATACATCAGACAAATTTCAAAGGAACTAGAAATAAATGAGGAATAGAAGTGCAAAATGGATAATACAAAAATAGTAGCGCAGTAATGGATAACGGGAAGTGTAAAAATGTGAATGTAATTACTCCAAAACAAATCAGTATAAATTGAAAGGAGGGCAATGCTCCAATTGCAAAGCTGAGTAACCACAGTCAACAAGAGATGAGAGGTGCATGGACATGTGGGAATCCAGTTCATCAGAACAACTACGTAATGAGAAATGGGATATAAGGAAAACTTGAAATGTTGACTGTAAAAGTTAAAAAGTTAAAATAATCTGCAAATATACTGTGAAAGTGATAAAAATATGGGTTCACTGATGAAATAAGTTTGTGAGAGTACATAGGAAAAAAGATGTAAAGCTCATTAAATGTATTCCATTTTCACAATGGAGCAAAAGAACAAAATGCACACATTGCCAAGAAACTAAAAGCCAGTAGTGGATAAAATGTAGACAGTTTATTATTAGCTGAAGTAAAGATAAAATGAAAAAATAAGATAGGCAAATTTTAAGATCTTGCTTTGACATGATAATATTGAAATAAATATACAAAATTATTGCTGATTAAACAGTCCTAACTTTCCAAAATTCTGCAGCTTTTTCAGGAATTGTGGCTCGAGATTAGAATTATTTCATTACTTAAGAGGGAGAAACCAGGTAACAATCAATGTAACCATGGTGGGATAACCAATTTAGTAGAAAATTTTTCAGGACTTTGCAAACAATGTAAATGGGAACAACATCTTTGGATGCAGTCTGACAGTTTCAATATCAAACATGATATTCTGTTGAAGAAACCAAAATATAGCACCTCCCTTGGTCAACCTCCTTTACTCCTGGGAAAATAGTTCCAGCCTATCCAATCCCCCTTCATAACTAAAGCATTCCAGTACAGACAACTTTCCTGTGATTCTTCTCTGCACCCTCTAGCTTAATTACTTATTTCCTATCGTGTGGCAACTAGGATAAAGGGAAGATAGCAGGGTTAAGCTTTTAATATAGCCCTATCAAACAACCAAGCAGAACAAAAAGGTTTAAATCACACAAATCACAACATTCACAAAATGCCTCAACACATAATTTGTACAGCACCATACTTCAAAGGCTAATGAATGAGATCAGTGAATATGGTCAGGGGACAAGCAGCAGAAAGGATATGCTGACTGGTTTCATCACAGAAAGCAGTGTGGAGGTCTGGGGTAGTCATTCATTGCGGGAGGCGAGGAATGGCATTTGGGGGGTGGACACATTAACAGCGTAAACAATGGAATTAACAACATCATTTCTAAATTTAAAGTTTACTCCAAATTGCAAGAGATAAGGAAGTAGTTAATACTGAGGAGGATTGTAATGAATTATATCAGAACATTAATAAAATTGCAGAATGGGCAAAGAAGTTGCAATGATGAAAAGTTTTGATGAAGTTTCTGCAGAGAGAATGTTTCTAGTTGCAGGGAAAGGATCAACTAGATAAATGAAGAGTGGCGTGAATGTGTAAGTTGCTACTACATTTGCGCTTGCAGTGAATAGCTATATATCTATTGAAGGAGAGGCTGGGCAACAATTCAAAGGAGAAAGGAATGGAGGCTTACACCGATAGACCTGTATGAGGAAAGATAGTAGGAGTAGCAGGTAAAACACAAACACCGGCATAGATTAGCTGGTCTGACCAGTTTCGTGTTGTACATTCCATGGAATAATGCGTCCATGGAGGCAGGCCAGCAATAGCATGACAGTTCCTCAACCCACATGATCTGGCCAAGTGCAACAATGGCATTGGCCTCATCAGCACATAAAACACCTTGCGCAATGATGTAATTACCCAAGGAGATCAAATTCTCACGATGATGAAGAGAATAAGGGAGACAGTGCCATAGCGATTAAGGTACTGGACTAACAGTCAGAATTCTACACCTCTGGTCCAGAAACACAAGTTCAAACCTCACATGACAGCTGGAAATGTCAGTGTCCTTAAATAAATGAAACATTATCAATTTAAAAACATGGTAGTGTGTCTGCCACAAAAACCACACATAAAACCACAAACCCACACTGCCATAAAAACCCATTCATTGATGTCCTTCTGGGACGGAATCTGCCATCATCCCCCAGAATAGCTTGAATGTGATTCCAGCTCACTGATATCAATGATCCTTGCTGCAACAGATGATTTTGTGCTTCCAATTGCTACTCTGACTGACACATTAACTAAACTCCTATAAACTAACTTGTTTCCTCGCTTTCCCAGTTCTGTGCAAGGGTCAGAAACCTGAAATATTAATGTTTTCTCTTTCCACACGTGCTGCCTGACCTGCTGAGCTTTACCTGCATTTTTATTATTAATGTAACTGAGACTTTATTGCCTCCCATCCATCAGCCCAGATGCCCTCTCATCTGGAACTCCCTATAGTTCAGGAGAACAGATAGAAAAAATGAAAGGAAGAATCAGGTGAGATTGGCAGATACATTTGGCTCTGTGGCTTTGCTTTTGCAATCGTTTCGGGTAGTGCTTTTTGGAATATAAGATGCTCCACTAAAAAAAGTTCTCAAATCCTATTTGGTGTTTTGTTAATTATTTTAAATCTGTATTCCCAAACCGGTCATTGGAAACATTTCTTCTTTCAATCAAAATTCTTGATAATTTTTGGAAAACGTCTCATCCATCTCCCTTTAACTTTTACATAGCTCCCTGATTCCTTGGCATAATTCCTCTAAACTCTTTCAAATGTCTCAACATACTTTTTTAAATGCTATGTTTAGAATTGGACATGTTCTCTTGTTAGGGCTTTGGCAACAATGTGTAAAAATTTGCCTGATTTTCTACACCCATGCCTCTGTTCTGCCCTGATGCATTTCTGAAAACATCACCATCTTGCCTCTAAAAATCAATAAAACATTTTTTTAAATGCACGTTTCTAAACTTAATAAGGAATTCAAAGAAATTTAAAAAGGATTAAGACACATTAGTTTCAAGGAAGAGCCATGAAAATAATGTGTGAATGAATTAAATTGGAGATCCAGTGATAGATTGATGATAAAAACCTTGCAACTCATTTAGACTCATTGTTTTAGAATGCTAATCAAACCCACTGTTGTTAATTTCACTATGCCTTTTAAACAATTTCAGCATCTGTAAACAAAAATACAATTCATGGAAAAGCATTTCAATTAAAAAAAATCTCTATCCATACAAAAAAAGCACATCTTGGTAAGACAAAGATAGAATTAGAATTCCATTCTCTGCAGATCAGCCTTTTCAACAGATCATGTACAATGCACCATTGCAATTTAACCTTGCATTTTCAGATCAATTCTCTCATCATCCTTCAAAGAATTTAATGCCACACTCCTTCCACAATTCATTTCAATCACTACTTTTATAGATAAGGTAAAATTCTGGGTGCGAGTGAGCAGGAGTTAAAAGAAATGGCAACCTTGCTCTGCACAGAATTCAATGGCCTGAACTGGAGCTCAATGTTCCGTGTCTTTGATTAGGAAGGAACACATCTGATCTTATTATTGTTCAGTGGTCTCTGTTGGTGGTGATTTGATAGACACTGGGATTTCTGGATGTTATGGGCATTTTTAAATAGTTGTGGCCAACATGGAAATGTTAGTTTGCAATTTTCCAAAATATTGGAGATTACCAGAAATTTTACGTGTCAGCAATTATCATGACTACTCCAGCAAGCTATCAAGATCATCAGGAGAAGATGAAGCAAGTTGGCAGAAAAGAATAAAGAATAAACATAGATCTGAATACAAAAGAAAATGGATGGTGCAATGTAGTTTTATTCCCAAGGGCCAAGCTATCATGTCAGAGTCCCAGACATTGCTCATATCCCATCTAGCTGGACCAATTGAATTTGAAAAACATATCCCACGTTGGTACTGACTGTATCACCACCTGCAACTACTTTATTTTCTAATGTAACAGTGGTTTTGAGGTTGTACTTTCCAAATTGGATCAGAAAACAATACCTCACAAAAACAACCATTACAGAAATGCTAGAGTATGAGCACATTGGATCACAAGAGACAACCATACAAACACAGGGTAGGCTATCAAAAAGATTCACACAGGAAGGCTGTCAATGAAGATAGATTGTGCCAGTATGACCCTGCTTCCTGTGGCCTGAAGCATTTAAACGCCTTAAATTGATTGAATTTCATTGTTCTTTGGCTAATCTTCGAGCAAGGCTGAACATGTTAAACAGGATGGCCGCCAAAGGAGGAAAATAAATCAATCAACGCCCAATTTGTTCTCCCTGCTTCTTAAAAGAGGGCTGAGAGAATGTTAAACTAAAAATAAAATGCAACATTTAAAAGCATTTCTCATCTTGAATAATTAAGTTTGTGATAGCTAAGCTACTAGCCGAAGGGGAGGGAAAGAATGAGAAACAAAAAGACAATGTAAAATGTTTAAAAAAAAGTTATATGTTAATAAAGCTAATCGTGACGACCCCACAATACACTCAAAGTTTCAACTATAGCATGGGAGAGGGGGTCGATGCTATAGTTTGACAGCAGTTCTTACCAGCCTACGCCTTTTATAAATAATCCAGGCATCCTAAATGGGAAATAACACGACAAATCCTTTATAGGGTATTGTTGCACTGATCTACTAACTGTAATGAAGCTCTGTTAAAATTAAAATGCTTATTTAATATTTAAAATGGCATCACATAGATCTAAGAATGCACATCAAAATAGTCAACCTTCCTAGAGTGGTTTATTGCCATGGCAATGAAACACCACTGTGTGAGTGTGCATGATCTAACATGTGAGGGCTGACATTGATATTATCAAACAGGTCAAAATAATTGATATGCCATCTTAGGGATGATATTATGCTTTCTAACAGGAGAATGGAACCTTTATTTAAAATTTATCAATACAAAAATATGCAAAATAACATGGTATCTTGCAGGGATTGGTCGAACCACAGAATATGTATAAGCATCATTACTCTGTATTTAACTTGTATTGTGGCTGACCTTTACGTTTAAAATGCATCAAAATTATGATGACAGGAAGAAAATAAATAACATCTCTCAACACCAAGAAAGCACAACATTTTCTGTAAAAATGCATAAAGAAAATGCAAAATCAAAGATCTGTTGCGGATAAGTAACAGTTTTCTGTGCTGTTTTTAAACAAAGCAAGATAGAGATGTTTTACTGTACAATGCACATCAATGGATTATATTCAACGGAACCCAACATCTGCTTGTTATTATGCACACAAATCTGTGTATATGAGACAGTGTTAAATAGGTTTATAATGATGCCGTTTATTGCACGTGCACGCTAGACAGCTGTTACTGACATGATGCATCTGCACGGCTGAGTTAAATATCATGTTCCACAAACACACTGCTGTTTGACTGCACTGACTGATCATTAATTTTAGTTTTCACTTTGCTTCCTATTATTCCAGAAAATGTTTTCATCGTTTTACCTTTTCATTGATGACCTGGATAGATCAGGTACAATACAAGTCGGATGCAGTGTAAAGATCTTTCTGCATTACTTAATTAAGGGCTGAATGCACTAACTGCAGACAAAAACTAATTCCATAGCCGGACTGAGCAACTCTAAATCTGGTACAGAATTATCTGGATTGCCGAACAAGGATATTTTCCTGCAGCCCATTTACAGAAGAGTGTCCTTAATGCACCAAGGGATATTTCTATTACCAGCCAATTGTTCGTGTGAGCTCTCAATCAAAGCCAGAGAGTCATCAAGCAATGCAAAGGTACTCACATAACGTAAATAGGGCAAGATCATGCACAACTTCAAAAGTAGGTGTTAAGTAGAGAAGTAAATGCTTCCCCAAATTCTCTTTTACAATAAAATCTATTACTAGGTTAAAGCTAAAAATTATCAGTATAAACATACCATTAACATTAAGGTAGATTCTGCCTTGCTAAACGCTTGAGAAAGTGCCATCCGAGGGATCTATGATATACCCTAACAACTTAACATTGCCAACTTAATATAGACAAAATAGACATACTGCCATTGAAGCAGTTAAATACATTGTTCAAAAAAATCAAGAGTCTTATTTGCAACATATTACAACTCAGGAGCAGGCTATTTGATCTCCCGGTTCCATTAAGGCTCCCAGACGACCAATCCCATCAGTTCCAATCCCCTGTCCTTATGCCCTGTCATCCTGCAGCTTCATCTCACTCAGAGGCCCATTCATTCTCCTTTAAATATTTTGCCATTTACCCACGCATTTACTAACAGGATAGTTTGTTGTTGCTGCTGACGTATTATGCTTGAAAAGTTAAATATCAGATAATTCAAATGAATCTAAAAGACACACTGTGTGAAGGACCGCAGCTAAGCTCTTGTTATTCTGGACATTATTTTTCCCTGATCACTATCAAAACAATAACTGCTGCTTGAGGTGCCTTGTTATGCTTGTTCAATAACAGCAATGACACAAAAAAAACAAATTCATATGTTGATGAAAAATGATGAGACTGTGAAAAGAGACAAATAAATGTATCCATTCTTTCATCAAGACAACACTCCAGGATGAAAGCAGTATGATCAGATTGTAAAAGGCTTTGATCGGACCACACCAAGTATAGGTTTCCAGTTCTGATCAGATTCTGATCTGATGATGCAAAATCATTCAACTGGGCTGTAAGCTGCCCAAGCGAAATATGAGATGCAGTTCCTCCAATTTGTGTTTAGCCTCACTCTGACAATGGAGGAAACCAGGAACATAAAGGTGTGCGTGGGAAGGAGAATGGGAAGGAGAATTAAAGTGTTTAGCAACTGGGAGATCAGGTAGTTTCAGGCGGACTAAGCGAAGGTGTTCATCGAAACGATCGCCCAGTCTATGTTTGGTCTCATCGATATGTAAGAGTCAACATCTTGAACAACGGATAAAGTAGATGAGGTTGGAGCAGGTGCAAGTGAACCTCTACCTAACCTGAAAGGACTGTCAGGGTCCCTGGACAGAGTCGAGGGAGGAGGTATAGGGACAGGTGTTGCATCTTCTGCGGTTGCAGGGGAAGGTAACCTGGAGAGGGGGTGATTTGATTGGGGAGGGATGAGTTAACCAGGGAGTTGCGGAGGGAATGGTCGCTGCGGAAGGGGTGGAGGTGGGAAGATGTGACTAGTATTGGAATCCCGTTGGAGGTGGGAAAAATGTCGGAGGATTGTATGCGACGTTGTATGCGTTGTATGAGTTGTATGCGACGGCTAATGGTGTGAAAGGTAAGGATGAGGGTGACTGTCTCTGTTGCATCTAGGGGGAGGGGCAGCAAGGGCAAAGTAGCAGGGTACCGAGGAGACACGAGTGAGAGCCTCATCTATGATGGGAGAGGGGAACCCCCGTTCCCTAAAGAATGAGGATATCTCGGATGTCCTGGTATGGAACGCCTCATCTTGGGCGCAGATGCGGTGTAGACAGAGAAATTGGGAGTAGGGGATAGAGTCTTTGCAGGAAGCAGCTTGGAGGAAGTGGGAGGAGTAGGAGAAGTTGTTGAGGGTGAGGACCAGCTCCGCTAGGCGGAGTAGAGTGTTAGTAGAGGGAAATTGGATGGTTCTGCGGTCGAGGAAGAAATGGAGGGCTTTAAGGCCTGCCTGGTGGGGGATGGAGGTGCAGAGTGACTGAACGTCCATAGTAAAGATGAGGGAGTGGGGGCTCGGAAAGCATTAAAAAGACGAAGGACATGTGAGGTATCTTGGACATAGATCGGGAGAGTTTGGACCAGGGGGGATAGGATTGAGTCGAGGTACATGGAAATCATCTCAGTGGGACAGGAGCAGGCAGAAACAATGGGTTTGCCAGGATTTTGTATTTATGGAATTTGGGGAGAAGGTAAAACTGGGATGTGCAGGGCTGGGAAGCGATAAGGTTGGAGGCTGTGGAGGGCATACAGCCAGACATGATGACATCAGAAATGGTCTGTCAGATTACGGCCTGGTGCTCATCTGTGGGATCATGGTCCAAGGATAGGTAGGAGGAGGCGTACGAGAGCTGGCGCCTGGCCTCAGAGCGGTCGGTAGAGGTCAGCTCGCCAGTCTTCCACGACACCTCCCTTGTCGGCGGGTTTGATTATAATGTCAGGGTTGCTGTAGAGTGAGCGGACAGCTGTATGGTCGGAGGGGGTGAGATTAGAGTAGGTAAGAGGAGTGCAAAAGTTGACACGGTTGATGTGATGTGAGTTAGAAATAAAAAGGTCTAGAGGTAGAAGGCCATTTGGGGGAGCCCAAGAGGAGGGGGACCAGTGGAGACGGGAGAAAGGTTTATCACTGGGTGGTGAGGACTCCTTCCCATAGAAAAAGGCACGGAAGCAGAGGCGATGGAAGAAAGGCTCTACATCGTGGCAGACCCGGAACCTGTTGAGGTGGGGGTGGAGGGGAACGAAGGTGAGGCCTCTGTTGAGGACAGACCGTTCCGTATCGGAAAGGGGGAGGTCAGGGGGGATAGTGAAGACACAAGGGTGGGGGTTGAGGACAGAGAAGGGTCGGGGAGTGGACACAGGCCGAGGCGAGGTCTGGTGGGGGGATGGTGGGTGTTCAGAGAGGAGGGGGGCATGACTATTGTATAGATGGGGTGTGGTCGGGGTAACCTGGTTAAAAGGGGGGGGGGGGGAAGGGGAAGACCCATCATGACTGAGGTGCCCTGTATTCAGACCATGTGGTGTTGGAGTCTGCAGCATGGAGGCTGTGGGCCCGGTGCTGAGCCTGGAATTCAGGTGAGGCGCCGGCTCTGGCCCTCTGGTGGGCGGAGGGAGGAACGGTGGAGTCGCTGGTGGAGGCCCACGGGGAGCTGAATAAAGATACAGGTCATTTGGCCCATATGCCTCTAAATCTATCCTGTCCGTGTACCTGTCCAAATGTTTTTGTTAATATAGTGATAGCACTTGCCTTAACTACCTCCTCCAGTAGCTTGCTTTATATACCTACCACCCTTTATGTAAAAAAGCTGCCCCCCAGGTTCCTATTAAATCTTTTCCCCCTCATCTTAAACCTATGTCCCCTAGAGGTTCTTGATTCCCCTAGGTAAAAGACTACTGTGCATTTACAGTATCTATTCCTCTCATGATCTTTTTCGCCTCTATAAGATCCCCTCATACTCCTGCGCTCCAAGGAATAAAGGTCTAGCCTGCTCAAACTCTTCTAAAGCTCAGGCCCTTGAGTCCTGGCAACATCCTCGTAAATCTTCTCTGCACCCTTCCCAGCTTTACAATATCTTTCCTATAACAGGGTGACTAAAACTAAACACAATACTCTAAATGTGGCTTCACCATGGCTGTACAACTGTAACATGACCTCCCAACTTCTATATTCAATACTCTAACTGATGGCCAATGTCCTGAAAGCCTTCTTGATCACATTATCTACCTGTGATGCCACTTTCAAGGAACTATGTACCTGCACTCCTACATCCCACTGCTCTACAACACTTCCCAGAGCCCTGCCATTCACTGTGTAGGTCCTGCCTTAGTTAGACTTCCCAAAATGCAACTTTTATGAACTAACTAATGCTGAAATGTGGAAATATTTCAGTCACCGAACAAATACAATGTGAGGAATGATCTTCTGCATTTACAATTTTGTTGATAATAATGTGAAAAATATATAATGCAATACACATTGTCTTGGTAGATTTCAAAGATGCAGTCTGCGTCTGAGGGACTAAAAATATGCTTTGATTTTTTTTTAAAGCCATGGGAACAGTCTTCTGAGACAGAAAGGAGACCTATCCACGTGCCCATCTGTTATGCGGTCTTTCATTGTCTCATGAATAAAGGGAGATGCAAATATTAATTCAGCCAATTTGATTCATAAAACTAATACCTCTTTGAACCAATACATGCATAAATCTGTAAAATATAAGATAGCAAGAAACTCAAAATTAGCCATGCAGTAACTTTTGATCTTTATGGCCTGATAATTCACCACACAGAATTGCATCACACAACTAAGGGGAAATGTCACAATGAAGAACAGGTCATATCATTATAAAAACTGTTTCGCAATTGTCATTCCACTTACTAACACAATTCTGTTTGTGCACTTTCTGTGTGTCTACCATTTTGATTTTATATTCTTCAACATGTTGAAAACAAAATAAATGAAGGCGAGCCCCAGAATGTAATTAATACCCCACTAGGTATTGACCTATCATTCATGTATGATTGTATCAGTTATTTGTGATAAATGATTCTGATGATACAAGATAAGGTGAGAGTTCTCACTTTGGCTGTCCTTCCTCTATTTTTAAAAAACACATGAGCCAGATAAATAAAAGCTCACATTTCCTAATAGATAATAGACAATAGATGCAGAAGTAGGCCATTCGGTGTACACCTCTTCACTGTGATCATGGCTGATCATTCACAATCAGTACTCCATTCCTGCCTTCTCCCCATATCCCTTGACTCCATTATCTTTAAGAGCTCGATCTAGCCTCAGTGCTCTTTATATTTAATACTCAAATATCCTGAATGAAGCATTAATCTTGGTAAAACCTCCATTCTTTTGTCGCAATCATATGGACCTGATCACAAACAATTTCCTCATTTTGTCAGGCAATCATGCTTACCCGTGACTCGCCTTCTCCTCTCCATTCCAGCCGATTTGGAAAAAGATAGAAATAACGCCGTTGCCACTGTGTCAGGAAAGGGTTTCCTAATTTCAGCATATAACCATGCATGATGCAGTCTTTCCCCAGGGCATAATCTGCATATAAAAGATGATATTAGTCCAGGTCTTAGAACTTAAAACACTATCAGGATAGATCATGATATCACTTCAGACTCCACCATTCAGTAAGATTATGGTCGATCTTAATGTTGGCTTCAACTACATTTTCCCCAACGATTGTCATTTCCACAACACTCCAATAGTCCAAAAATTAAACACTAATTTACAGACATCTGAAGACGACTGTTTAGATTTCCTAATGACATTTTCGCTTGGTTCGTTCACTTTGCCTTATCTAAATGGTGTCTCTCTCCTTCTATGAATCTAGTAAAGATTGCTGTGACTAACAGGGCATGCTGATATCTTCATTCTTTCTTATATTCTTCAAAGGTGGTCAACATTATTTGGAGAGGTCAAATTCATATTTTTCCTCTGGTACAAAAGGCTATTCCACAGATCATGATTGACCCAAACAGAATGTTGGAGTGTCCTTGGCACTGTATGTTGTTTCTTTTTTTTTTTCCTAATCAGATGTGCAGCACTTTGGTCAACGTGGGTTGTTTTTAAATGTGCTATACAAATAAAATTGACTTGACTTGACTAGGCAACAGAGTTTCAATGGAAAACAAAATTGATATGTTCAAGACGAATTTTAATGAATGAATGAGTGACAAGTCGATAAAGATACACCACTACAACTGTGAGCAGGTCCAAGGTATAATATTTAGAGCCTGGCCATTTGTGGTAATTTAGAAATCACTTCTTCACACCAAGAGTAGATAGAATCTGTAATTCTTGGCCGCAAGATTTATCTGTGGAAAGCATTACTTTAATCAAATGATGGAAAAGGCTTGAAGGAGTGAATGGCCTGTTGATATTCCCATTTTAAAATAGTGGAAACATTAAAACTGAATTCTAATGAACACTGACATGCAATTTCAATCCTCTGACACGAGTCTTGGAGCATGCATGAGAAATTAAAAAAAAACAAAATACAAAAAATCCCATTAAATGATGGAGTGTGAAATTCAGGAAATACACAGCAGTTAGTGTGCATTAGTAGAAAGTCATCAACATTTAGAATGTCACACTGAGTGCTTTGTAGCATTTTCAATTATTTTACAATGCAATAGAAATTGGTTTATGATCTATCAGATATTGAAATCAACTTTCCTACCTTCCTCGTGGCCCAGCATCTTATTCTTTGCTCTCTTTCTGATCTCATTTTTATCAGTGTCACTATTGACCGCATCGTATACAGTTTCCGCCACCTCCTGTTGCCAGCGTTCCGATATCACCAGAGGAAAGTTTTTATAGAGCTCCTGATCACTATCCAACAGCTGTGAGGGAGAAATAAGAAATGCAGGGAGGGAAAAGTAGAAAATGGGGAAGGGAAGAAGAGATGTGCATGATAGAGAGAGCAAGAATTGAGATAAGCCAAAAACAGAAGAGAGAGACAGCGAAGAAAATATATGGGTGGAGAGAGCAAGAAAAAGGAAGACATACACAAGGTGGGGGAAGAGAAAATGGTAAAAGGGTACGGGAAAATAAGAGCCAAAAGGAAAAAAGTGCGGCAACAAAAATTAAAGATTAAGAAACAATATTAGCAAATGAATTATTAACAGGTGCAGGCTTTTTTGCTATGAACGTGATTAAAGGTTTAATGAAGCTCCCTTGCTTTACGTTATTAATTTAAATCTGGTAATCTTTTTGATAAGAATCATATTCGCATTTCCTTTTTAACTTCTGTCGTCATGATATACAGGATTGTACTTTGTTCAGCATATTACTCCGTAATACACTGGATTGTTTCTTTTATAATTCTGTAGGATTGCCATCTAAAAGCACGTTCTGTTGAACATTCTTTTAAAAATCAGCACGATATTTGTCTTTCCCTTCACTAAGGTGAGAACAGACTTAAAGAGATCCGAGGGCCAATTTGTTCAGAGAGAATGATGTGTATATGGAACGAGCTGCCAGAGGAAGCTGTAGAAACGGGTAAAATGGTGATGTTTAAAGAACATTTAGACATACGTGGGTAGGAAAGGTTTTAGAGAGATATGGGCCAAACACAAGCAAATAGGACTCGATCAGCTTTAAACTTGATTGGCATGGATGAGACGGGCCAAAGAGCTTGTTTCTGTGCTCTGTGTATGGTTAACAACTGAGGAAAGTTGCAAGTTGTCACCACTTTCTGATAATACAGGTGACACCCACACTATGCAGCTGCATAGTGACTGTTCAAGCACCACTCATTACAAAGCTACCTGCATCAACTGGTTACAGGAAAGACACCTGTACCAACCACTTCAAAAGCACCACTAACAACCGATCATTATTGAGTGCCATTTATTCCATTGGCACTTCACATATTACGAGCATTCACATCTTTTCTAAGAGCCCAACAGCAACTTTTAGAGAACAGTTCTGAACTTGCAGACAATACCTTAATGCCCTTTGTGTCTTCTTCATCAAATGATCCTATGTCAAATGCATCAGCTGCATTCACCTCTCCCCGGGGAGGAATAAGTGGAGGCAGATACTTGAAACGGAAAGATAAAGACAGTTGAGCACAATAGCTGTGTACCATCATATCTGGCACATGTATTTTTATTGACTGTAACATTGCTCCTGGTGGTAGAAAGAGTTTGTGAAATTAAGGTCATGCTTAGAAATTGGTTCAATGTAATCGACAGAATCATGATGCATGATAAGATGGGCTGAAGGGCCTATTTCCATATTGCATGATTCTATGATAGATATGTTGTAAGAATGAGAGAAAATTATACTGTATGAAATTCATCCTGCAGAATTTGAGTGTGTTACATGTACTGTTCTGAAAGAAATTGATATAACTGCACAGAGGAATCCTTACAGCACAATTTTTGATTACGTTTTAGTTTTTTTCTTCCTCTGCTGGGTTTACAACACTGAACACATTTCACACGAGTAATTAGAACTTGTCAGCAAGGATGCTAGAATCATCTTCACGGGTTTTATGTGCTCCAAACAATGACTGCACTCTCTGAACATATTTTACTTAACGAAGAATGGAGAGGTTGGAGGCAGATAATAAAGTGTATGCACTATAGTTTGAACACATATAACGGGGCAGCCTAGCAGTGAAGATCCTGCTGCTCCCTATGCCACTCATATATTCAATATAGCTTTTGTCTTATCTGTAGCAAAGTGGGAAGAATCTTCATCTTCATGACAGTCTCCGTGATCAAATTTCATGTTCCACTCTCCACCATCAGCTATGACAGTGAGACATTTTTACTTTACTGACAGAAACAGAACTCAATAAAAATGAAACACATTGCAATGTGTTAACCATAATTGTGAGTCAGAACAGAGAAGTCTGATTGTTCCTCTGAGACTCCATGTGGTTCATGCACCAGACTCACTTCTGTAAAGAGTGACCAATAATGGTATGTGGGAATTCATTTTTAACGTTACCATCTTAAGCCAAAGCAAATTCAAGAAGAGGAATAAAATAAATTGTTACACAGTATTATTATTCAGCTCTCTGGTCCATACATGCACTGTTTAGGACATGTTTTGGAATGTGTTGGGTATGTCTTTACTGTTAAAAAAACGTAGTTACACATGATGATGTAATGTGTGCAGATAATTGTAACCTGTTGCAAATTTTGTAGGTTCAAGTGGTATCTTACAATAGTTCTCGAGTACATGGCTTGGAGACTCATTGATCAGATCCAAGAAACGGGCCTGTAAATATCCTAGTACTGGGACAAGAACTGAAAACTGGATGATATAAATTGCGAAACAGAAGACAAGATTTAAAATAATGTAGCAGAAAATCTAATTGTTGTTACTGATGCAGTTGGCCCTCACCACTCAAAGTGCAATAATGATTCAAAGTACAGTGATACTTCATCAATTCTTACTTCACTTATGTTTCGAAAGAAACATAACAATGAGCCAGTTCTCACCTTTTGCAAGTACACTTGTTGCCAATCAATCCCTTTAAAAAAAGGATGTTCTTTCACTTCCACAGCACTATGGAGACAAAAAGTATCATGTAACCCCAAAGTTGAACAATAATTGACTTTGCATTAGGTTTGATAACAGTAGCATGAATAAACAAAGTACTGTCAATGACACTGAGCAATAAGAAATGATTGATCTTGGGATGGAGCAATAAAATATACAAATTAAACCTGGGGACGATCAATAGAAAATATTTAATCTTGGCACTGAACAATCAAATGTCACCATTAACCCTTGCCCGAGCAAGCAATATTTAAAGTTGAAACCAAAGATACAAGAGGAGCAAGATGAACCACGCTGTCGAACTCGCCTATACTGAAGTGTAGTACACAAAGGAGCGTAACGTTCGCCATTTTAGTAGGCAATACCCGTCGTTCGCTATGCCTCTTGCAGTGTAATCAGTGTTTTGGGGGAACAGTATGTGTGATAATACCATAAAAATGCAGAATATATCTCATCTATCAATTCACAGATTTTTGTTATTTTTCTTTTTAAATGTTTCTGCAAGTTTCTGCCTACTAAAATGGCGCCATGGCATAATACGGTTTTTAGGGTCGAGTGCTCTATTATCTTTGGTTGAAACTGAGCATCAGCATCACAGAATTCCAGCAAAGGACATGGTGATTGTCCATCATGCCACTGCCAAAATCGTGCACATTTCCAATTATTCTTTCAATATTATTAGAAATGTTGTATGTTGAATCGGCTTTCATCACTTTTTCAGGCTGTGAATTCCAGATCATAATAATTCTCTGTATAATAAAAAAAAATTGCTTTTGTTCTCCAATAACCTCAAATTTGTGGTTCCAACCATCATGACAATATTTTTTTCCTCTCAAAAAATATTTTTAATTTGAACTTCTCCATTAAGTCATCTGCTATCTTCTATGATTTTAAGAGAACAATTCCAGTCTCTCTGGATAATTTTAAATTAATTAGTCCCTGTTATTATTGATGGCCTCCCCAAGGACCTGTCATCACTTCTAGATTGTGTTGTTCAGAAATGGACACCATTACCCAGCTAATTCTTTCTTGACAATTTATCACATGAGACCCTCACACTTACAGGGTGTACCTTCTCAACTGATCCTGACATCATCAGTACCCCTGGCAGCATGCAAAATATATCAAAAATATAGCACAGGGCAAAAAAGAATTATTACTCCTGGGATGAAGCAATAAATCTGGCACTGTGCAAGAAGACATAATTAGTAACTCTGGCATTGAGCAACAAAAAGTAATTACTAAAAACTGTGCATCAAGATATAATCAGTAACCCTGGGGTCCAGGGGCCGGGAATAATTAAGTCAGGCAGTGAGCAACACGAGATTATTAGTATTGCTGACATTGAGCAACAAAATATCATAATTTGCCCTGACACTGAAACGCCATAGGATCATTAACCCTAGAAAATAAACAAAATATGATCATTAACACTGATTATCCAAGGAGAAATCTATATACTAAAACTCTCGTTTGTTTGTGTGTTTGTTTGTTTCTGAACTACAGCCAAAGCAGTAGACGATAGCCCGACAATTTTAGGCCCGCCTTACTCACCGTTGTCCCTTTGGTGTTAATGGAAGAAGTTTAATTGAAATCAGTGTTATATATTTTTAAAGTTATTCACATATTAAAGTTTAAATCTATCTCCTAGGGAAGGAGGGGGGGGGGAGGGGAGGGAGGATAATGGGGGGTTAAGGGGGTTGGGGAGGGGATGGGGGAGGAGAGGGTGCTGCACCAATGCAGGAGAGGTTTGGGCCCAACGGGTCCACTTGGCCTAGTAATCACTAACAATGGCACTGAGCAACAAAATAATCCCAGCACAGCCAGCATCTGACACTAACAGGTGCCTTAGTAAGTGAAAAACATGGTTTTATAATCCAGTAGTGACCAACAACAATTATTATAACTTATGTCAAGCAATAGGTTTTTATCAATAACATGGCATTGAACATAACAGTATCACTGACACTGTCATCAAGCAATAAGATAGATATTGTCACTAGCAAAGGTACTGAGTAATAATGATGCCAACAATTACAAAGATAATGATTTCAAGTACATCTAAAAAATATCTCAACAAGCAAAATAATTGATTATCTTATGGCTAGGTATTATGATGTTATAATTAACCCTAGCATCAGTGTCACTGCCACTCAACAACAAGATTTCAGCAGTACCCCTGACATTGAACAATAAAGTTTCTTCATTAGCCTTGATACAGAACACATGACACCTAGCGATTTAGTGAAAGGTTTGTCAGTAACCTTCACACTAAGCAATAAGATTCTAATGCTACAACAACATGGTACCATTGGCCTTATTCCTCAGCAGTATTGCCAATGAACAAGTGGTAAGATTACACTTGGCAAGGAACAGCATGAAACCAACATCAATCCTGGCATAGAGCAACACAATTAACCTTCAAACACCGTGACAATCAAATACAGTGCAAATTTCACTTCCAGAATTCCAAAGAACATCACTTCTGACAACATTTGGAGGCATGCAAGAAGGGATGACCCTTCAAAACAGGCATGGACATGAGAATTATGAATGCAACTAAATAATATATTTTCTCAATCTTCCGCAAAAATTCAGTTGCTGACCACTTATGGAACATTACATAATGGGCAACTTTTGAGTTCAGTGGCAAATCACTGAATCTTATTAATGACTTCAGAAAAAGCTGCCAGAAAGATTGAGGGATCTCTGAGGTATTTTACTCTAATTTAACTCTCAATCTAGTGCCTTTGCTAGAGGAAGCCAATCCTTTGTCATATTATACAACACAGGTGGGCGGCACAGTGGTGTAGCGATAGAGTTGCTGCCTTACAGCACCAGCGACTAGGGTTCAAACCTGACTAAGGCTGCTTGTTTGTGCTGAGTTTGTGTGTTCTCCCTGTGATCTTCGTGGGGTTTCCCCGGGAGCTCCAATTTCCTTCACACTCCAAAAACATACAGGTTTGTAGGTTAATTGGCTTGATAAAATTGTAAATTGTCCCTAGTCTGTGTAAGATTGTGTTGATGTGCGGGGATCGCTGGTCAGCGCACACTCGGTGGGACAAAGGGCCTGTTTCAGCGCTGTATCTCTACACTAAACCGAACTAATCTAAAAGGTAGATGCCACAAAGTGAAAGCCATGGATTAACTTTACAATCATTTTGCAGAAAGCAAAAGAAAATTGTCATCATGGAATGAAAGATGAATGTAAAAAAGTTGGTTAACATCAAATAACTGATCGAATCTGGGAATACAGCTTCCCAGATTACGAAAGGTTTCCATTCCTGAGAATTGTTCGTAACCCGCAACTAAGAACCGTGCCCCCGGTAATAAATTTAAATAAAAACATAAGCTAACCAAGGACAACATGTAGTTAAACCAGAGCATTTAATAACCATTCGGATATTGCTGTGAACCAAGATCCCATGGGTCAGAAGATGCCTGCAGCTCTGCAGCAGCCTGCAAATCCATCCCTGTACGGGCTTGTACACGAGTCAGCGTTTGTAAGCAGAAGAGGACCTAGGCAATGAAAATTTGCATCCTGTACAGAAATCACTGACACCAATTCCTGTATTTCAGCAGTTAACTGTGCATTGATGCCAGGAGTTGCATTGCACTTTCTTTAGTCTTCATTCTACTCCTCTATTCAAATCTTTCATGAAGATGTTAACTAAAATAGGACCCAAATAAACCATCCCACTACTCAACCGTCAGAATGTTCCTGGACCAACACCCCCTGGTTTATATTCATCAACCAATTACATATCCAAGTAAAACTCATTTATTAAGGAAAACACTTTCATGAGGAAATGCAATCGTGACAAATTCAACTTTGTCACATTGTGTGCTTTACTTTGTTCAATTTCCTTTATCGCAGCCTTATTGAAAACTGGTAACTTATAATGGCAAGACAATCTTCATAAACATATGTTAATTGTCGTTTAACAAAAAGACCATAAATCTTAACATTTTGCACTGTGGGATAAGTATTACAGCTTTCAGGCAATCGGATTCACAAAACCACGGTCACTGCCAACTATTTAAAGTATTCGACCCTTGAGAGAGCACATCCTTCACATATTCTGCTACTGGTCTCCAATATGCCCCTTTACGTAAAGCACACAAATACAACCTACCCTTGTCCTAAGCATCCCAGTCTCTTGGCAACATCTCGCTGTAACAGGCCTTCCAAAAGAGACTTCAACTCCACAGAGAAAGAATCTGGTAATTCCACATTCTGGAAGAGGAAATGAAAACAATTAAACACCATTGAAGTTTAAGGTAGACACAAAATGCTGGAGTAACTCAGTGAGTCAGGCAGCATCTCAGGAGAGAAGGAATGGGTGACTTTTCGGGTCGGGACGTTTCTACACCATTGAAGTTTAGCCTTCCAGTGAAAATGGAATGGATCCTCATCACATTCTTCTCAATTGCTCCAATGCATTTGAGATTGTCTAGGTTTGAGAATACTGTGAAAATCAACAAACCAGAAAGGTTGATATACCTAGGATCTTTCACATTCTCAAAGTACTTCAAAGCCAATTAATTTGTTTTACTTAATGTTTTAAAATAAGCAAATCCAACAGTCACCCAAAGAAAGAACCCACAAGCAGAAATGTGATAAGCAAACATTTTGATTGGCGCTGATTGAAAAGTAAATGTGGGGCAGGGCATATGAGCCCCCCTTCACTTCTTTCTTAGCTTTCTGAGATATTTCCTGGAGATGCTGCACAGTCCGAAACATTGTATTTTTCCAAAACAATCACATTCTTAACTCTCCTTTTGGCAATTGCTCCCAGGGTGGTCTGAAGAGCCTCCAGATGGAAAAAAAGGACTTAGAAATCTTAATTACAGTCTGGTCCATAGGTAGTACATCATATTGGGAGCCAAAAACATATCAGAAATATAAGAATCAACAATGACTCCGAGTTGCGAGTTGGTACTTGGTCAATGTGAGTAAATCTTTGAGTGGGAGATCCTTTCTCAATGCATTCCTTCATTTCCGTTTTCCTAAATGAGTTCTGCAGCCAGTCCGCAAAAACATGATCTGCCCGTTCTTCCCGGAATGCCTCACTATTGGCCAATATTTCTTGCTTGTGCTCTTTACTGCATGTGGATCCTTAGCTCCGAACAGTGAAAGGGATTTGCACGCAAAGTCCCCTTAAGTATGTGCATGTAGTTTGTTCGTTCATTCAGTAAGTTTTATTGGCCACATTCTTGTAAAAAAAACTGATTACAGTTGAAATACAAGCAGGTTTGGAGCTTTTATCTTTAATACATTCTGAAAGCTCAGGCTTAATATTGCTAGTATTATTACTGTCCACAGATCCCAATTTGTCTTGTAATTTCTCACTTTGCTGAACAATTTGTATAGTTAATCTCCCCCAACAGTGAATAGCTTGGTTCATTACATTTTCCTTCACTTCAAGTCATATCATGTGGGTGATACCGAGCTGAACCCCAAAGCTTGAGCAACATTTATGATTGCAACATCATTAACCACTGATACATCAATACCGATCAGTTCTTTGATCCAAAGGTTAAGCAGTTTCTCAACCATAGCTAAATAAAGAACTCTTGTCACTAACAACACTTAAGATTCATCGGAGTTGTTGATTTCACACAGTCTCTAAATGTTAACACTTTTGTTAATAGCATGCACAGTTGATTCATTTAAATTGAATAAGTGAGCAATCAACACAGCACTATAGTCTTCCTAATTACTCAAGGAATCTATTTTCTAGGCCAGTTGACAGACTTATATGTTCTTCAATACCCAACATCACAAGCTTTCTTCCATGTCATTTTCACAAGAATGGAAGCTCAAAGCCAACATTGGGATTTGGGATCAATTGAATAATCACTCTACCACCTACTATGTTAATGCGTAGCAAGACCACATGAGTTCAAACATTGAAAGATAGTCATACAGCATGGAAACAGGCCCTTTCACCCAACTTGTCCATGCTGATCAAGATGCTTCTTCTATGTTAGACCCTAATGCCTGTGTTTGGCCCATATCCCTGTAAACCTTTCCTATCCATGTAGCTGTCCAAATGTTGTAATTTTTTTTGTTATTGTACCTGCTTCAACTACCTCCTCTTGGTTACATAAAATAAATCTCACACAAACACGTGGAATCAGTACAACTTGAAACCCATGTTCCCGGGGAGGGGGGGGAAGAGGGAGGAATAAATGTATTTTAAGCACCAATATTTTCCTTTCCATTCTTCTCCCCCTGCATCATCTCACCACACAACCACCTCCTCAGGCATCCACATCATACTTCCAATTCCACTTCAAGTTCAACTCCCATGCCGCGTTTTAACCCACTATTCTTTTATTAACAACAGACTGCTGATCAGTTCTGAGGTATGGGCAGTCTCATACAGAGATCACACTGTTTTATGGGATTGCTGAGTAATTTCTGTCTCTCACCCTAACTATCCATAGATGATTCGGCATTGTGAAAACCTGCAATACAAACCTCTGCTCTGCAACATGCTTTAGCAGTGATTCTGATTTTACTTCAAATTAATATGCAACTGTATTAATCCACATACTCAGTGAAAGTCATGTACACCACTGCCATTAATGAAACATGAATGTATCTGATCTTTTCTCCATCAGCCTGATTAGGGTCTGGACTATTTTCATAGTCTTCTTTGAGTATATGAAAAGCGCTATATAAATGTAATGTATTATTATTATTATTATTATTATTATTCAGTGCTGTCAACATTACTCCTTTACCAACCCAACACACAATGCAGTTTGAAAAAATGCATGTTTACATGCTTTTTCTATTGAACAACCATTGATATCTGGAGAAACTTCTCCATAGAAGACAAGCACTGGTCAAACAATTCTTAGATTGATGTTTCAAAGCTGTCCAAGAATTATCTAACAAAAGGAATTAATAAAATCAAATTATTAAAATTAGCTACAAATGCTCATTTTCTCATCATCAAAATTTATAAACTAAATCAGTTTAAATATAACATCCTAACAGTTCTTTGTCGAAGTCTGAAGCATCTCTGCAGTGTGACTAACCCAATTTAGAAAATCTTCCTGTTGCACTGTCTCATTTGTGAATGGGATTTTTGTTAAGAAATCTGTTTTCTTACCATTGTGAGCGTCATGCGATCAATCTCGTGCTTGTCTTTCGTCTTATGCTGCCGGAAAGGGCTGTGTCTAATGGGAGGAAAATAGTTTATCATCAGACACTGAAGCAACTGATTGAACATCGCGAAGAAGTCACCGGCCAGATGGTCAATCGCGTGGGAATCTTGGGGGGAATGACCAGTTCTCTGATAACTTGGTCATTTCAATATTAAAATACAAATTATTTTGTCTGACATGGCTGAAGGACATATTATGTCAATGACCATGAAGCATGCAAGGGGAGGCACTTTTATGTTATATATATTTTTGACACAGTCTTAAGAAAATGACTCAAAATCTTTCATTCTTTGCATGTTCTATTTTAATATTATTTTTCTTATCTCCATTTGAAATGTGTGCTACTCCCCAATCCAGTGTCCCCTGTGTTTCACTAGAGATCACTTCCGGGCATTGTGCAGTCACTGTCAATTAAGCAATGTTATATTGAAGTTTTCATTCTTTTGTTTAAATAGAAATTATAATTCAGAAGTACTGTGGTTGTAGCCGAGCCTCCAGCTGGTTCTGTACAGGAATTGTACCCAGAGGCATGATGCAAACATGAATGACAACTAAACAAATGGAACTCAATCGGTCAGGCGGTATCTATGATCTCCTAATTGCCCAGGATGTAAAAGAGCCATACAGACAAGCAATTCGTGTTCTGTGCTGGTTCAGCTTCTCCCAGTATGAAAGGGTATATATATCTCTTTTTCAGCAGAGTGGCTTTTTAACTTCCTTCTATTCAGAATAAGTATTTATCAGAAGAAACAATAGGAACCAGGTTTGATCAATGGATTTCTGATATGTTCACAGGTGAATTAGCCAAACAAGTTTTAATGCAGAGGCTCCTACATGAAGAATGTAAGAGTTCTTGTAAATGTATATACTGTATCAATAATACCTTAGGGAGAAGAAAGGATAAAATATGCAATTTTGCTCATTATGGCTGCATTGACATCAGCCAGCCTTTAATGTGTAGGAAGGAACTGCAGATGCTAGTTTAAACCGTAGACACAAAATGCTGGAATAACACAGCAGGACAGGCTGCATCTCTGGAGAGAAGGAATGGGCGATGTTTCCGGTCGAGATCCTTCTACAAACTGAGAGTCAGGGAGGGGGAGATACAGAGATAAGGAAGTGTGCCTGTCCCACTTAGTTACTCCAGCATTTTGTGTCTAGCAGGCCTTTAATGCCTTGCTTCAAACATGAACTGAATGAATGACAACCTATTCAACTACAATATTATGACATCAGACCTGAACGCATTTTTTTCCACCTAACAGTTAGAAATACGTTTTCCATTAGTGGTCACGAAAGAATATTAATAAAAACTGAACCCTGGCTAATTTTTCCCAGTCCTTGTGCAGGTGATTCAAATCAGCTATGGTGGCACATCTGCTGCCGCAGATGGAGCTATTTCACTGAAGACTGAGGACTGAACCTGGTACCTTCTAGTCTATATTAAGCTACGTATTGTAATTCCCTCTGTGGACCTTGCATGGACTTTTGCTGCTTTAACAACTGGGGAATTTGAACTTTTAACTTCAATTTGAAATTTGAACTTCACTTTATATCTCATAAGGCAGAACATTCTTACAATAATCAGGTTTGAACTATGAACAGGCTTAATTTCATATTCTGGGTGTTTTTAAAGATATTTTCATCAATATGCACAGTGCTCAAAATATAATAGCATAGGTTATTTTCATTAAAACGATGTAATTTGTCTTTAAAACCACCAGGCAGCAGTCATGTGCAAGAGTCCCCATTTGACGGGCTGAATATAAATCCAAAGGTTCCATGGCTCATTTCCTGCTAAGCTGTGCTGTTGCTGCTCAGTGGATCAGCTGTCTAAAAGCCAGAGGAAGCTTACTGTTTCCACATCTCCAATCCCTCTGGCTTCTCTGACTCCCATTGCATGGCACTTCAAGTCTTTGCTCATCCTGTGAATTGGACTGTCATTGCTGGGATTCTGTTTCGATGACAGGCTTCGTTTGTGAAGGGAATTAATAAATTAAACGAATTTATTAAAACTACTCGCAGCAGAACTGAGAATAAACATTTTAAATGCTCCTGCCTTTTCTCTTTTATTTCTTTACTAGTAAGGCAAGCAGCATTATTTTTGTGTAGCAATTTGTTTAAGTGACTTACCCTCGAAGTAACTTGAAGAGCATGCAGCCCAGTGAGAACCAATCTGCACTGCTGTCATATGCTGTACCTTTCTGTAACACCTCTGGAGCCATGTATCCATGTGTCCCACTGCATCAATAAGAACAAACTAAGCTAAACAACTAAATCCAAGTACTTACAATTGCATATTATTATTATCTTTTTTAATACTCGCATAAAAAATGGCAGAAAAGCAGTGATTCTACTGGTGGCAATTCATGCAAAACAGATAGGCTCTAAATTTTGTTCTTCCCTTGGAAATTAGTTGACCTCCAGCTGATTGATGGTGCCGATGCTAACAATGGTCTTGTTATGTTTACGCTCAGCAACTGCTCATGTTTTAGTTTCTGATTGCTATCCAACATTGATGTCAGAAGTGTATATGTGTAAACTGAACAAGGAAGAATTTGGTTGTACAGCATACTTAGGCTAAGGACTGCAGAATCATAATGCTGTATACAAGCAAACATCAGTGCTGCTCATGTTTTAGTTTCTGATTGCTATCCAACATTGATGTCAGAAGTGTATATGTGTAAACTGGACAAGGAAGAATTTGGTTGTACAGCATACTTAGGCTAAGGACTGCAGAATCATAATGCTGTATACAAGCAAACATCAGTGCATGTTGGAAAGGGTAAAGGAATAACTAAAAACAAATCTTTTTTAATTACTTAAAACTAAAAAGTAATTAAAAAATAGAGAATTGTCTAAGTAGATCTGCTTGTAAGTAGGATAAATGCACTTATCTGCCAGCTCAAGACTGGTCATGTTTACACAGTGTTCACATTAACCGGCTAACAAGTACGTACACGCTGGCGTGGGGCTTCTTTTTTGAGAAATCACAGGCAAGCCCAAGATCTGATATCCTCACGTGACCATGTTCATCCAGTAGAATATTTGCTGGCTGCAAAAATAACACCACGTAACATGATGCAACTATCACTATATTATAATTTCACTTGTAAACCATATACTCGTTGTAGTTTGAATATATTACAGGAAGTTAGATTAAATGGAGTTAGCTTGCAAATGACACCTGAAGACTTCTCAGAGACTCGCATTCACATCTCCACAGAAGCAGTGTGGAGATTAAATTAAACTAACAGTGTAGGTTTTTGAAAAACGATACCTCGTTTAGTAATAATGATCACAAAAAATCTTGGTTTGTCACAAAAGTCCATGTGGCTCATCAATGTCCTATAGCATAGGAAACCTGCCAACCATACCTATATCTGACGTCATGCCCTCCCAGTGTTGTTAATTCTTAAACAGCTTCTGAAATGGCCTAAGAAGCACTTAGTTCAAGGACATTAGGGATGGGTAACACTGGCCTTGCTTGCAATGCCCACCACCCCACAACCCCTCTCCGATCATCAACAAAACCTTTTAGAAGAGGATTTAGAAAAGTAGCAAGAAACTCAATTTTTACCATAGTCCTTCAAACAGCCACATGATGATGAAAGCAATTCTTAATTGAAATATATATTTTGCCTAACAAAAGGAGAGGTCTCCTCAGTGCGACTTCAGAAGATGCTATGGCATCTATGTTATGCCCACTTGAGAAGATAAATCTCATCTACAAAGCTCCAGAAATTCAGTGTTTGCTCCATCTACACAGTGCTACTAATATAAGATTTTGTGCTCAAGTCTCTGAGATAGAATTTATATTCCAGGTTTCAGATGCAGAGACAAGTGTAATGCACTTGATGAGTTGATGAGTTGTCCGAGCCTTTGAAATCCTTATCCTTGTGATCCTCAACTGAGGCCGACTGTTTCTCTCCTACTGATGATAAATGACTGCCCTCTCATCATGCTATCAAAGCTTTATAGTTCACTGGTACCCCATGAATCACATTATTAAGCGCCTTTTCCTTTACTGTGTGTATTTTGGCGAGTACTTGTTTCATGGTGGAATGGGTGAATTAGGTAGAGAAATGGTCCTGTGAAGGTGACTTTTTTTTCTGTTGAATATTCATTGAGTGGTGTATTCATTTTAGGAGGCTGCATGGTATTGTGAATCGGAAATTTTGATCAATTAATAATGTAAAGATTTCAAATAATCTGAATATATGAAGACATTAAAAGCTCACAACACATTGTAAGTCTTCATCATTTTAGCAACCTGAATTGTGCTGTTTCCTCCAATTTCATTACCCACACACTCCTCAATGTGCTTGTTCAGCAATTAGACTTTCCTTATGGCTTCTCCAGCATTTGAGGCCTGTTCTTTTCTCCCGTTCTGATAGTTTTTTTAACCTTCTGGTTGAGTGCATGCTTCTCTTTTGCAAAGAAAACTAATATTTCACTCTGCAGACTAACTCACAATTTATGTCATCTGTACACATTCCCTTATGAATTTGCTACTGCTGCTGGCAACGCAATAGCCTCTTTACTTGACAATGAGCGACCATGACATATGTAGAAACATAACAGGCAAGAGATTGGCAAAAGAATACTCCTTGAGGAGAATGATGAGCACATCCTGTATTGAACTGTCTCATTCTTCTTTATAACATGTCTTATTATTTTCTTGCACAGTGCTGCAGCATTTAGAGCTTCTGCCTCACAGCAGCAGGGATCTAGCTTTGATCCTGATTATGCATGTGGTCTGTGCAGAGGTTGCTTGTTCTCCTTGTGAAGGCATGTTTTTTTTCTCCTGGTGCTCTGGTTTTCTCCCTTGTGCCAAAGGCATGCTGTGGTTGGTAGGTTAATTGGCTGCTGTATATTGTCCCTGGTGTGTTGTCAAAGTATGTGGGTGGGGTGGTGGATGCAGATGGTTTCTCTGCTGTTCTTTTGATGTTCATGGGCAGACAGTATTTTTAAAAGGTTTCCAGGATAACATGCATACAAAACTCCATACGTAACTTAGGCAAGCAGCCAACTTTCAGTGTGGAAGTGCCGTAGCCACTGTGAAGATCAGCCTTGATTAGAGGACGGGATTAGCAAGGAATCGGAACCAGAGTCCCATCTAATCCAGTTCATGTTGTCGTGGAGCTCTGAATATTTCACAGAAAGAGTTGTGATTTACCTTGAGAGAGATATAAAACAGGATAGAGAGATAGTTGCATATTGTAGGTTCACCTGCCATCAGGGATGACAGCCTTGGCACCGATAAGAGGGTGGCCAAGAATTTTCACAAACTCCTCCCAGTCAGAAGCCAATTGCCTTGAATTGTTGTTATCTTAATCCTATGCCCTTCTATGGAACCCCTCGTCTCTTGCCAGCTTTACTCAGGGATGATTTATTGAAATACCCAGGAATGAGGAAAGGGAAGTGATGTTAGTAACTAAAGATAATCAAAATGTAAATAGGAATAGTTTCTTTGTGTCCATATGAAAATATATTTCATATTTCATAGGGGGCGTGGCTGTGTTCTGCAGCTGCGGCTCACCGGCAGTCTCTCCGTTTTTTTTGCTGTTTTTTTTGTCATTGTCGTTGTTAAATGTACGTTTTGTTTTATTTTTAATTCTGTGTATGTAGGGGGGTTGGGGGAAACCTTTTTTTCAAATCTCCTCCTCAACGGAGATGCAACCTTTACCGTGTCGTATCTCCGTTCGCGCTACGGCCTAACATCGTGGAGTCGGTTGCCTCCAGCTGGGATCGACCTCAAAGACTCCGGTCGCAGGGCCTGGACTTACCATCTCGGAGGCTTCGGCCGTGGGCCCTGCAGACCGCAACATCGGGAGTTCGCAGGTCCCTGGCTGGCGACCGGCTTTCGGGAGCTCCAGCCGTAGCAGCTTCGACCGCCCCGAAGCGCGAGGTACGATCAACCCGCCCGCAGGCCCTTCATCGCCCTGCGTGGCCCGGCCGCAGCACTTTACATCGCCCGGTGGGGGCTCAGGACTTTCATCGCCCTGCGTGGCTCGGCCCTGGGACTTTCCATCGCCCGGTGGGGGCTTCAAAATGTTGGGAGCCTCGATCACCTCGTGGCACCACGGGAGAAGAATGAGGAGGAGATAAGACTTTGCCTTCCATCACAGTGAGGGTATGCCTAGAGCAATCACTGTGATGGCTGTTTTGTGTAAAAAATTATATCTGTGTGTCTTGTGCTTTTTAATGTCTACTGCCGGACCCTGACGTGAGAGGACGCTGGCGTAGAGTATTCGCCGCTTTTCCGTCAGGATAGTTTGTCTGTTTGTTTCTATGTTAATTGTTTTTGTAAAGCGCTTTGAGCATGTGATAAGGCGCTATATAAAATAAATGGATTATTATTATTATTATTATTATATTGTACTGTTTATTTATGCCTTGTTAATGATGGATATAGAAGATAGGAAAAAGCATTAGCATGTTCAAAAGTGATGAATATCAGCACAGGCAATTCGCCGCAGGGTTGTTAGCTACTTCAAGGAAGGCATTGATTGTATGGTACACCACTGTAATTAGGCACTTAGTACAATTCAGATTTAGCAGCCATGAATGAACTTGAGATACTGTCCAAAGACCAAATAAAGGGGCCACAATTCTCTTTTCTTGCCCACACCAGCTTCTGAACTTTAAAACAGAATTGACAGCCTTCTTACAACATGGCGAGTTAAATCATACTTTGTATCTTCTGCCTCATGTTTTGCGTTGCTTCAGTGGAGTCGATGCCGCATCTGAATCAGGTTTATCTTGCCTTTCAGGAAGTATGCTCAAACATAACTGTCTTCATCAAAGAGATCAGGAAGTCCCAAATAACTTACACTGTAGGCATGGTGCATGTTGCAAGTCAAATGCATGATATTGAGTGAAATGGACACTTATAATGTATGTTATCTGCTGTCTTCAAAGACAAAGTTGTATCTAGGGTAATTGAACAATGTGGTGGAATTCCCTCCTCTGTATTTGATATTAGAAGGCACAAAACTGCCGCCCAGTTAAAAAGTATACCTGTCAGGCTTCTACCGTGACCATTCCTTGGCTGATATTGCCTACATTCTTTGTGACACTGTGAACGGATGCAATGCAAAAAGCAGAAGTCAACTTTCAAAAGGACAGATAAACATTCAAGATTGAGGTGGAATAGAAGATATTTGCAAAGGAGCTGATGTCTATGTACAATGGTAGCCTTAAACCATCACTCTTTTTGAAAACAGGGATCATCCAAGAAATGCCCATCACATATAAATTATTTAAAGGCACACACCGGAGGGCAAGATTGGTATGCAATAGTTCTGCCAAACTCCACGCTCAGTTCACCAGCGTGTCCTCATTATGTCTCCTAATGTTCATTCAGTGCAAACAGAAAGTATTTATTCACAAAATGCTGGAGTAACTCAGCAGGTCAGGCAGCATCAGTACCTCCCTCCAATCAAACACCTTTATAGGGCAACACAGTGGCTCAGTGGGTAGAACAGCTGCCTTACAGCACCAGAGACCCGGGTTCATTCTGGACCTCGGTAGCTGTCTGTGCAGAGTTTGCACATCCTCCCTCTGACTGTGTGGGTTTCCTCCAGATACTCTGTTTTTTCCCACATCCCAATGACGTTAGGGTTTGTAGGTTAATTGACCGTCTCTAAAATTGCCCCGAGCATTTAGGGAATGGATGAGAAAGTAGGATAATACGGAACTAATATGACCTGATGATTGGCTTGGACTCGGTGGGCTGATGGGCATATTTCAATGCTATATTTCTAAACTAAACCAAACTAAAGTTGGCAAATGCTAAATCCCCAAACATGCGTCTCTATTCCTCTGATATTTAATTTCAACTTGACTGATGAAGGTAAGATGACACACTAGTCAACCTGAGGTGTACCTTCAGCAACAGAATGGTTCCACCAAGATGCAGAACAGAACACCACAGGAGATCCTTCTTCCCTGTGGCTATCAAATTGTACAACTCCTCCCCCTTCTGTCTTGGGCTAGACTGACTCCCCTCCCCAAATGTTCGCACATCCCCAATCCTTTCCACTCGTCACTTTCATTTCATGCTTCATGTATCTTGTGTTTTATGACTGTTGGCAGATCAATTTCCCTCCTGGGATAAATACAATTCTATCGTATTGTAAAAGTAATAGTTAATTTTAATTATTTTCAAACAGCTATTTTTTAAAGAAACACTAATGTTGAGGTTCTTTCTTCTTAAAACAGGAAAACAGAATGTAATGAGTTAATCAACGAACACCTAACTGACTCCCAGTTGCCATTCCTCTACATCGTTTCCATGTGGTTCTCATTAAGTGTCATTATATCAGATTATTTGCTTTCGGGGAGAAGCAGTGGTGTGTGACAAATGAAAGCAGGAAACCTTGTTGATCTGTCTATTCCCTGCAGAGAAACCAAGTTTTCAAACCATCCCTTTTCAATTAGGATTGTCAGCTCTCTGGGATGCGCAGGATTCTCTACAAATTAAAGCCTAATCTCCACGGAGGTGTTGCAAGCAACCCTGGAGAAAAACCATACAATAAAAATTACGCATTTTACATTTTTGTTAATTAGTTATACAAATATTGGGCATGGGGACAAAAGATAGTGTGATTTATAATCAGAAATTACCCAACCTGGGTTTCTGTTTTCCCTCTTACTCTGGTGTAGTGCGACAGATCAACAGACGCTGCAGGGCATGAGTCAATCCCTATCATGCTGTCAATATCATTTTGACAATGCAATTATTTGTAAAGAAAGAAACATTTATATCGTATGGAAATTGAACTCTTAACCAATCATTTTGCATCCAGTTAATTATCGGCGGGGGAGCCTCGCGGGCTGGAACCTCACAAGTCGGAGGTAGACAATAGACAATAGACAATAGGTGCAGGAGTAGGCCATTCAGCCCTTCGAGCCAGCACCGCCATTCAATGCGATCATGGCTGATCACTCTCAATCAGTACCCCGTTCCTGCCTTCTCCCCATACCCCCTCACTCCGCTATCCTTAAGAGCTCTATCCAGCTCTCTCTTGAAAGCATCCAACGAACTGGCCTCCACTGCCTTCTGAGGCAGAGAATTCCACACCTTCACCACTCTCTGACTGAAAAAGTTCTTCCTCATCTCCGTTCTAAATGGCCTACCCCTTATTCTTAAACTGTGGCCCCTTGTTCTGGACTCCCCCAACATTGGGAACATGTTTCCTGCCTCTAATGTGTCCAATCCCCTAATTATCTTATATGTTTCAATAAGATCCCCCCTCATCCTTCTAAATTCCAGTGTATACAAGCCTAATTGCTCCAGCCTTTCAACATACGACAGTCCCGCCATTCCGGGAATTAACCTAGTGAACCTACGCTGCACGCCCTCAATAGCAAGAATATCCTTCCTCAAATTTGGAGACCAAAACTGCACACAGTACTCCAGGTGCGGTCTCACCAGGGCCCGGTACAACTGTAGAAGGACCTCTTTGCTCCTATACTCAACTCCTCTTGTTACGAAGGCCAACATTCCATTGACTTTCTTCACTGCCTGCTGTACCTGCATGCTTCCTTTCAGTGACTGATGCACTAGGACACCCAGATCTCGTTGAACATCCCCTCTTCCTAACTTGACACCATTCAGATAATAATCTGCCTTTCTATTCTTACTTCCAAAGTGAATAAGCTCACACTTATCTACATTAAACTGCATCTGCCATGTATCCGCCCACTCACACAACCTGTCCAAGTCACCCTGCAGCCTTATTGCATCTTCCTCACAATTCACACTACCCCCCAGCTTAGTATCATCTGCAAATTTGCTAATGGTACTTTTAATCCCTTCATCTAAGTCATTAATGTATATCGTAAATAGCTGGGGTCCCAGCACCGAACCTTGCGGTACCCCACTGGTCACTGCCTGCCATTCCGAAAGGGACCCATTTATCCCCACTCTTTGCTTTCTGTCTGTCAACCAATTGTCTATCCATGTAAGTACCCTACCCCCAATACCATGTGCTCTAATTTTGCCCACTAATCTCCTATGTGGGACCTTGTCGACGGCTTTCTGAAAGTCGAGGTACACCACATCCACCGACTCTCCCCTGTCAATTTTCCTAGTTACATCCTCAAAAAATTCCAGTAGATTTGTCAAGCATGATTTCCCCTTCGTAAATCCATGCTGACTCGGAATGATCCCGTTACTGCTATCCAAATGCTCAGCAATTTCGTCTTTTATAATTGACTCCCCACCACTGATGTCAGACTAACTGGTCTATAATTACCTGTTTTCTCTCTCCCTCCTTTCTTAAAAAGTGGGATAACATTTGCTATCCTCCAATCCACAGGAACTGATCCTGAATCTATAGAACATTGAAAAATGATCTCCAATGCTTCCACTATTTCTAGAGCCACCTCCTTAAGTACCCTGGGATGCAGACCATCAGCCCCCTGGGGATTTATCAGCCTTCAGTCCCATCAGTCTACCCAAAACCATTTCCTGCCTAATGTGGATTTCCTTCAGTTCCTCCATCACCCTAGGTTCTCCGGCCCCTAGAACATTTGGGAGATTGTGTGTATCTTCCTCAGTGAAGACAGATCCAAAGTAACGGTTTAACTCGTCTGCCATTTCTTTGTTCCCCATAATAAATTCCCCTGCTTCTGTCTTCAAGGGACCCACATTTGCCTTGACTATTTTTTTCCTCTTCACGTACCTAAAAAAACTTTTGCTATCCTCCTTTATATTATTGGCTAGTTTACCCTCGTACCTCATCTTTTCTCCCCGTATTGCCTTTTTAGTTAACTTTTGTTGATCTTTAAAAGAGTCCCAATCCTCTGTCTTCCCACTCTTCTTTGCTATGTTATACTTCCTCTCCTTAATTTTTATGCTGTCCTTGACTTCCCTTGTCAGCCACAGGTGTCTCTTACTCCCCTTAGAGTCTTTCCACCTCTTTGGGATAAATTGATCCTGCAACCTCTGCATTATTCCCAGGAATACCTGCCATTGCTGTTCTACCGTCTTCGCTGCTAGGGCCTCCTTCCAGTCAATTTTGGCCAGCTCCTGCCTCATGCCTCTGTAATCCCCTTTGCTATACTGTAATACTGACACTTCCGATTTTCCCTTCTGCCTTTCCATTTGCAGAGTAAAACTTATCATGTTGTGATCACTGCCTCCTAATGGCTCTTTTACCTCTAGTCCCCTTATCAGATCAGGATCATTACACAACACTAAATCCAGAATTGCCTTCTCCCTGGTAGGCTCCAGTACAAGCTGTTCTAAGAATCCATCTCGAAGGCACTCTACAAACTCTCTTTCCTGGGGTCCATTTCCAACCTGATTTTCCCAGTCTACCTGCATGTTGAAATCTCCCATAACCACCGTAGCATTACATTTGTGACACGCCAATTTTATCTCCTGATTCAACTTGCACCCTATGTCGAGGCTACTGTTTGGCGGCCTATAGATAACTCCCATTAGGGTCTTTTTACCCTTACAATTCCTCATTTCTATCCATACTGATTCAACATCTCCTGATTCTATGTCACCCCTTGCAAGGGAATGAATATCATTCCTTACCAGCAGAGCAACCCCACCCCCTCTGCCCACCTGTCTGTCTTTTCTATACGTTGTGTACCCATGAATATTCAGTTCCCAGCCCTGGTCCTCTTGTAGCCATGTCTCAGTGATCCCTACAACATCATACTTACCCATGACTAACTGAGCCTCAAGCTCATCCACTTTGTTTTTTATACTACGCGCATTTAAGTACAACACTTTAACTTCTGTATTTACCTCCCCTCTCACATCGGTCACAAATGGCCCTGCCCTTAATCTCTTTTCCCCTCTAGAACTTCTGTTCCCATTCTTCCGAGAGTCTTCTGCAACATCTCCTGTATTCCCTTTAACCTCATCTTCATATTCACAATTTGTTAACCCCTCCCCCCCACTACTTAGTTTAAAGCCACAGGTGTCGCACTAGCAAACCTGCCTGCCAGAATGTTTGTCCCCCTGCTGTTAAGATGTAACCCGTCCCTTTTGTACAAGTCACCCCTAGCCCAGAAGAGATCCCAGTGGTCCAGAAATCTAAATCCCTGCTCTCTGCACCAGCCCCTCAGCCATAAATTCATACCCTCTATCTCTCTGTTCCTGGCCTCACCAGCACAAGGTACCGGTAGCAGTCCAGAGATAACCACCTTCGACGTCCTACTTCTCAGTCTTTTTCCTAACTCTCTAAACTCCCGCTGTAGCACCTCCTTCCTCTTCCGCCCGACGTCATTCGTGCCCACGTGCACAACGACTTCAGGTTGATCGCCTTCCCTCACTAGGATGTTCTGAAGCCGGTCCGTGATGTGCCGAACCCTGGCACCAGGGAGGCAACAGACCATCCTCAAGTCCCTCCTGCTGCCACAGAATCTTCTGTCCGTCCCTCGGACGATGGAGTCTGCCACCACTACGGCTCTTCCTGACTTCGGTCTCCCCTGTCGAGTATCCTTGCCAACAGGTCCACCACTCGGACTGGAAACGTCTTCTGCCCCGACAGTTCGCAAGAGGGTATACCTATTTGCAATAGGCACAGCCACTGGGGTCTCCTGTAGTCCACGTCCACTCCCCCCTGAAACAGTCTCCCACCTTCGCTCGACCTGGACCCTTGGCGTGACAGCCTCACAATAGGTCCAGTCGAGGAAACTCTCGCATTCCCGGATGGCCCTGAGGTCATCCAACTGCCTCTCCAACTCCACCACACGTCCATTCAGGAGCTGCACCTGGACACAGTTCTTGCAGGTGTAGCTCCCAGAAGCTCCAGCGACGTCCCTATCTTCCCACACCCTGCAGGAAACACACTGTACCAACTTTTCCGCCATTACTTTGTGTCTAAACAGTTCAGGCTTAAAACAATTGTAACCTCCTCACCTCAGCCTCCTCACCGAAGACTCGCACTTTTCTCACTGGGCACTTCCCTCACTGGGCTGCACCCTTTTGCAAGTCTTGCTTATATCACCAATTAAATTGCCTGATTGTCCAATTTACCAGACTTCTCACTTAAATGATCAACCAATCCACGTATTCTCTTCTGACTGACTTATTACACTGTAATTCCCACTCACTTACAGCCTAAGGTGGTCCTCTCTCCAACTTCCCGACCTTTACAGGTAGAGCCTTGCGGGTTGGAGCCTCGCGGCTCGGGCCTCGTGGGTCGGCGCCTGGACCTCACGGGCTGCAACCTTGCGGTTCAGAGGGAAGTAGAGCCCCGCGGATCGACAAAACCCGCGGCATTCAGTGTCTGGGTCAACAGAGCTCGCGACTAGCGCCACAGAGGTGTCCGGTGAGGACCCTGCAGCGACAGTGGAGAGGACGGTGCGGCGGACGTTGCCTGCGGACGAGGACGGACACGTGGAAGTGAGGACGCTGCTGGCGAGGGAAGGAGCAAAGGAGGATCTTGAGTGGGGGGACCGGATGCAAGCAATGAATTTCACTTTGACTTGTCACATGTGATAATAAAGTATTCAATTCAATTCAATAGGCAGCAACTGAGGCTTGATCAACCCACTGATATGAGAGCACACTGGGGAGCTGATGGAATTATGAGAGGAAGAAATGGGATTCGTGTTAAAAAGTGCTTGATAGTCAATGCCAACTGTGATCTTTCTGTATTTCGCGCCATTATTTTATGATAGCATTTCATAAACAGTTGACAGGTCATTCATGGAAATACTTGGAAACAGGTTCTAGTTCCTTCATCATCATTAGGTCTAAGTCACAGCATCATCTACCCAACAATGCTGTGGAGAGTGTCTCCATCATTAAGATAGCAGTACTTCATCATCAATTTCCCAATGGCAAATAGAGCTGGGCATAAAATGCTGCCCCTGCCACTGAAGCTGAGATTGTTTAATTTAAAACATCCAAATTATTTAATAGCTCACTGCAAATAAAATATTGGTTAGCCCTTGCATCTTCTGTACATTTATAATGAAATTACTTGGTTATCATTCCTATATTTGCTCTGCTGAAAAAATAACTAAAATCTACTTTTTTTCCCAAGCAAAATTCTGCAGGTGATTTGACTTGCTGCATATTATCTTTTTATATTACACTTAAATTTAAATTATACCTGTTTGGATCAATCTCGTCCTACCTTCAAGTCTCTGTAGACTACAAATCTATTGTGCATATGTTCCAGGCCCAGCATAATCTCTGCAGCATAGAATCTCATTTCCTTCTCGGAGAAGACTCCATGCTGTGAAAGATGATAATGCAGATCTCCACCTACAAGCAGAAAGAGCAAGATGTTTTGCGATCTTCTGAAACAGAAAGCATGCCAATTATGTCATCAATGAGCTAGTAACCGTAACAGTTTGCTGCATAATCCCTGCCTTCGGGATGACCCCAATAAATTAGTAACCTGGTTAATTTGGGAAGTAAGGAAGGATAAATATTTGCATTTATTTAGATACTGTACTAACAAAAGATGAATGCACTTTAACCTTCATAAAGCTACAAATATCAGGGATGAAAATAATCAGAGATTAATTTATTGTGTTTTAAACTTATCTCTTGAGTCTCAACACTACCAGCTGAGCAGTTTGAGAGTGAAACTAATTTGGGTGTCATCCAAGTGAGCAAAGTTCAAAATGTGTTTCTTACCGTTCATCAGATCGAGAATAAAGCACAGCTTGTCTGGTGTATGGAAAGCATAGGTCATACAGACGATAAAGGGGCAATCCTGTTGAAAGAGAGACACAAATAGGTGATCAGATGTATTTTGTTGTTGAATATTGCAGCAAAATACCTTTGAATGAAATAACCAACAACATGAATCCTCTCATTTTTGCAATCTACAATAATATAATACGTAAATTCAAAGGGGACAAAATGACTTTATATGCATGGAAGATTTTCCAAGGATTCTTCAAGTTAAAACTGATTAACAAGCTAATGCAATGTTATATTTCTTTTCTCCTTCATCGTTTCAGAGAGAAAGCACAACTTGGTGACAGGAAAGTTTCCACTGCCTATCTCTTCATGGTGCAGACACCCTTGGTAGCTGCTATAAGCATTTTAAAGATCTTAAATCCTTTCCAAAAATTAGGCAAATATCAGTGAGACACAATGTCATGCATGCAAGCATGGACTTGAGACACACTATATTGGTTTCGGTATGTGGCTGAGATCAGGTGGATCTTTTGAAAGAATCGGGGACTCATCTGACAGTCCTAGTGATTAAACTAAGCATTATTTGAATAATAGCAGATTCTCCATCTTTCTATCATAATTTTTCTTCTTTAACCAACATCACCAAATGCTGATTACCCAGCTTCTCATTCATTGCTGTTTATAGTAGGATTTTGTAATGCATTAATTGCCTGTCTTGTTTACCAAAATAATGATGACCTTACTTCAACATATAATTGTCTTTAACTGCTTTGGCGTATGATCGGGATTTGATAAGATATAAAAGGTGCTATGCCTCCAAATTCAGTGCTGTCTTAACATTAAATTTTGCACAGAGAGGTGTAGCAGATGCTGAAATACATTGTTCCAAGTTTAAAACTTTTCACAATCCACCTGTAACACAGAATGGGCAGATGAGAAGTAATTTCTCTTGGGGAACAACACATCAGATAGGAACGAGCAGAGACCCAGTTCCCAGAGTTTGGCAATAAATTGAGAGGGGATGCTGGTGTTGAACACGGAGCTGCAGTCGACGGATATCAGCCTCATGTATGTCTTCATGTTGTCCAAGTGGTCTAATGCAGTGAAGAGCCTGCGAGATCACATCCACTGTTGATCTGTTGCAGTGGCAGGAAAATTAAGTGGATCCAGGTCCTTGCTAAGGTAGGGGTTGATATGAGTTGATATCTTGAAGCACTTCAGCACAATGGATGCGAGTGCACTGGTCAGTAGTCATTAAGACATATCATCTTAGTCTTCTTGGCTAGTCTTCAGGAAGTGGTATCTGGACCTCTTGTATCATACTGGATCGCCAGTCCTAAATGTTGTAAGCCTCATACTCATTTGAGACTTGGATAATTAAAAAAAAATCCCAAAATGCAATCTGAACCACAGCTGAAGTATGGCATTTACAGCAGGTATGCTGTTACACTTTGCAAATCAATAAGACCAATCCATGCAAATATATTGCACAATGCTATTCTTCTCATTCTATGTAAATTATGACTGACATTACTGTTTAAATTTGCAACTAAATGCAGAAGTACTTATCTTAACTGAGAGTAAGTACTTCTGCATTTATATCTCAAATATAAGTTAAATTATATACTCTCAGCTCACATTTTAAGGCTTTTTCAATATACTAAACAAAAACATTTTGAATTTGGAGATAAACCACAGAAATTGCTAGCACGTCAACTCCGTAAATTAGAAGATGATTCTACAATTCATAAAATTAGATCAGCAAACGGAGATTTGCTTAAACTACCCAAGGATATTAATCAGAGATTTTTGCAATTTTATCAGACATTATATTCATCAAAAATAACAGATAGCTCTGCGCAGATGCAAAACTTTTTGCAGGAATGTAACCTCCCTGGTTTGAATGTGAGTGACAGAAATTTACTGGGCGCAGAAATAACTATGAAAGACGTTGAAGAGACCATTAAATCCATGAAAAATGGGAAGACTCCTGGCCCTGACGGCTTAAATAATGAATTTTATAAAAAAATTAGTGATTTGATCTCTCCACGTTTGCAAACTGTATATAGTTACGCCTTTAAACAACAGAGATTACCACAAACTCTGACTGAATCAACAATAATACTTATTCCTAAAAAAGATAAGGATTCTGAAGACCCTGGTTCGTACAGAGCGATAGCTCTTTTAAATACTGATCAGAAGATATTAGCGAAAATCTTAGCTCATAGATTAAGTCTAGTTATAGATAAATTGATACACCCCGATCAATCAGGCTTTATAGCTAAACGATATTCATTTTTCAATTTGAGACACTTGTTCAATATAATATATTCAAATAGACTATTAAACGAAGATTTAGCAATCATTTCGCTAGATGCTGAAAAAGCATTTGATCAAGTAGAATGGCCCTATCTTTTCTCAGTGATGGAAAAATTTCAATTAGGTGAAAATTTTTGTTCATGGGTGAAACTTTTATATACATCCCCAACAGCTAGAATATTAACTAATCAAATGCTGTCATCCAAATTTCATTTATTTAGGGGTTGTAGACAAGGATGCCCACTATCTCCGCTTCTATTTGCCCTCGTTATAGAACCACTTTCTGAGAGTATTAGATCAAATCCAGACATTCACGGTTATAATACTAAACATACAACCAATAAAATTTCTTTATATGCGGATGATGTATTAATATACATTACAAAGCCAGAAATTAGCATTCCGAATTTATTAAATCTCATAACTCAATTTGGTTCATTTTCAGGTTATAGAATTAACTGGTACAAAAGTGAAATTATGCCAATAATGAAACAAAATCCGGCCATACTTCAACAATTTCCTTTTAAAATTGCCTATGAAAAGTTTAAATATCTTGGAATTTACGTGACTAGGAAATATACTTCTTTATTTAAATTAAATTTTCCTCCTTTACTTACTAAATTACATAGAAATATCCCATTTTGGAAAACACTTCCTATATCATTAGTTGGTCGTAGTAATGCTATAAAGATGATCTTTCTTCCACAGCTACTATACTTATTTCAAGCAATTCCGATCTATCTTCCAAAAAAGTTTTTTTTAAAAATCGATTCAATTATTACTAATTTTATTTGGGACTACAAGACTCATAGAATAAATAAAATACATCTATGTAAGTCTAAAACTAATGGAGGAATTGCCTTACCTAACTTCTTATTTTATTATTGGGCGGTTAACACTAAAAATATAACCTGCTGGTTGGATGACACTGATCAACAACCGGATTGGTTAAAGATGGAGAAAGAGGATTGTTTACCATTTGATATTGGTGCGATCCTCTTAGCCCCAATAAATTTAAATAAAAAAACATATGGAGGTAATCCGATTATACACAGTGTTATCCGTACCTGGAAACAATTAAAACTTACTTTAAAACTGAGTAAATTATCTGCTTTCCTCCCTATTGCGAATAACCCTTCTTTTAAACCTTCTGTCTTAGATAGAGGATTTGCTCAATGGAAAAGTTATGGAATTAAAAGGATGGGAGATCTTTATCATGAGGGAACTTTTCATCCTTTTCAGGAGTTACAGCAGAAGTACGGATTACATGTTAATAATTATTTTAGATATTTACAACTTAGAGATTATGTAAAATTACACATGCAAGAATATAAATTTAGAGGTCCAGAAACTCTTGATGTATGCCTGAATCGACATTATAATTCAAATAAATTAATATACTTTATTTATAATACTCTCCTAGATACTGACATTCCGTCATCAGAATCATATAGACGAGCATGGGAGGACGAATTGAACCAACTCATAATGCAAGATATATGGGATGAAAGTTTACAACATATACACCAATGTTCATTAAATACTAGACATTCCTTAATACAATTTAAAATAATACATAGATTACATTATTCGAAGACGAAATTAAATAGGATTTTTCCTAGTATCTCTCCTATTTGTGATAAATGTCAATTTCAAGAAGCTAATTTAACTCATATTTTCGTAACTTGCATAAAAATGCAAAATTTCTGGTGGATATTTTAAAAATAGTTTCTAAAGTTATCGACAAGCAATTGGATATGGATCCAAAATTAATTATATTAGGATTATCAGAACATACTACAAACTTTACAACAAGTCAGGTACATTTTCTTGATTACAGTTTAATAACTGCGAAAAAATTAATACTTAAATTTTGGAAAAAACCAATAACCCCCACAATTAAAATGTGGACTACGGAAATGACAGAGACCCTGCATTTGGAAAAAATATGATTTGCCTTAATTGACAAACCTGATTTATTTTTTAAAATATGGTCTCCATTTATTGAATTTTTAGAAAAGTAAATGGGTTTGACACAGGACTAAAATAAAAAATTTAAATTAAAAGTTGAAACTTGAGTTTAGGGTTGGATGTACAACTGTGGTTATTGTCTCCCGGATCTACCCCCTTTAATTTTTATAGCTATACCTTTTTTAAAAAAATTATTATTCTCTCTTCCCAATAGTTTATAGGTTTTTTTTCTTTCTTCTTTATTTTTTATTTTCTCTCTTTAAAAATTTAAAAATTGAAGCTATGTAAGAAATTTGTAACAAATTTGTCTTTTATTTCTATCTGTACATATGCTTTTCAAAAATAAAATAAAAAAAATAAAAAATAAAAATAAATAAATGCAGAAGTACCAATAAGCAAAAACACATGGTATGAGATTGCAGAGTACATGTGCATAGAGAGAATGATAATGAAATGCTGGAGAGGAATAGAGTCAAACCCAAAGAGATATCTATCAGAATGCTTGCACTTGGCTTTGGGTGATGATACCAATGCCTAGCTATATCCCATATTTTTGAGATCTTGTAATCTCAGAATAGCTTTCCACACATTTTGAACATGTCTCCGGAAGAATGGAGCACCACAACATATTCTAATTATAAACAGCTTCTGACGTTTAGGCTCTGACACAATTATACATCATTAACCTATTTAGGAGCCAAGAACCCAGGCTGTAAAACTATATCTATAAAGCTAGCTGGCAACATGGGTTGTGGGGAATATGTAGAGACGTTTAGTGGATTTAAACAGATTAAGTGAATGAATGCTGATGATGGAATATAATGTGGAAAAATGCAAGGTCATTCATTTGGTGGAATAAATTGAATTTGGAGCATGTTTTAATTGGTGAACGATTGAAAGATGTTGATGTTCAGTTGAACCTGGATATCTTGTACATGATTTATGAAAAGGAAATTTGGGATTACAGCAATCAGGAAGTCACTAGGTATTTTGGCTTTCATTGTTCCAATAGCATAGAATCCTGGGAAGACTGCATTGGAAATACTGTGTACAGGTCTGGTTAATTGTGATAAGGGGAGCCCAGCAAACGTTAATGAGATTGATTATAGGGATAGAATTTAGAAGAATGAGATGTGATCTTATTGAAACATACAAAATTCTTACTGAGTTTGATAGGATACATATTAGAATGATGTTTCTCCTTGCTGAGATATCTCATACCAGGAGCCACAGCCTCAAATTAAGGGAACGGCCATTTAAAACAGAGATGAGAATAAATTCCCTCATCCAGTGAACAGTAAATCTTTGGAGTTTCTCATCCAAACGATCTGTGGAGGCTGAGCCATTAATTCAAGGCGAAGATTTATATTACCTACATAAAAACTTTTAATATATATTTAAATACATTATTGATATTTATTTTCAGATATTAAGTGAATCAAGGGGAATGAGTTTAGTGGCAGTGAGGTAAAAATTCAGCTAGAATCCTGTTGAATGGCAGAACAAGCAAAAGGAGTCAAATAGTTAATTATTTATATTTCTTACATTAGCTTTTTACAAAAAACATTAATGAAAACATAAGAAAATAAATGTGATATACCAATTTGTACAGGGAAAGCAATCTACCACAGGCAATGAGAGTGAATTATTTAAACAACAATTCAACTGAGTAACACACACTCATAATAAATATCACTACCATAAGGCACAATATAAAAAGGGAATAAAGACATTGAGAAACTCATACAAGTCTCCTGACGTTTAGTCAATAACTGCACTGCCCAGAGTAAAAGCAAGTCATGTTTGCACTTGTACAGTGTTTAGATTAGTCCATTTACTCAATATTCGCAGGGCAAATTCGTATGGGGCAGACATTTGAGGTCCAATCCAGGTTTCAGCATTGAACTTAAACTGAGGGTTAACAGTGATGCTCTCTTTCAGATGAGGACTGTTACCTGCCAGTCTACATAGATGCAAAGGGTTCCAATGTTAGTCGAACAAGAAACAGTGTCCTGTTGTTCTGGGCAATATTTATTTACTCACCCAACATAAGCATTATTTAGCTATTTCCTGTTTGCAGAACTCTAACAGTATCCAATAGCTTTAGTAGATTTCCCTGGTACAACCGCGACCACTATATAAATGCGAGGCTCCCTTCTATCATCTACATATCTGCTGGACTAATGACATGAATATTCAACCATTTTTCTGCAGATACTGCTTTATAATGACATCTTCATGATATAACAGCTGAACAAAACCAGGAAAAAATGCAGAGGGGTTCCTGGGCTTTATAAAAAGTGTTAAAGAGTGAGGGAAATATGAGGAATCTTGATAGAACAAGTTTAATATAGAACCCAATTATGATTGGCACACATTAGGAAGGATAAGAGTATTTTTGAAGTGAGAAGGCAGCAAAGATATACAGGCCATACTAGGGTACAAATGCCTGACTGGGAGGATGGGCGGAGGGGGAGAAAGAGCGGAGCTGTGGGTTATCAAGGAGACCCTAGCGAGGGCCTCATCTATGATGGAAGAGGGGAACCCCAGTTCCCTAAAGAATGAGGACATCTCCGATGTCCTGGTTATGGAACACCTCGTGTGAAGAAGGGTCTCGACCCGAAACCTCACCCATTCCTTCTCTCCAGAGATGCTGCCTGTCCCTCTGAGTTATTTCAGCTTTTTGTGTCTATCTTCAGTTTAAACCAGCATCTGCAGTTCCTTCCTGCACACATCTTGGGCGCAGATGGAGGAATTGGGAGTAGGGGATAGTGTCTTTATAGGAAGCAGGGTGGAAAGACGTGTAGTCTAGATAGCTGTGGGAGTCAGTGGGTTTATAATAAATGTTAGTTGGTAGTCTGTCTCCTGTGATGCAGACAGTGAGATCAAAAAAAGGTAGGGAGATGTTGGAGATGGTCCAAGTGATTCTCCAGATATGCTGCCTGACCCACTGAGTTACCCCAGCACTTTGTGTCTTTTTTGTAAACCAGCATCTGCAGTTCCTTGTTTCTACAATAAAATTCTGTTAGCTTTCCTAATGACTTGCAATACGCGTGTTGGCCTTTTATGTTTCTGCACCTGGACACCCAGTTGCTTCAGCTCTCAGACTTTCACAATTTCTTACTATTTAGAAAATACACATTTTATTTTTCCGACCAATATAGATAATTTCACATTTTGTCACATTAGACCTCATTTGCCAAATGTTTCCCCACTGTTAACCTATCTGCATCGCTCTCTAGCTACATGATGTCCTCTTCATAACATACTTTCCCATACATCATTGCGTCATCAACAAATTTAGGAACAATACCTTCAGTCTTTTCATCCAAGTAATTTTATATAAATTGTAAGCAGTTGGAATCCCACAATGTTATCCATAGCATACTGCCAATTGCATCTTGCCAAGCAGCAAAAGACATACTCTTTGGTTCTGATCGTCAGCCGATCTTTGATAAATGCCAATACATCAACTCCTACACCACATTTATTTTCTGCAATAATCTTTGATGCACCATCTTATGAAATGCTTTCTGGAAATCAGAGTGTAGCACATCCAATGGTTCTTTATCCACAACACAAAGAATTCATTAAACACAAAACATTAAACATGAAGTCATGCAATATTCTTTGGTATGCTTTTAAGGCTCCGTGATTCTGAAAGAGCCACCCGTATTAGCTTTTTAAAAATATATATATAATTTGCTTTTGGATAACAGTAGGAGACAGCTTGATTCGATTTGATGCTGGCTATTGAGAGCATGAGAAAGCCACTTTGTTACCAATGAGCACTGCATTTTTCAACAGGGCAATAAAGCACAGCTCATTAAGCACAGCAGCAGTGAAACACTCACACTTTCATCTGCCAAAATAACCAGTGACTGCACAAATTAGATATCAAGCTGGCTTGTTAACACTTTGAAGTCAACAACTTGAAAACATTAACCTGGAGAATCTTTGTGTCACTGCATCACAGGGCGGAAAGGCCTGATGGGCAGGGAGGGGGTTGGTGCCAAATCATGGATTGAAGAGTCAGTCATAGTCTGGATTTAGTGTGATCTAACTAGTTTTAGTTTAGTTTTGTATTATATGTACTGAGGTGCAGTGAAAAGCCTTTTTGTTCCGCACTATCCAGTCAGCGGAAAGATTATACATGAAGCTGTCCACAGTGTACAGACACAGGATAAAGGAAATAACATTTAGTGCAAGATAAAGTCCAGCAAGGTCAGATTAAAGATAGACACAAAATGCTGGAGTAACTCAGCGGGACAGGCAGCATCTCTGGAGAGAAGGAATGGGTGACGTTTCGGGTCGAGACCCTTCTTCAGATTAAAGATAGTCTGAGAGTTTCTAATGAAGTAGATGGAAGGTAAGGATCATTCTCCAGTTGGTTTATTCACAAAATGCTGGAGTAACTCAGCAGGTCAGGCAGCATCTCGGGAGAGAAGGAATGGGTGACGTTTCGGGTCGAGACCCTTCTTCAGACTGATGTCGGGGGTGGGACAAAGGAAGGATATAGGTGGAGACAGGAAGATAGAGGGAGATCTGGGAAGGAGGAGGGGAAGGGAGGGACAGAGGAGCTATCTGAAGTTGGAGAAGTCAACGTTCATACCACCGGGCCGCAAACTGCCCAGGCGAAATATGAGGTGCTGCTCCTCCAATTTCCGGCGGGCCTCACTATGGCACTGGAGGAGGCCCATGACAGAGAGGTCAGACTGGGAATGGGAGGGGGAGTTGAAGTGCTGGGCCACCGGGAGATCAGTGGCGTTAATGCGGACCGAGCGCAGGTGTTCAGCGAAGCGATCGCCGAGCCTGCGCTTGGTTTCGCCGATATAGATGAGTTGACATCTAGAGCAGCGGATGCAATAGATGAGGTTGGAGGAGGTGCAGGTGAACCTCTGTCTCACCTGGAAAGAATGTTTGGGTCCTTTGATGGAGTTGAGGGGGGAGGTAAAGGGACAGGTGTTGCATCTACGACCACATCTTGACCCAGACTCGCTACCACAGCCACATCTGCTTCCTTGGGACTTGCCTGCGCCTCCATCTTCTGCCCGAGATGCAACACCTGTCCCTTTACCTCCCCCCTCAACTCCATCAAAGGACCCAAACATTCTTTCCAGGTGAGACAGAGGTTCACCTGCACCTCCTCCAACCTCATCTATTGCATCCGCTGCTCTAGATGTCAACTCATCTATATCGGCGAAACCAAGCGCAGGCTCGGCGATCGCTTCGCTGAACACCTGCGCTCGGTCCGCATTAACGCCACTGATCTCCCGGTGGCCCAGCACTTCAACTCCCCCTCCCATTCCCAGTCTGACCTCTCTGTCATGGGCCTCCTCCAGTGCCATAGTGAGGCCCGCCGGAAATTGGAGGAGCAGCACCTCATATTTCGCCTGGGCAGTTTGCGGCCCGGTGGTATGAACGTTGACTTCTCCAACTTCAGATAGCTCCTCTGTCCCTCCCTTCCCCTCCTCCTTCCCAGATCTCCCTCTATCTTCCTGTCTCCACCTATATCCTTCCTTTGTCCCACCCCCGACATCAGTCTGAAGAAGGGTCTCGACCCGAAACGTCACCCATTCCTTCTCTCCCGAGATGCTGCCTGACCTGCTGAGTTACTCCAGCATTTTGTGAATAAATCGATTTGTACCAGCATCTGCAGTTATTTTCTTATTCTCCAGTTGGTGATTGGATGGTGCTGCAGTTGTGAGGGAATGTCAAAGTTCATAGGACCAATCAGGATCAGGAGCATCAACATAAACTAATTTGTAATAACTGCTAAGGGTAAAGTTGGATGCTGAGTCAAAGACACATGGAACTAGTGATTTATGGTGATTGCAGGCTTGATGTGGAACAGAGACAGTTAATCTGGGATTTGCAGTGGAATCAGTGATTGGTATTAATGGTGGGATTTCTGATTCGGGTGAAGGTTGGGAGTAAGATCAGTTGGAGTTTTGTAGGGGGTTGTGTGGTTAATATTGATCAGGAGCTGGGTGAGGAGTCGGTGGAAGGGAAGGTTTGGTCTTGTGTAAGGTCACACCTTGAGACAAAGATAAGCAGCAAAATTTACAAAATAAAGGAATTCTTTTCTCGCATAGTATTAATAAAATATGATTCTTCTGGCAATGACTTGCAGAACAACATGATTACATTTCCCAGTCAATGTTCCAAGAAAGCTGTTAGATGTGAAATGATGTAGAAGTTGAAAGGTGACTGTAAGTCACCAACTGAATATATGTTGCAGCAATCTTTTCAACAAAAATCATCTTAGCTCCCATTCTGTGACATACCAAATCCATGCTGGTTCACGAAAAAAGAAAGCATGGGTGAATTGTTCAAACTAAGAAGGAGGAGAAACAGCTGCATTGGGAAAATAAGAGACGGTTAGATTACTGCTTCTGGTCCTGATGAAAGTTGGATTAACCATCATCTAATCTGCTCCATCATCTCCACCAAACTGGCAACTAAATGGGGATGGCAACAGAAATGCCATGGGAAGATCAAAGTGAATGAACTTGATGGGCTCCATAAAGATAACTCTGTTCTGTCAATAGCTTGGTATCAATCTAACAACTTCAAAATTACAGAATCACTGAACCGCCCTGGTCCATAATAAATAAGAGACAAGATTAAAAGTGACTCTGTTTTTCTCCCAGAAAACAGAGAGACTGGTTTGATGACCAGGAGAACCATGAATGAATGAATTATGAATGCCATGAGCTCTTCTCAATATGTTCAATTGTACATAACACTTCTGTAAACAACGTGCATATGATTGGACTTACCCCAGTGCTGACCAGGGACAACATGATTCGTTCATTAAGGGCTAATGTTTCTCCCTGTTTCATCTTGATTCGCTTTTTATCCAAGCACTTCATGGCATACCTGAAAACAAAATACAAGAGGACAATTTGGTAATTTATCATGCTGTAATTCAGTATCATTTATCAATACAAATAAACAAAGGTAATGAAATAGATTTCTGATCTAGGTACAGAATGAAAGTAAAAGAAGTGAGAAGCACAATCAATTCTTTCATTATTCATATCTACAGCAGAATATCCAACAGAAAGGCAAACTGCTTTTGGTTATATACCAAACATGACTCCCCTGAAACAATATAATATATTATTAAATTGGTGTCCTTTACCCCTTGGTTGGAAGAAGCGAAAAAGAAAATGACTTGTATTTTGAATTCAATTTGTCTTTAAGATGACATACAGCGTATTTTAAGAACTGAATTTTCACATGGAAACTCTATTCGCTCAACACAAAGTAAGGTAATTATAGGCCAATCATCCAGGGCATTGGCAGCCGGAGTTTTTTGGCATGATGTAAGGCTCAACTACCTTCAGCTGCTTTATCAATATCTTTCACTCCATCATCAGGTCAATACAGGGATATTAACTGATAACGGTGCAGTGTTGAGTTCTATATGGGACTTTTTGGATCAAGACAGAGATACTTGGCAGAGATCTTCGTATCCCATTTAGCCACAGCCTAGGTCCCAGAGGACTGGAGAATAGCCAATGTTGCTCCTCTGTTTAAGGAGTAGAATCAAACCAGGGAACCATAGGCTGGTGAGCCTTGCATCAGGGATTTCTTTGGAGAAGATTCTTAGATTTAGGATTTACTCAGATATAGGAAGGCATAGCCAGCATGGTTTTGTGCAGAAGTCATACCTCCAAACTTGATTGAGCTTCTTGAGGAGGTTATGAAGATGAGTGTGTAGGGCAGGGGCTGTCGTCAACATGGACTTTATAAAGCATTCAACAAGGTCCCTTCTGGTAGGCTAATCCAAAAGACTGAGGAACATGGGATCCGCTGAAACTTGATGATTGGATTCAAAATTGGTTTGTCAGAGAAAACAGTGGGTAATAGTGGAGGGGGTTTATTCCACTACCAATAGCCTTACGGAAAAATACCCTGTAGCCCCTGGTCATTATAGCCGGGAACTTCAATTTAGCCAACCTCAAGAGCGTACTACCTAAATACAATCAGCATGTGTCTTGACACACCAGGACACCCTCGACCTCTGCTACACATCCATAAAAAACGCCCACCGCTCCATTCCCTGGCCACATTTCAGGAAATCTGACCATCTAGCTGCCTACAAACGAAACTGAAGCGGGAGGATTCAGTATAGAAAGTTGTTCAGCGCTGGTCTGCAGAAACAGATGACATTCTATGCGACTGCTTTTGAGTCCGTGGACTGGACCACATTCATGGAATCTGCGGCCAACCTGAATGAGTACACCACTGCTGTCACTGACTTTATTAGCAAGCGTGTAGAGGAATGCATGCCGAAGAAGGCAATCCAAGTGTTACCTAACCAGATAAACCGTGAGGTACATTCCCAGGTGAAGGCCACGACGGCTGTATACAAGTCAAACGACCCTGATAGGTACAAGTAAGTTCACTACGATCTTCGTAAAGCCATCAGGAATGCCAAGAGACAATACCAGGACAAATTGAGTCCCAGTATAATTATTTGGACACCTGCAGACTGCGGCAAGGCCCGAATACTATAACTGGCTGTAAAGCGAGTCAGGCAGCATCCTTGGTAATAGTGCGACCTTCCATGATGAACTTAATGAAACAAATATGATATTCCCAAAGAAGACATAGAAATCTCACACAAAACTACTTTGGTCAAGTCTAAATTAAGTTATTCAACCGGTCGTAAATAGTATTACTTTTTTCTTGGCAAAAGCATGCTGTTATACTTTCTCATTTGCTGAAGAAAATTATATTTACTTTAAAGCATTTATTAAACTGAGTAAGCATGAATAAATTAGATGTAGAGTTAAAATCTGTAACAAAGACAAACACGTACACTGCCATTAACTTATCCCATTATTCCTAACTTACCTGCCCCGTATTCATTAATCATTAACAGATGCAATTCTTAATCCTGACTGATTTGCCAAACAGAAAATGTTGCACTAGGAGGGACAATCTCGACTTTTCAGTAATGGCTATGGCATCTTTTGTTTTAGTTCATTTTTGTATGAATGCTTGAACAGAGTATTTGGTAAATCAGGTCTGCGAGCAGATGACATTTAGGTTCCCCGGCTGTAAAGCAGCCAAAAGACTCTGAGAACAATTGTGCAGTATTTCCCAAGATCTAACAATTCAGCCTTCTTATTATCTTGAATGCATTCAGCTTCCATTCTATTTTGCAGGCAGTACACATCCATCTCTGTATATTACTATGCATTTAATGCACATCATCTTATAGCTAAACGATATTCATTTTTCAACTTGAGACGCTTGTTCAATATAATTTATTCAAATAGACTATTAAATGAAGATTTAGCAATCATTTCGCTAGATGCTGAAAAAGCATTTGATCAAGTAGAATGGCCCTATCTTTTCTCAGTGATGGAAAAATTTCAACTAGGTGAAAATTTTTGTTCATGGGTGAAACTTCTATATACATCCCCAACAGCTAGAATATTAACTAATCAAATGCTGTCATCCAAATTTCATTTATTTAGGGGTTGTAGACAAGGATGTCCACTATCACCGCTTCTATTTGCCCTTATTATAGAACCACTTGCTGAGAGTATTAGATCAAATTCAGATATTCATGGCTATAACACTAACCAATAAAATTTATTTATATGCGGATGATGTGTTAATATATATTACAAAGCCAGAAATTAGCATTCCGAATTTATTAAATCTCATAACTCAATTTGGTTCATTTTCAGGTTATAGAATTAACTGGTATAAAAGTGAAATTATGCCAATAATGGAGCATAATCCGGCCATACTTCAACAATTTCCTTTTAAAATTGCCTATGAAAAGTTTAAATATCTTGGAATTTACGTGACTAGGAAATATACTTCTTTATTTAAATTAAATTTTCCTCCTTTACTCACTAAATTACACAGAAATATCCAATTTTGGAAAACACTTCCTATATCATTAGTTGGTCGTAGTAATGCTATAAAGATGATCTTTCTTCCACAGCTACTATACTTATTTCAAGCAATTCCGATCTATCTTCCAAAAAAGTTTTTTTTAAAAATTGATTCAATTGTTACTAATTTTATTTGGGACTACAAGACTCATAGAATAAATAAAAGACATCTATGTAAGTCTAAAATTAATGGAGGAATTGCCTTACCTAACTTTTTATTTTATTATTGGGCGGTTAATATTACAAATATAACCTTCTGGTTGGATGATTCTGGTCAACAACCGGATTGGTTAAAGATGGAGAAAGAGGATTGTTTACCATTTGATATTGGTGCGATCCTCTTAGCTCCAATAAATTTAAATAAAAAAACATATGGAGGTAATCCCATTATACACAGTGTTATCCGTACCTGGAAACAATTAAATCTTACTTTAAAACTGAGTAAATTATCTGCTTTCCTCCCTATTGCGAATAATCCTTCTTTTAAACCGTCTGTCTTAGATAGAGGATTTGCTCAATGGAAAAGTTATGGAATTAAAAGGGTGGGAGATCTTTATCATAAGGGAGCTTTTCTTTCTTTTCAGGATTTACAGCAGAAGTACGGATTACATGTTAATAATTATTTTAGATATTTACAACTTAGAGATTATGTAAAATCACACATGCAAGAATATAAGTTTAGAGGTCCAGAAATACTTGATGTATGCCTGAATCGACATTATAATTCAAATAAATTAATATCCTTTATTTATAATACTCTCCTTGACACTGACATTCTGTCATCAGAATCTTATAGACGAGCATGGGAGGACGAATTGAATCAACTTATAATGCAAGATATATGGGATGAAAGTTTACAACATATACATCAATGTTCATTAAATACTAGACACTCCTTAATACAATTTAAAATAATACATAGATTACATTATTCGAAGATGAAATTAAATAGGATTTTTCCTAGTATCTCTCCTATCTGTGATAAATGTCAATTTCAAGAAGCTAATTTAACTCATATTTTCGTAACTTGTATAAAAATGCAAAACTTCTGGTTGGAGATTTTTAAAATAGTTTCTAAAGTTATTAACAAAAAATTAGATATGGATCCAAAATTAATTATATTAGGATTATCAGAACATACTACAAATTTTACAGCAAGTCAGGTCCATTTTCTTGATTACAGTCTAATAACTGCGAAAAAATTAATACTTAAATTTTGGAAAAAACCAATAACCCCCACAATTAAAATGTGGACTACGGAAATGACAGAGACCCTGCATTTGGAAAAAATAAGATTTGCCTTAATTGACAAACCTGAGTTATTTTTAAAAATATGGTCTCCATTTATTGAATTTTTAGAAAAGTAAATGGGTTTGGCACAGGACTAAAATAAAAAATTTAAATTAAAAGTTGTAACTTGGGTTAGGGGTTGGATGTACTGCTATTGTCTCCCGGATCTACTCCCTTTAATTTTTATAGTTAGACCCTTTTTTTAAAAATATATTTTTTTAACCCTCTTATTCTCTCTCCTCAAGTTTATAGTTTTTTTTGTTGTTTTTTTTCTACTCTCTCTCTTCAAAAATTAAAAAATTGAAGCTATGTAAGAACTCTGTAACAAATGTGTTTTTAAAAAAAAATTCTATTTGTACATATGCTTTTCAAATTTTTTTTTAAAAAAATAAAAAAAATTGGTTTGTCAGAGAAAACAGTGGGTAATAGTGGAGGGGGTTTATTCCACTACCATTAGCCTTATGGAAAAATACCCTGTAGCCCCTGGTCATTATAGCCGGGAACTTCAATTTAGCCAACCTCAAGAGCGTACTACCTAAATACAATCAGCATGTCTTGACACACCAGGACACCCTCGACCTCTGCTACACATCCATAAAAAACGCCCACCGCTCCATTCCCTGGCCACATTTCAGGAAATCTTACCATCTAGCTGCCTACAAACGAAACTGAAGTGGGAGGATTCAGTATAGAAAGTTGTTCAGCGCTGGTCTGCAGAAACAGTTGACATTCTATGCGACTGCTTTTGAGTCCGTGGACTGGACCACATTCATGGAATCTGCGGCCAACCTGAATGAGTACACCACTGCTGTGACTGACTTTATTAGCAAGCGTGTAAAGGAATGCATGCCGAAGAAGGCAATCCAAGTGTTACCTAACCAGATAAACCGTGAGGTACATTCCCAGGTGAAGGCCACGACGGCTGTATACAAGTCAAACGACCCTGATAGGTACAAGTAAGTTCACCACGATCTTCGTAAAGCCATCAGGAATGCCAAGAGACAATACCAGGACAAATTGAGTCCCAGTATAATTATTTGGACACCTGCAGACTGCGGCAAGGCCCGAATACTATAACTGGCTGTAAAGCGAGTCAGGCAGCATCCTTGGTAATAGTGCGACCTTCCATGATGAACTTAATGAAACAAATATGATATTCCCAAAGAAGACATAGAAATCTCACACAAAACTACTTTGGTCAAGTCTGAATTAAGTTATTCAACCGGTCGTAAATAATATTACTTTTTTCTTGGCAAAAGCATGCTGTTATACTTTCTCATTTGCTGAAGAAAATTATATTTACTTTAAAGCATTTATTAAACTGAGTAAGCATGAATAAATTAGATGTAGAGTTAAAATCTGTAACAAAGACAAACACGTACACTGCCATTAACTTATCCCATTATTCCTAACTTACCTGCCCCGTATTCATTAATCATTAACAGATGCAATTCTTAATCCTGACTGATTTGCCAAACAGAAAATGTTGCACTAGGAGGGACAATCTCGACTTTTCAGTAATGGCTATGGCATCTTTTGTTTTAGTTCATTTTTGTATGAATGCTTGAACAGAGTATTTGGTAAATCAGGTCTGCGAGCAGATGACATTTAGGTTCCCCGGCTGCAAAGCAGCCAAAAGACTCTGAGAACAATTGTGCAGTATTTCCCAAGATCTAACAATTCAGCCTTCTTATTATCTTGAATGCATTCAGCTTCCATTCTATTTTGCAGGCAGTACACATCCATCTCTGTATATTACTATGCATTTAATGCACATCATCTGATACCATAACCTGTAGTGAAATCTTTTCAGCTTGTGTTAAACAATTTCATATTCCAGTCTCCTTGCCATCCTCCATGCTATACGTTATTTTATATGTAGAAATATTTTAAATTATAACTGAAGCTTATGAAATTAAATACTAAAAACAGGAATAAAATTACATTTTTCCAGTGTCAGCTTTCCTGCATCCATATACTTCTCCGAATCCTCCCCTTCCAATTATTCGATGTACGCTGAAGTCATTCATTGTTAGCTGCAAAGCAAGTGAAACATCATTATTATATGAGGAACATTGAGTAGGAAAGAACTCAAGTGAGAGATTAGAAGGGCCAGAAGGAGCCATGAAATATCAATGGCGAGTTGGATTAAGGAAAATCTCAAGGCTTTTTACATGTATGTTAAAAATAGGAACAACCAGGGAGAATATAGGACAGTTCAAAGATCTATAGGACCTTTGGCTAGGCCGTATTTGGAGAAATGTGTGCAGTTCTCGTCGCCCCACTGCAGGAAAGATGTGGAATCTTTAGAGAGGGTGCAGTGGAGATTTACTAGAATGCTGCCTGAATTAGGTTTTCAGCTACAGGGATAGATTGGATAGACTTGGATTGTTTTCTTTGGAATGTTGGAGGTTGAGGGGAGACTTGATAGAAGTATATAAAATTATGAGAGGCATGGATAGGGTAGACAGTCGTAATATTTTTCCCAGTGTGGAAATGTGCAACACTTGAGGGCATAGCTACAAGGTGAATGGGGGAAAGTGAATCGGAGATATCTGGGGCATTAATGTTTTACGTATGGGGGGGGGGGGGGGGTGCGTGGAATTTATTGCCAGGGGTGGTAGTGAATGCTGACAAGATAGTGACGTTTAAGGGGCTTTTAGAGAGGAAATGGAAGTACAGGGAATAGAGGGATATGGATCATATGCAGGCAGATTAAATTAGTTCAGCTAAGCATCATATTTGACACAAACATCGTGGTTCAAAGGGCACATTTCCTATGCTGTTATGTTCAATGTTCTAAAAGCTCATTTCACATTATTTTTCAGGCAGTAATTGCTACTCATACATTTTTGGCAAATTGTTCTGCTAAATAGGCTGCAGGGAACTACATTGGCCAATGGTACTTGAAATTAACACTCATCATCTGTCCAGCGATAAGCCTCTCCTTGTTGGCGTGGATTTATGATAGTAGGCAGAATTGGCTTAAAATTATTATGGGAAATGGGAAACCAGTGAACTTGTAGCAATCGGAATTATATCTGTGTTAAACTGACAATCCCTGCTGTTAATTTCAGAGCCAGCTGATCTCAAGATTGAGAAACAAGAAATTGTACCCCACTGTGACACCTTGGTGATAGAAGAGAAAAAAGTATGATAAGCAGTAAAAATGCAAACGATTAGTTCTAGCTTTACAAAATGAAGGAAAAATTGGGACTTCTGCCCAGTTTCATGCAACCCTAGTTATTTCAAAAATAAGATTCATAAAGCAGCAGTTGGTTGAAAATGTCTTAAACTGTTTTAGCCAATACACCTAAACTTCAGCTTTATTTTTTGGATTCGAAACACAAAATAATCAGCATGGATTGTTCCTCAATTAATAATGATAAAGAATGACTTCCATCTTGACAGCACCATGTTTCATTATAACATTATTTTGATAGGCAATGACATTTACAAATGAGGCAAACGCTGGTTATGACTTCTGGCTCTTCTTTACATGGAGACCTTCAATGCCTGAATAAGTTGGTGAGGCTTCAGATTAGCATTTCACTCACAGGATAACTTACACAGATGAGGTACTTAACATATATTACAAGACAGTAAAATACTACTACCACCAATTCACCTGACAAATATCACGTGAACGTTGTGAACACGAGTGTAAAAGACAACTGATGCTCTATAAATAGCTGAATAATAAACGGTGTACTTACATGAATGTTTAGTTCCACATTCTTCCATTGGCAGAACCGAGTGAATCTGTCACTGAAAAAGAAACCAAAAATGAGAAACCAGTGGGTCAAGAGGAAGTCAGCTTCATATGTTGAGAAAATCAGTTTATAAAGTCCAGGTAGATTTGAAATTAACTGCAATTCGAGCAGAGATTTGTTTCAGATTTCCAGTTTTCTTTATTCCTTTTAAAGTCACTGGAGTTACATCCAAACCTTTAAAAGTTAACCATTCCACGAGGGACGTGGTGGGTGATTCATTTTACGTATTTGTATACCTAACTTATGACACAGCATCTAATAGTTGTTTCCCTACTTCTGTGACTGATGACCACAGTCTGAATTTCACTTCATGTGTGCAAACTCAAGAGCATTGCAATGTGCTACATTGGACCAACAATCTGTCAACCAGCAGATGATTACGCTGCTGAGATATCATTGTTGAGCAATGGCAGTGAGCCAATGGAACACAATCTTGCTGGAGTCTCTCATGAGGACAGCATTCATTCGCCCATCCCTGTCACGAACCAGAACCCTTGCCGTTCCCATCATTTCAAAAGCTGAGGTCACCAACAAAATATACAACCTAAAGCCAACAGTGCTCAATACCATCCTTCAGGACCATCCTCAGCCACTTTCATAGCCACTTTGGAGATACTGTGTAGAACTACATGGGTGGACAAAGCCAAACAGAAGACATGCACTAAGGCAATGCAGATCCACAGGGATTAGCACACATATGTATTATGTTTGACATGATGTGAACTATAACATTGGCTTTGTTTGGAATACCTACATTTTGTCATAGAGTTGTACAGCACAGAAACCCAACTTGTCCATGCTGACCTAGATGCCTATCTGCATCAATCCAATTTTCCTGCATTTGGCCCTTACCCCACTATTGCTTTCCTATCCATGTACCTAACAAACTGTGATTGTCTCTGGCTCTACTGCGTCCTCTGGCAACTAGTTCCATATACCCACTGTTCTCTGCATGAAAAACCTGCTCCTCGGATCGCCTTTAAATATTTATTTTCTTACCTTAAACCTATGTCTGCTAGTTTCAGACTCCCCTATCCTTGGTAAAAGACTGACTATCTACCGTATCTATTCCCCTTATAATTTTATAAACCTCTGATAAGGTCTCCCTTCAGTCTTGTGCTCCAGTGAGAACAAACCCAACCTAACTAATCTTTCCTTATAACTAAGTCCCTCCATTCTGGCAAAGTATGTGTGATTTTTTTCTGCTTTCTAATGCAACCACATCCTTTCTATGGTGTGATGACCAAACCTGCACATAATATTTCGAGTGTGGCCAAACTAATGTTATGTACAGCTGCATACTCTTATACTCAAAACTACTGCCTTTGTAGGCAAACAAACTAAAGGCCTTCTTCACCACCTTATTCAGATATCACCAATTTTAGGGAATAATAGACATACCCCATGGTGCCTTTGTACAGACAACTTTCAATAATCTCTGAAGTTTATTGTACACATCTGGCCAATATAAGATGACACAAAAATGCATAACCTTACACTTGTCTGGATTAAATTCCATTTGCCACTGGTCCAACCAACTTTCCAGCAGATCGATGCTCCTTTGTATCCTTGGGTATCCATGCTCGTGTCAATAGTAAATTTACTTATGACCACAGACAAACATTCTCATCCAGCTTACCAAATCCTTCCAGTATGCCATTGGGTACAGACTTCCAGGTAGAAAAATGACCCTTCGCCACAAACCTCTGCGTCCTATCACCAGGACAATTTTGGATCGAGTTTGCCAAAACATCTGGAAGACGATGTGCCCCAACTTTCTAGACTAGCATACCTTGCTTCTTGGCAGAGGTCTTGCTACCATCCATGTATAGTGCCTTGCCTTCATCAAATTCTTGGTAACTTCCTTGAAAATTTTCTTTGGCATTGTTCTTTACTTTCACATTGTGCAAGGCAGATGCATGTTATACAGGGAACTGTTATGTTCCAGTCACAGATTTAGATAGAATTTTCACTGATATCTTGGTCAGAAAGGAGCAATGTAAGCTAGGTTCATTTTTTACACTCATGCCCTCCTCCTCTCTCTCCATTTCTTCAGCTGCTCAAGTTTTTTGGCAAGGACTATCCCCTCATGAAAGCAAGGTAATGCAATAAGTATCTGATCTCCAAAAATGCTGAGCAGTTCACTGTTTCAAAGATTTAGACAAGGATTAAGCAAGGATTTCAAAGACAAGGATCACTGGTCTTAATGACTACAGGCCTGTCGCACTTACCTATGTAGTCATGAAGACCTTTGAAAGACTTGTGCTGGCCCAGCTGAAAAATATCACAAACCCCCTGCTGGACCCCCTGCAGTTTGCATACAGGGCCAATAGATCGGTGGATGACGCAGTCAACCTAGGCTTGCACTTCATCCTCCAGCACCTAGACCGCAAGGGGACCTATGCCAGGATTCTGTTTGTGGACTTTAGCTCCGCTTTTAACACCATTGTGCCAGAGCTACTACACTACAAACTCTCCCAGCTGACTGTGCCTGAACCCATCTGTCAGTGGATCATCAACTTCCTGACGGACCCGCAGACCCTCAGCATAGGAGCACCGCAAGGCTGCGTATTCTCCCCTCTCCTTTACTCTCTCTACACCAATGACTGCACCTCCACAGACGCCTCTCAAGCTCCTCAAGTTTGCGGATGACACTACCCTGATTGGACTGATCCAGGATGGGGAGGAATCTGCCTACAGATGAGAAGTGACATCTGTAACAACCTGGAGCGCAATGCCCTCAAGACAGTGGAACTAATTATAGACTTTCGAAGAGATCCCCCTCCCCCCTCCCTACTCACCATCAACAACACCATAATCACATCTGTGGAGTCATTTAAGTTCCTTGGAACCATCATCTCCAGGGACCTTAAATGGGGGGCCACCATCGACTCCACAGTCAAAAAGGCCCAACAGAGGATGTACTTCCTGCGGCAACTGAGGAAACACAATCTGCCACAGCCAATGATGGTCCAATTCTATATTGCTGTCATTGAGTCCGTCCTCACCTTCTCCATCATGGTCTGGTTTGGTTCGCACAGCTGAGAAGGTTGTTGGCTGCAACCTTCCCTCCATTGATGAACTGTACACTGCAAGGGCCAGGAAGCGAGCGGGCAAGATCATCTCTGACCCCTCTCACCCTGGCCACAAACCCTTCGAAGCACTTCCCTCTGGAAGGCGACTCCGGACTGTCAAAGCAGCCACAGCCAGACATAAAAACAGCTTTTTTTCCACAAGTGATAGCTCTACTCAATAACCAAAGTCTGTAGTCTATTTTTTGCTCTGGTTTATTTTCACCCACATGCTTAGACCGTATTGGTGTATCCTTATTGTTTTGATGTGTTTATGCTTTATTCTTAATTGTTAACTGTATGTTTGTGTTGTGAGCGGAGCCATTTGTGAGCGGAGCATCAAGGCACATTCCTTGTATATGCATACTTGGCCAATAAACTTATTCATTCATTCATTTGTTCTCAAGCTTTGTCACGCTTGGCTCTCAATGTATGAATGCAATTTCTAATATATTTGATTGGGACTAACCTCATGAATCCCAAATACAAGCTAACTTTTGTTGATTAAAATTCTATCTGCAACAACTCCTGGAAGTCAATGTACAACCTGGAAAACCCTCAGAGCAATTCAGGCACGAGAGTGGCACCTGACTTTATTCCTGAAATACTATGACACCATTAGAAAGAACTAGAAAATACTTTAGATTTCGAATTCTTCAGGTCTTCGAACTGAAGAACCATCAGGAAGGTGAAATGGATAAAATGTGACTACCTCATTAGTAGTTAGTGTGAACGCAACACATCCCACAAATTACATCAACCAGTAACAGCTGAATTACATACGCCCACTGCTTCATGCAATATACCTCCCTTATTCATCTAATACCAATATCTCTCAACTACCTTCCTTAATGTCACATACTTACCACCAATCCAACTTTTAGCCATAGCAAGCATATCACACAGACATATTGCAAGACGGCACCATACTTCTCTTCCACAAAAGCAAATGGTGAGTGACTGACGATGAGAGTTACAGAATGAATTATGGCTTTACTATAGCTTGAGACTAAGCAGAATTTAGAGAGGATGCTGGTAATCATGACATTGAGTGACACAAAGCCCATGGTCAGTGAAAGAATGGAGGTCATTAAATGAAAGTATACTTATATATGATCCTTCTCACATACTCCTTTCCCTTTTTGCACGATCTCTTCTGACTTGTAAGATCTACATAGTTTAAATCACTCCTTACCTGCTCCTCTTCCCACTGTGACCATACCGTTACCCTTTTTCATTTCAGATGGCCAAGAAATCTTACCAGCAAAGCTCCCAGCCAATAAAACATCAAAAAATGAAGATTACATCTGTCAGTTGATCTATCACTCAGCTCAGAAAATGGCAGTTTACAGACAATAAGGGAAAGTTTATGGGGGGTAGGGAACGTGGTAGGGGCAATGGGGCAGGGAACGTGCAATGGATGATAGGCATGCGCACAAAGATGTTTGGAACATTGTCAGACCTATCCAATAGCCTGCATGAGAAAGTCAAAAGCTTAGGAGAATTCAGTTCCAACCTTATAGTTCTCAGACTGCATAGAGATCTTTCTTACCAGCATGGAAATGAAAGCCAGCTCCATGTCAACACCCATGGGCGCAACCATGTTGGAACCTCTGTAGGCTGACATCTCAGTTTCCAATGTCCCACATGCCTTGTATTAAAGAACATTCATACACCACAAATCCTGTTATCAGCGACATTCACGGGGGATAAACCCTGTAATATCAGCATTAACACACCACAAAATCCATTATTAAAAGCAAATACACTGCATGTACCCTATTTAAAAAACCACTGATAGAGGACATACCTCTAAATCAGAATTTGCAGTGTTCACTCTTTTGAAAACAATATTGGAATGGTACATTGCCTATCATAAAGACCATCTATACAACATATACACTGCTTTTAATAGCATTTGCATAGGATGAAACAATCCATGAACAGCATTCATGTAAATATTTTTTTCAAGATAGACATTCACATTTCAAGAACCATTTTTGTCAACAACATTTGCACAGCACACACTTTCTAAATAGCGTTTAGAGAGGATGTGTCTTTCTCAAAGTATTAATTGCTCAACATGTAACTCTAAACAATAGCAGTAACACACATACTTTCCATAAAAATTGCACATGCAGAAGTGAGCTTTGTACATACCTCTCTATAAATTTCTGGAACATTTTTCCCCGTAGACTGTCACAGATCTCTTCAATGTATGGCTGGTGAAATAAATGACAAGTAAATGTTGAAAATCAACAGATTGCTTATGTTGCAATTTTCACAGAATAGTAGTTGATAGCTATTGTCTATTGTCTATTGTCTATTGTCTATTGATCAGTAGAAACTTCAGAGCAAACCACAGTACTGTACACTCAAATTTCCTCATGAGTTTATCGATTGTAGTTGTATTATTTTTAACTTAATTCTAGCAAGTGTCATTATTCAGCATTTTAAAGCAAAAACTGACATATAATACTTCAAAACATAGTAAAGCACAGTCTTTGAACTGGAAATATCTCTAGTCATTAGAAACATAGAAAATAGGTGCAGGAGTAGGCCATTCGGCCCTTTGAGCCTGCACCGCCATTCAATATGATCATGGCTGATCATCCAACTCAGTATCCCGTACCTGCCTTCTCTCCATACCCCCTGATCCCTTTAGCCACAAGGGCCACATCTAACTCCCTCTTAAATATAGCCAATGAACTGGCCTCAACTACCTTCTGTGGCAGAGAATTCCACAGATTCACCACTCTCTGTGTGAAAAAAAAGTTTTCATCTCGGTCCTAAAAGACTTCCCCCTTATCCTTAAACTGTGACCCCTTGTTCTGGACTTCCCCAACATCGGGAACAATCTTCCTGCACCTAGCCTGTCCAACCCCTTAAGAATTTTGTAAGTTTCTATAAGATCCCCCCTCAATCTTCTAAATTCCTACATCCCCACAGTAAAGGCTGAGGATGCAGATGTGTGAGGGGGCAAGGAAGCATTAAGTCCTGCCTGGTGGCCAACTGATAGAGTGCACTGTGGAGATTCTGAAATTCTGAATCCAGCTGCTGCCATTTAGGTAAATAGAGACAAGAATGGGCTATTTCCCTCCAGATTGATCCAACCCATTAAATCGTGACTGATACATACATCAAAATCCACTTCATCTCTTTTGCATCATATCCTTGAAACATTTACATAACAAAAAATCTGTTGATCTAACTCTGAACATTTCAATTGATCCTTGGCAGAACAGAGCCTGATTGGGAAAAAAATCTCATGATTGCAATTTTACATAGCCCCAAGTTTAAGATTATGTCTTCTTGTTCTGGATTTCTAACAAGATCTTAACAAATTTCTTTATCATCAAACACCTCAATTCATCACTATTCCAAACTCAACTTATCCTCCTAATTTATCTCTTTAAACTACAATATGCATAATGTTGCACTGTACCTCTTCCAAAGCTAATATGTAGACATGGAGTTATACAGCACGGAAACAGACCCTGTGTCCCAACATGATCAAGATGTCCTATCTAAACTAGTTTCATTAGCCCGAGTTTGGCCTACATCCCTCAAAACCTTTGCCATCCATGTACCCATCCAAATAGCTTTTAAATCCTGTTATAGTACCTACCTCAACTACCTCTTCTGGCAGCTCGTTCCACATATCCACCACTGTCTGACTTTAAAAATTGCCCTTCAGGTTCCTACCAAATCTTTTCTTTCTCACCTTAAACCTATGGTTCTTGATTCCACTTTAATTTTAAAAATTTTGTTGCACAATTTCGGATTGTACTACAATCTTGCACCTTTTTGCTATTTTGCACTTGTCTCTGTTGTATTTATCGTTACTGCATGTATATTGTTTACTCTTGGAGCTTCATGTGAACAAGAAATGTCATTGCACCCTGATATATATGACAGTAAGCTTCAGACTCAGTAGGATGAGGAGGTCTCCAAGAACTGATACATGGCTCTGCACGGTAGAGTCAGCCTACTAGACTACACAACACTACCTTTGATGGTAATATTGGGATTCATACTGAGTGAGTGGAGGGCGACATGTTCTGAGGGGGTGAGATTGGACTGAGTAAGGGCAGAGGAGATGTCAAGATGATCAAAAGTAAAGAGAGGGTAGAAAGGTGGTAGAGGGTGTCCAGGAGAAGGAAGATTGTTGGAGACGGGCGAAGGAGGGTCATCATTTGGGGAGAGATGTGCAATGAATACCTGCCAAAAAAATGAAGTTGCATAGAAGCGACGACACATGCTCAACATTGTGGCAGGCTTGGAACTCATCAAGCTGTTGGCGCAGGTGTACAGAGATATGGCGTCGACTGAGGACAGACATTCAACATTGAAGAGGGGAGTTCAAGGGGGTTAGTGAAGGCATAATAGGAGTTTGGGTTGGAGTCAGGCACAGGGTCAAAGTGGTAAAGGGCTCTGGGAAGATACCATGGAGGGAGGAGGTGAGCTCAGGGGATATGAAGGGTGGTACAGGAGCAGAGGGAGGAGGGGTGGGGGGCGTGAAGGTGACATCGTCACCAACGGTTGAAGAGGAGCGGGAGCCAGAAATGTCCATGTCAAAAGCCCCGGCCTGGCGACGTACCTGGAAGAGACTGGGTGGCACTTGCTTCTTGGCCAAATGAGTTTGCACATGGTCCACTGCTCGCTTGGAGAAAGCCTACATTGGAACAAATGGTGGGTTTATATTAACATCTCCTCATACTAAAATATCTAAAAACTATTTCTATAAAATCAAATTTTTGATTCAACCTTCCAGCATAAAAGCAATCTTTACATCCAGCTTTTAGCAATTTACTGATCCAATTTATTTCTATTAGATATTCATTAACTTACATTTTGACGGATAAATTCTTAGCTTCTCGAGGCTTTCATTATAACTGTAGCCTCTCAATTCTGGTAACATATTGTGAACGAATAAATCACTTTGCAACCTTTATTTTTCAAAATTTCATGGTCATAAACTGAAACAGTATTTTAATACAGTCTAACTATTTTTTTCCATTGACTCAATAACGGTTCATTGTTTTCGTCATTGTGGCAAATTCAGGCATGTGAGTGAAGTTAAAAAAAAGAGGAAAAGAGTCGAGTGCTTGCGCTTACCCGTATAGCAGATCAAAAATTTGGGAACATTTTGAAAATCTACACACAAAATTAACAGTTTCAAGCCTCTTTTAGTGCATTTCAAAGTGAAAACGACATTACAAAATAATGTGAATATGTCACTGTAATAACGTTTGAATTATTTTAATTAATTTAGTTATATAATTGTGCACTTAAATTTAATACTTATTCATTACAGTTCCACCACTGATTTTCTGGCACTCTTGGTTCCAGAGCTTTGTTGGTTTATCCAGCCGGCCAAGGAAGTCGGCTATGTGCTGGCTCCAGCTGGGCTGGAGTTCCAGAGCCCTGGCCGCAGGTTGCAAATTCAACCCACCGATCGGCCGTGGAAGTCCAGGTAGCCCAGCCTAGGTGTCACATTTTCGGGGAGACTTCCAAGGAGGGGGGATTTCAAGTGGGCTCTCGTAATTTTGTCCGATTTCAATGATTTGCAGCTATTTCTTGCGGAATCATGTGTTCCGGGTAACCCCGGTTGAGAAATGCTGCTATACATCGTTTCTTTTCTTTTTTTCCCTTTTTTTTCCCGATCCAATTTCTCCGTTGGTAAGCGCGATTTTGGCAAAGTGAAAAACGCGGAAATCATGCAAAAAGCACGGAAAATGGATTTTTAAAAACTTGGAAATCCGCGGAAACGCAGAAAATTCACATGCCTGCAAATTTGGAAGACTCAATGAATGGAATGGTGGAATTGTTTACACTCAGTTAAGACTCTCCAGATGAGGTCCTTGGTGCTTATTTCAATATTCCTGGCAAAGGGAAAACAAGTCTTCAGGTAATTGTTTGAGATTTAAATGAGGGCATGGTATAGAGATTGAAACAGACAAAATTACTTTGGGGTTTGACAAGGCAGATAGGAAATTTGCAGAAAGAGACTATTCGGTGAAGAATTCCAAATATTCACCACCATTCGCCATGGGCATTTCTCCTTATTTCAGCCCTAAGCAACTGACCCCCTCTCCATCATTATCACAATGCACCTCTCATCACAGACTCAGCCAGGAAACTCAACTATTATGTATATAGCCTGTCAAGCCCTTTAATAATTTTGTAAATTTCAATGACATCTCCCTCTCTTTCTTTGAATGTTTAGAGGATACAATACAATACAATATATCTTTATTGTCATTGTACCCAGGGGTACAACGAGATTGGGAATGCGCCTCCCATACGATGCAATAATTTAAGTAATTTAGACAACAGCAACCCAACGAAACGAAACAATTGTAACAGTTTTAGACAGGGTAAAAGTGCAAGTTGATCTATGCATTGTGGCCATCCGGCTCAGCAGGACCGGTTCATAGCAGCTATGGCCCTGGGGATGAAGCTGTTCCTGAGTCTGGAGGTGCGGGCGTAGAAGGCCTTGTATCGTCTGCCCGATGGAAGGAGTTCGAACAGACTGTTGCAGGGGTGTGAAGAGTCTTTGTGGATGCTGGTGGCTTTTCTGAGGCATCGTGTGTTGTAGATGCCCTCCAAGTCTGGTAGCTGTGTTCCGATGGCCCTCTGAGCTCTATGGACTACCCGCTGTAGAGCTTTCCTTTCTGCCTCCGTGCAGCTGAGGTACCACACAGGGATGCCAAGCGTTAGGATGCTCTCTATGGTGCAGCGGTAGAAGGTCGTCAGCAGCTGTTGGAGTAGACCAGACTTTTTCAGTGTTCTTAAGTAGAACAGTCTTTGTTGTGCCTTCTTGACCAGCGCAGCAGTGTTATTGGACCATGTTAGGTCCTCCGAAATGTGAGTGCCCAGAAACTTGAAGCTGGACACTCTCTCCACACTGTCCCCGTTGATAGAGATCGGGGCATATTCCCCGTTATGTGACCTACGGAAGTTGATGATCAGCTCCTTGGTCTTGGTGGTATTTAGGGACAGGTTGTTATCCGAGCACCAGTCCGCCAGGTTCTGCACCTCCGCTCTATAGTTTGTTTCATCCCCGTTGGTGATAAGCCCGATCACTGTTGTGTCGTCTGCAAACTTGACAATGGTGTTGGTGTCAAATGCAGGAACACAGTCGTGTGTGAAGAGGGAGTAGAGCATGGGGCTCAGAACACAGCCCTGTGGTGTGCCGGTACTCAGGGTGATAGTGGAGGACAGGTGCGGGCCCATTCTCACTGCCTGCGGTTGTTCCAGCAGGAAGTCCAGGATCCAGTCACATAATGACGAGCTGAGGCCTAGCTGGTGGAGTTTGGTGATGAGCTTGGTGGGGATGACCGTGTTGAAGGCGGAGCTATAGTCTATGAATAGCATCCTCACGTACGTGCCCTGTCTCTCTAGGTGAGTCAGGATATAGGCCCACTCTTCACAATCTTTTCTCATACAATAGATCTGCCTTCTCTGGAATGAATCAAATAATTCCTTGCTGTGATCCCTTTATGGCACATAAATAATTTTGTTAGATAATGAGCCCAAATTTCTACACAAGACCCAAGCAGCTCTCTTATGAAGCTTCTTTGTAGGTAGGGAGGGAGATAACATTTTCCCTGCACGGGTTGTATAGAACCTGCGGCACAGTTCAAAATGAATCAAAATCAAATACCAATCTTATATGTAATGCAAGTACACAATTCAGATCCTTATGCAGATGTGAAATAAAGTTTATAAATTGGGTATTTTTATGTAGAAGTGTACTCACGTGTGAACAGGACAACAATTCTTTCATTATATATTTATCATAAATCTGTCGACTCCGACATAAACGATCTTCTTCAGAGTCCAGCTTTTCATAGTCTTTAATCTGCAAGGGAAAATATTATTATTATAATCTGGTCTGATTATTATTTTAAGATGCAACATAGAAACTTTGATCTTACATACAGTTTAGTTGTTACTGGGTGTTGAATATTTTCTCAAGAATACAGTTCCTTTCTGAAGTTACTCATGACCTAAAGATCATCTTTCCAGTTTTCTTTATTTATTTATTTTTCATCAATTTATATTTATGCTCAATCATTTTTTAAAGTCTTCTTTCACCAGTCTTCAACATTTTAAAAGGGGAAAAAGAAATCCCTGTGTAATTTATATAAATACAACTTTTTCGTTTTGGCTGCCACGATACTTGTCGTAGCAGATATCTCGGTGGTGTTTTGTGGAGCTGTAGCTGGACCCCATTCATTGGAATGTGACAATTGCACGTAAATGTCAGGAAAAATAATGCCCAGACTGTGGTAGAGCACAACATAAGCTGAAAAAAGGGAACAGCTCCATCTGATACTCAAAAGCACTTCTCATATAGCCCAACAGCAATTTACAAGAGCATAACAAATGATTGTACTGAGTGCTCTACTCATTTCTAATCTGAACAATGCTCAGGGTACATTCTCATCCTTGTCAACTGAGCAATGATGTGGCAGATTATGTTATCTTCATGTTGTAGAATCTTTTTGACTTTTGTCTTCCCTATATTAATTGAGCGTGTGCAAGTGGTTGATTTAAAACAAATAAAATAAAACCTGACAGATTTGACATTAAGTGGGTCATCTGCACAAAACATTATTCCCTCTATCCTGTATCTGTACACTGTGGACGGCTTGATTGTAATCACGTATAGTACTTCCGCTCACTGGATAGCACGCAACAAAAAAGCTTCTCACTGTACGTGGTAACTTGACAATAATAAACTAAACTAAACAATATAAGGGGTATTTCAATTTTCACATTGTAGCTTATTGCCAGCTAACAATGCAATATTAGTTAGTACTGCTCACAGATCAAAGGGTTGTCTGATCCTTCATTATTGCAACCAAAGCTTTTATCTCATTCCCTTTGCATAACATGACATATCTGCCCTGTGTGTGCACTGTTATACATCTTAAAACATAGCTGTCAACTCTGAGTGGTCATATGTCTCATCTAGAGCTGAGAATTATGCTAATAAGCAATCACAGTTGTGAACCAATGACTTGGCATGTAAAATCCCAGGAAAGGGTGACTTTACAAGAGATATCAATGGGAGCATGCATCACACAGTGAAAGGCTGCAAGTAACAGAGAGGTGAGCACTACAACAATACAAGACAGATTAAAAAGCATCAATTTGTCATGTACTTTGTTGATGTTTCAGGACTGATGCAGGGTCTTGACTTAAAGCGTTAACAATCTTGTTTCCCCCACAGCTGGCTGCTCGGCCGGCCGAGTTCTTCCGGCAGTTTATTTTTTTGTGCTAGATTCCAGAATCTGCAATCTCCTTTATGTACTTTGGACAGGGGCATCATCTTGGAATTTTAAAAAAACTCACTCTTCTGCCTCGCCCACAGAATCAATAAATATGCTATAAGCAACGTGCCAACTTCTAGAAGTGAGGAAGGATCCACTGGGAGAAAGTAGTTAACTTGGCAAGTATATGATACTGAACTGTAAATCACCATGGACATTCCTTTATCTGTGGTGTATTCAGTGGCATATGCATAATCTGTTGTTCTGTCGTCTGCCTGTAATTCTTCCTCGGTTGCTCAAATTTTGGTAGTGATATGAATTTAATGATGCAGAATCAAGAATTGGCAGCAAAAGGAACTGAGAGGATCTGAATTGAGCATTGAAGTGCCTTTCAGGGACCTGTGAACCAGAGATACAGGACAGCTTTTTGGCAGATCCTCAGAAAATGTCCTGTTATTATGTGCCACTGGCCGCTCCAAATATACCAACTTCACCATTCTATTTCCCTTGTCATGCAGTCTAATTCCTCTGTGCTCATTAGTCCAGGATTTCTTATGGTCCCATTTCTCTCCAAAGTCCATATATCCAGCATCACCAATGCACAGTCCCTTCCAGTTGCCAGACTGTCACTGAATAAACTCCAAGCACAACCTTGTTCTGCAAGATTCCCCAACCAAATACTGACCAATTTAGTGGGATTGCTGATTCCCACTAATTAAAATATATAATAATGTCCTGACCTACTGACATTTCTACCTTTCTTTCCATAATCATGCACAACCTTCCTACCTATCAAATATTGGCCTGAAAGAAGCACTGCAGTAATAATCAGTGGATAATCAATCAATCGCCTTCTTGCAATAAATCAGTGTTGGAATGCTGTTATTCTGTTCGTATATTTTTAATATAACAAGACAAACAAGTGCAAGGATTGGAATTATGACATGAACTGATGAAAGAGCATCACTTTGCTTTCATTAGAAAGGAATTGGTTGTGGCTCAGCAGAGTATCAACCAAACTATTTCAAGGAAGTAGTGGTAAATGCTTCATCTTCCTCTATCCCCTAAGACAGGCATTCTCAAAACCAAGCACAGCCACTTTCAATAACGCGAACAGACGTTTTGCAATATTCAGGCAGATTCACGAGACTACTTGCAATTATCAATCCTTCCCTTTGAAATAGCACATGTTGTCTTTCTTAAAGTAGTAATACCAGGTTTTTCTGAGTGAAAGCCAAATCTAAACACCACCAGCCGCATTGTAAAGGGAATAAATCAACAGAAGTTCAGGTGTCATTCCAAGTGAAATAATGCAAAGAAACACAGTATGGAATTATGGAATGACAACATAGGAGACCCTTTGGCAATTCAAGTCCATGCTGGTTCACTGCAAGAGCAATGCAGCTGGTTCCATTCCCAAAACCTGCCCAGCAGTTTTGATTTTTTTCCTTCCAAATACCTTATGTTATTTAGCAATAATTATGAGCTTTCATATCATACACAGTTTATCTGTGTTTCTACCTTCTATTTTAGATGACGTCTTTTTGGGGGGTTGATAGTCAATTCCTGTTTGTTTTCTGAATGCTTTTCTGTAAAACTGAGAGCAAATAACTAAGAGGGTATGACTGAAAGCTAAGATCTAGATAATGGGCATTGATGCTGGTCACATAGACTTTATCAACAAGATTTGGAGTGCAGAATAGAGGAATCTATCTGGCAAGAGTAAAATAGCTGAATTTGTATTACATACTGAATGGATTCATCATTCTAGCCTTTTCCACTTGTCTGGTGGTCACAAAGTTAATGACCAAATTGTGGATGCTTCAAAACGGAATTAGGTCTCAGACCTTGCTGAAATTACAAATCTTTGCCTGCAAGACATTTATTGTAAACATGTTCAGCATGATCAACGTAGGAAAAAATAAGAACATCTTTTCCAATGCTATAATTGAACAGGCAAATAAATAATTCCTGATTCAACCAAACAGTCCATTTAAAGGTTGATACCGCTGCCTTATCGGTGACAGCAGCAGTCATTCCCTACCATGGAAACTGTTTTTTTAAAAAACACATGTCATTGAGAAATAATGTCCACAAGAGGCAATCTGTTGTGACCTGAATCTGCCAAGATTATACAGGGGTCAAGTTATCTCCAGGATACTGCACAGCCCCCTGCAACACTGGGAGGTAGAATACTGTGTTGCTCAGCAACGGTAAGCTTTCTCTAACTCTAAGTTCGTATGTGTTAATCCTTCCACTTGTTGCGTGTTACTTGAACAGGTTTTGACCCCAAACAGTACGCAGAACAAATAAAATGAATGTGAGCCTTGATTTCCTGGACATTTGCGCACTGCTTTTGTAAAGAGTTTATCCTTTTATTAAAGTAACTGGATTTTCACTGCACATCAGCTTAACGTTGTTAGTACATGGAAGTTAATTTTGAAAAAAATATTAATTGACAGTAATTGTATGCTATTTTGTATAGCATCAACATTAAAAGTCAGATGGATCAAACATTCACCATAGTGAAGTGAATCAAGAGGCTGGTCATAGTGCCAACCTCCCACACAGCCTTGATCCATAATTGGCCCACTGCCACAACGGTCCATGGCAGACGCTATTTCCCCGACCCGACATTCATCACTGGAACATCTAGATAACAAGGACGCCTACACTAGACTCCTATTTATTGACAATAGATCTGCCTCCGAATCTCAACCAAACTCATCTCCAATCTCCTGGACCTAGAACTCAGCATTCCCATCTGTTACTGGATCCTTAACTTCTTGACCCAGAACTCAGTAACAATTATATTATGACTTCTTCATCTCCATGTTCTAAATCATGGAACACTATCCAACAGCACAACTGAAGAACTTCTGTAGTTTGAGAAGATGCTTCACCATGGGCTACTCTGATGTCAAGTCAAGTCAAGTCAATTATATTTGTATAGCACATTTAAAAACAACCCACGTTGACCAAAGTGCTGCACATCTGATTAGGAAAAAAAAGAAACATACAGTGGCAAGCTAATTGGGAATGCACATAAAATGCTGGACTCACCAATGAAGCTCACACTCCATAATGGTTTATATTAAACGCATGATTTATGTGTTTCTTGTGTTTATTGTGTTCTTTGTGTTTGATTTATATTAAACGTAAGGAACACAAAATAAATCAGCCAGTCCTCCTGCTGCCCCACCAGTTGGGCACTCATTGTAGCCATACATTCATCAGAAACTATTTCACCAAACGTGGTATTGAAACTCATTCTTAAAGAAAAACCCAAAGTACACATCAGGCAAAAGTTCAAGACCTGATGAAATACTAGGCTAAAGATTATAAACATTTATGCAAAATTACTTCAATGATTCTATCTGCTCTAGCAGGTGCTATACATCAGAGCTATGGATCCTGTTGAAAGCACAGCCTGGTCATTGTTTCTTTTTACTTCTATTTCGTTCTTAAACAATTTATGAAAATGTATCCTAAGAACACAATAAATAGAAGCAGGACTATGCTATAACCTCCTCAACACAACTTACCATTCATTAAAATGTTGATGATTTAATGGATTAACACTTTCCCACTGTATCCCCATTAACCTCGATTTTCTGGACATATAAAAATGTATTGATCTTATCGTCAAATATACTCATGAATGAGTATCCATAGATTTCTTGGGTAAAGAATTCCAAAGACTCATAACATCAAGTGAAAAAGTGTCTCTTCATCTCAGTGCTCAATGGTTGACTCCCACATACTGAGTCTGTGCCACCTAATCTTATATTAACCAACCACATAGAGCTTTATGTTGAATTACGCAGCACAGAAACAGACGCTTTGGCCCAACTTGTACATCTCTTACCTCCTCATAAAACTTCAGCTGGGGAACAGCTTCATCGATTTCATTCAGACAAAAATCTTTAAACAGCAAGAATCCTGAAAAACAAAAGATGAGAAATATCATGTTGTTAACCAAATAAATAGTGAAAGGGGACAATTTACTCTTTGGTGATATTGAAAAAATGCCTATTAGCATCTGAAACACTGACATTTATTGTAAATTATATTGTATTAATTCTATTGTTCCCATGCATCCTTCACCTTGTCTGCTCTGCCATGGGTGAACAAGCTGCCCGTGCTCCCTAAAATCTACCACTTTCTCTCCTCCTTAAAATCTACCACTTTGAACAAGGTTTAACACACCTGTCTTTAAATATCCAAAGGAAACAGTGCAAAATTTCCATAAATATCCAAAGGCAAATTTTGTCTGAATAATAAACATTATTTAGCCAGCTAATAACAAAGTATTAGTCCAATTATTGATGTTAAAATCAGAGGAAAAATGCACATATGGATAAGCACTTGGCTGGTAATGGAATGAACTGCTAGAGGAAATGATAGAGGCAAGACATTTAAAAGACACTTGGACAGCTGCATGGATTGAAAAGGTTTGGAAGGATATGGGTCTGGTGCAGAGAAGTGATCCTAACTTGCTTTAGCAACTTGATTGGCATGGACAAGTTGCATTAAATGTCCTACAGTAAAGCTCCATGATTCTATGGCTTGCCTGGTAATCTCACGAAAAGTAACTCTATACTTGCTCATCTACGACCTTTCTTAAAAAGTACACATCTGTCTGTACCTTATTCAAAGTTCAAATATTAAACTTTTATTTTGGAAGTTTGCTATGGATGAGACAAGATACAAGATCAATCATCTGATTGCTAGTTTAGTGCCCAATTTCATTTTATATTTCGAGGAACCCGCATGGTGCTTGGTGGTGCACAGACTTTTAAACATGTGCAACATCCAGTTATGATATGGCTTTGATTTCATTCCACCAACAACCCTCCTTTCTCTGCTGTTGCATTTTCTACATACATGTGCTGCATCACGTGCTGTTCCTCTCATGCCTTGTCTGGCCCATATCTTTCCTATTCATGTAGCTGTCCAAGTGGCTTCCCAGATAAGGAAGAAAGGAAACGAGCATAACAAACATCTTTAACCACATTGGTTACACCATGTCATCCCCCATCCCCAACCCAGAAAATGCGCATTTCCATTGTTCTACTGTGCATAAAACAGAATCGCAGAGCACTGGGAGTTCCTCCAGCACTTTGCCTAAGAAAGTATGATGTTGGTTCCCCGTTTTAAATTTAGCACCCAAATACTTCTATGGTTTTAACCAGAACCTTTGAAAATTGAGAAGTTTAACAATGGACCTCAAAAACTGATTGCAGCATACCACAGCTGCACAAGGTGCATGGAGGCACATAAACAAGTAAAGGAGAAACAAAAAAGAAAAAGCAGATCTTTGTATTTTTTGGTGTTAAAGTATCTGGCTTTACTTTCAGTTCATCGGGGTGTTGATATGCTTCTTAAGGATTTCTTGGTATATTGTCTTTGTATTGATGACAAAAGAAAAAATAAACAGAAATATTATGATGTAGGTATACACTTTACTTATATTGTATATTTACTTACAGAATGTTGATACTACAATGTAACAGGAAATTTCACACATACAAGACTAAAACTCAAACTCTATTCATCAGTTGTGGGGAAGATAACAACATTACTTGGCCCTGAGTACAATTCAAAATGCACACGAATGGACACGTTTGGAATGGGAAAAGGCAGCACCTTTAATTTCAATTTTGAAAACGTTTAACAATGCTCCTGCAAAATATCAACTACTTATATATCCAGCTTGAAGGACAAATGAGACTGCGAGGAATATTATTTAGAATTGCACATCTCCATCCAAAAATCAGAATATTGTTTCCATAAATGATCCCACAAAGATCTCTGAAAATTTATTAATCTAGGATATTGTGCTCAATGTTCGAATAAAAAGGATGTTTTTTTAATGTCTGATAATCTCCATTATGAACACAATGAGCAAAAGGAAGATTGTAAAACCATGAGTGGTTGAACGAGACATCAAAACGATTCGGGTTTCATTATGTGGCAGAATTATACCATTCGCAATAGAAGCTCATACAGCAGAAAACATAGTAATTTCATTCTCCCTCAGGCTTAAGTTTGAGTCAATCAGTATGGCCTCTGAAATAATTATGTGAGCTTTGTAAAATTGGGCATATTCCCACTTGGATATTCTTCAATTCAGCAAGTTGATGCTGGGATTACTAATTAAAAAATGAGCTCTGCACACAGGGAGCAAGATTTTTCCTCTCAAGACCAGAGATGGCAGCTACTTTGGCACAAACACATATAGGGTGAGGCAGATTTAAAAAAAAGCAAGCTCTGGCATGCACAGCTGGAGATGAGATGAATAGCATGCAGGATGGAGTGGTTCCCTCTCATACCAAGACAAAAGGGAAATGCAATAATCAATCTTGTTTCGATACCATGACCTAAAATTCCTTTGCCATTCCATCAATCTTCCACTGCAGCTCCAGTGGCAACTGATTGATACCTTTCAGAAAACATTGTGCCTGGTTACTGCTTTTTTCAGGAGTTTCCTGCTTGCCTGATGAAAGAATTTTTTATCCATTTATTCTGTGACTCAGAAGAACACCTTGGTTTATCTTACACTACAGAACATGAGGAAGAAACGAGTGTGAAGGAATAAAGTGACCAAATATGTCCCACTGCCGAAAAAGTCTGTCATCAGCGGCCTTAACGACTACCGTCCGGTAGCACTCACACCGGTCATCACAAAGTGCTTCGAGAGACTGGTCCTGCAGCACATCAAAGCCAGCCTCCCACCCACCTTCGACCCATACCAGTTTGCCTACAGAGCAAATAGGTCTACAGGGGATGCCATCGACACTGCTCTTCACACTGCACTGACCCACCTTGAACACCAGGGGAGCTATGTGAGGATGCTCTTCCTCGACTTCAGCTCTGCCTTTAACACGGTCATCCCGAGCAGACTGGTCACCAAACTTTCTGACCTTGGATTTTCCCAAACCATCTGCCAATGGATCAAGGACTTCCTGACCAACCGCCCCCAGACCGTCAAAATAGGCCCTCACCTCTCCTCCACCATTACACTGAGCACCGGCTCACCACAGGGCTGTGTGTTGAGCCCCATCCTTTACTCCCTCTACACTCACGACTGCGCCCCCACCCATCCCAACACCATCATCAAGTTCGCGGATGACACGACTGTGGTTGGACTCATCTCAGGAGGAGATGAGACAGCCTATAGGGATGAAATCCAAAGGCTGGCAGCATGGTGTTCAGTGAACAATCTTGTCCTGAACTCCTCCAAAACAAAGGAACTTATAATTGACTTCAGGAAAACCAGTGTAGAATACGACCCACTCTACATCAATGGGGTCTGTGTGGAAAGGGTACCCGCTTTCAGGTTCCTGGGTACGCACATCGCAGAGGATCTTACCTGGTCTACCAACACAATCACCACAGTAAAGAAGGCACAGCAGAGACTCCACTTCCTGAGGATCCTCAGGAAAACCAACCTGCAGGAGAAGCTCATGATGTCCTTCTATCGCTGCTCCATCGAGAGTGTGCTGGCATACTGTATAACCACATGGTATGCCAGCTGCTCAGAAAAGGACAGGAAGGCCCTTCAGAGGGTCATCACGACGGCCCAGAAGATCATCGGCTGCTCACTGCCCTCCCTGGAGCACCTGTTCAGCCTACGCTGCCTCAGTAGAGCAGGCAAAATAATAAAAGATCCATCCCACCCCGGCCACCGTCTGTTTGTTCATCTGCCCTCTGGTCGACGTTTCAGGTCGATCAAATCCCGAACAAACAGACTTAAGAACAGTTTTTACCCCAGGGCCATACGAGAACTGAACACTACCTTCTGCACTAGGCAACATTGTTAAAAAATCTTTTGTACTTAATATAATTGTATTTATTTGTTTTTACGCACCGTCAGGATTGGCTATTTTTTAATTTCGTTGTACTCGTTGCAATGACAATAAATGAATATTATTATTATTATTATGATGCACCTGTTCCCGCGGGATAAAGCTACCTCCTTCAGCTCGCAAATTCATCAAGACTGCCAAGCTGTTTGCAGACTACAGTTTACTGACATTGGGCAACATTGTGTGGGTAGATGGAGGTTCTCTCAGTTAATTGGGAGAACTTTGAGGCCAGGAGTAAGTGGCAGGGAAGAATGAAAAGGGAGGTTTTGACAGAGTGACAGAGGCGGGAAGATTGAAGAAAGGGAGATCCAAGGATAGAAATTAGTGAGGGAAGAAGCTGTGTATGTGTGCCAATGTGTCTGTCTGTGTGTCTGCATCTCTGCTCAGTGTGTCTGTGTCTCCATGTGCATCTGCCTCTGCGTAGGTGCATGTGCGCAGGTGACTGTGTGTGCACGTCTCTATGTACGTGCACATGTGCATATAGCAGAGTCTCGTTTCTAATCACCCCGAACATTTTTGCCACTGATGAAAGAATTCACTCTGCTGTGTCCATGTGGCAGCTGGTGTGCAATGGTCACCCTACATTTTTCATTCACAGACATCATCTCTTCCTAACAGAAGGGAAACAAGTCATCCTTGACTCCAGGAGATTGCCGAAGATGAGGAATGAACTAAGTGCAGATGAAAGTCAGAGAAGGAGGACTATTTATCATACAAATAAGAGAACAAGCACAAACAAGCATAGTGACAAAGGCAAGAACTATTTGAACAACCTGTCTGGCTACTGCCCTTGACATACTGCAATTAACATTTCTGTAAAAATTGTCCCTAATGGGTGTAGGATAGTGTTAATGTACGGGGATCGCTGGGCGGCACGGACTTGGAGGGCCGAAAAGGCCTGTTTCCGGCTGTATAGATATGATATGATATGATAATGTCATATGTTCACTAATCAGTATAAAACTTCCATCCTGATATTGAAGGTAAAGAGCACTATCTGCAAAATTTCCATGAAATTGCTGCAGCTCCAGAAGGGAATATATGTAATGTGAAATAGTAAATATCTGATCACAATCAAAAATTTATAATTTCTTTTATCTTGCTTTATTTTTGCACCTTTCATTGGTTTCACCCGACCATCCCAGCTAATGAGGCAGAAAATGGAAGTCATGAGCCTGGTTCAGTTGCAGTTCTCCAAGTATTTATTGGGTGGCAAGTAAGACTCAGTTTCATGAGGCATGATTTTCCCATTTGGCACCATCCATCCTGAACAAATATTGGGCCCAGTATCCATTTATGTCCACTGCATTTATACGTTCAGCCTTTATTAGCAAATTATAGAAAAATTGAGTGAATTCTGAGAATATTATTGAAAAATTAAATTATTGAATTAGTGAAAAATGAAGGATATAAATAACCAAATGGATATCAGCCAAATAGTTCCACATTAGGTGCTCAGATTTCTGCAACGTTTCGATTCAAAAGAAAATTATCTGAGCCATAGCTGGGAGAGAAATAAAGATGAAAGATTTTCTGCATGCTGCATACACTAATTAAACCAGGTTGGATATGTACTATCTAATTGTATTATCCCTACAGTCATCAATATCTACTTACAATCCTAACTTTATTTTTTGTCTAATGAATCAATAAACATAGAAACATAGAAAATAGGTGCAGGAGGAGGCCATTCGGCCCTTCGAGCCAGCATCGCTATTCATTGTGATCATGGCTGATCATCCACAATCAGTAACCTGTGCCCAACTTCTCCGCATATCTCTTGGTTCCACTAGCCCCCAGAGCTCTATCTAACTCTCTCTTAAATTCATCCAGTGATTTGGCCTCCACCGCCCACTGTGGCAAAGTATCTCTAAAAAAAGGGCGGCACGGTGGCGCAGTAGTAGAGTTGCTGCCTTACAGCGAATGCAGTGCCGGAGACTCAGGTTCGATCCTGACTACGGGCGCCGTCTGTACAGAATTTGTACTTTCTCCCCGTGACCTGCGTGGGTTTTCTCCGAGATCTTCGGTTTCCTCCCACACTCCAAAGACGTACAGGTATGTAGGTTAATTGGCTGGGCAAATGTAAAAAAATTGTCCCTAGTGTGTGTAGGTTAGTGTTAATGTGCGGGGATCGCTGCGCGGCCCCGGTGGGCCGAAGAGCCTGTTTCCGCGCTGTATCTCTAAATCTAAAATCTAAATTCACAACTCTCTGAGTTCCTCAGAGAAAAGTTCCTTCTCACCTCAGTTTTAAATGGCCTCCCCTTTATTCTAAGACTGTGGCCCCTGGTTCTGGACTCCCCCAACATTGGGAACATTTTTCCTGCATCTAGCTTGTCCAGTCCTTTTATAATTTTATATGTCTCTATAAGATCCTCTCTCATCCTTCTAAACTCCAGTGAATACAAGCCTAGTCTTTTCAATCTTTCCTCATATGACAGTCCCGCCATCCCAGGGATCAATCTCGTGAACCTACACTGCACTGCCTCAATTACAAGGATGTCCAACTCAAATTAGGAGACCAAAACTGTACACAATACTCCAGATGTGGTCTTACCAGAGGCCTATACAACTGCAGAAGAAACTCTTTACTCCTATACTGAAATCCTCTCGTTATGAAGGCCAACATGCCATTAGCTTTCTTCGCTGCCTGTTGTACTTGCACGCCAACTTTCAGTGACTGGTGTACAAGGGCACCCAGGTCTCGCTGCACTTCTCCCTTACCTAACCTGACACCATTGAGATAATAATCTGCCTCCTTGTTTTTACCGCCAAAGTGGATAACCTCACATTTATCTATATTATACTGCATCTGCCACGCATCAGCCCACTCACTCAACCTGTCCAGGTCACCCTGCAACCTCCTAACATCCTTTTCACAGTTCACACTGCCACCCAGCTTTGTGTCATCTGCAAACTTGCAAGTGTTACTTCTAATTCCTTCACCCAAATCATTAATATATATGGTAAACAGCTGCGGCCCCAACACCGAGCCTTGCGGCACTCCACTCGCCACTGCCTGCCATTCTGAAAAGGACCCGTTTACTCCTACTCTTTGCTTCCTGTCTGCCAACCAATTCTCTATCCATGTCAACACCCTACCCCCAATACTGTGCTCTACTTTTGCTCACCAATCTCCCATGTGAAATAAAATCAGAAAATGTAGGAAATATTCAGCAGATCAGAGCAGCAGAGAAACAGTTCAGATTTCAGTTCTGGGATGCTTGACGTAATGATTTGTAAGGAACATTGGGTTCAGGATACTCCAAAGATTGTTCTCATACTGTTTTTATCAGGTTTTCTCATGGTTGTAGTAGTGTGGAGGAAGTTTTAAATTATGTGCTTTACAATGTCATGTTTGCACGTACATTGAAACCATCCACAACTGAATATTGGATAGCAAGCACAATAATGTATGGGTTCTAGTTTGAAGACTCCACACTTTAAAGTAAAGAGAAGGATCAACTATCAATTAAACCTAGCCAGAAAGAGGTCAGCAGTCATGGACAATTGCCACTGGGATTTCACTAGAGAAAAGATTGGGTAACTATTGGAAAATCAGAACCTTAATAAAATGTTTTATTAATGTTAAGAGACATCAAAAATATATTTTTGATAGATAATGGTCTGAGGGGCTCAGAATAACTTTCAAAGATCTGACTGCAATGCGGCAATATGATAGCAGAAGAGCTTTTGAATTCAGCACACTGTAGTGGGTGCGGTCGCCGCGGAAATCAGGCCAGACGCCAGGTCAGGCACGATTGGGCATGGCTGCCCAGTGGACACATCGCAAAGCAGCATCGCGCCCCCAGTGCCACAGGGAACGTCCTCTAACCTCAGGCCCGAAACGGCAGTACGGTAGGCGGACATCTCATTATCGGACAACTGGGCCGCCGCCAGGGCTGAGTAGTCTATGCCATCGGCCACTTGCCGGACGCCGTGGACCGCGGGTCGAGACAAGGCGTCGGCCACCCGGTTGTCTTTACCCCCGATGAAACGGATGGAGGTAGTGTATTCCGAGACGAAAGCCAGCTGCCGCTGCTGGCGAGCTGACCACGGGTCGGACACCTTGGCGAACGCAAAGGTGAGGGGCTTGTGGTCCGTGTATGCGGTGAAGGTACGTCCCTCGAGAAAATAGCGGAAGTGGCGGACCGCAAGGTAAAGGGCAAGGAGCTCGCAGTCAAAAGCACTGTAGTTCCGCTGTGCGCCGCTGAGGTGCCTACTGAAAAAAGCGAGAGGCTTCCTACACCCATCCGTGTGCTGTTCGAGCACCGCCCCAGCCGCTACTTCCGAAGCGTCGACCGTCAGGCTGGTTGGTGCATCCGCCCGTGGGTGCACGAGCATCGTGGCTGCAGCCAAGGCTTCCTTGGCATGTTGGAACGCCGCCACCGCATCGTTGGTCCATTCGACCTCCCTGCGCTTGCCCGCCATGAGGTGGAACAGCGGGCGCATGATCCGGGCTGCAGACGGCACAAATCGGTGGTAAAAGGCCACCATCCCCACGAACTCCTGGAGGCCCCGCACGGTGGTCGGGCGTGGAAACTGGCGCACCGCGTCCACCTTGTTCGGGAGCGGCAGCGCCCCGTGCGGGGTCACGTGGTGGCCCAGGAAATCGATGGATGACACCGCGAAACGGCATTTGGTGATGTTGATGGCAAGCCCATGATCGCTAAGGCGTTGGCATAGCTGGCGGAGATGGGCAAAATGCTCCTGTCTCGAGCGGTTTGCCACCAAAATGTCGTCAAGGTACACGAACAAGCCGCTGAAAGGCTTGCGCAGCGTTCTTGAGTCCAAACGGCATGCGGAGGAATTCGAAAAGGCCAAATGGCGTCACGATTGCCGTCTTGGGGACGTCGTCGGGGTGGACTGGAATCTGGTTATAGCCACGCACCAGGTCGACCTTGGAAAATACCGTGGCGCCAGCCAGGTGTGCATTAAAGTCCTGAATGTGAGGGACCGGATACCTGTCGGCGATTGTGGCATCGTTAAGCCGGCGGTAATCCCCGCAAGGACGCCAACCACCGTCTGCCTTGGGGACCATATGGAGCGGGGACGCCCACGGGCTGTCTGAGCGGCGCACGATCACCAGTGACTCCATAAGGCGGAACTCCTCCCGAGCGAGACGGAGCTTGTCCGGTGGAAGACGCCGCTCCCGGGCCTACAAGGGCGGGCCAGTAGTGGGAATTAGGTGCACCACCCCATGCTTCGGGGCGGCGGAGTGGAACCGGGGGTCCAGAATATCGGGGAATTCGGCCAGAATTCGTGAGAACGCGGCGTCCACGGACGACAGGGGCCAATCAGGACGCACGACCGGGTCGCCCAAGCGGAGGAAAACGGGCTGCAGAGTGACTGAGTGCACTAAACGCTGCCGCTTAACGTCCACGAGCAGGGAATGTGCCCGTAGGAAATCCGCACCCAGCAGCGGCTGGGACACATCCGCGATCACGAATGGCCACGAGAAGCTGCTCGCCCCGAAGTTGAGGGAGATCGTGCGCACCCCATATGTTCGGATCGAAGTCCCGTTGGCTGCGGCGAGGAGGGGACTGCGGTTGCCACTGCGGAGGTCAACACGCGAAGGGGGAAACAACGCTCACCTCCGCCCCGGTGTCCACAAGGAAACGAGCCCCGGAGCGGCGGTCCCACGCAAACACACGATGAATCTGGCCGGCCGCCGAAGCAATCACTGACGACCGGCCCCTGCGTTTCCCGGGAACGAACAGGGCTGCCGGCATTGACGGGCCGAAGGGCCCCACCGCCGATGGAAGTAGCACTAGCCCCCTCTGCTGGCTTCCATGAAAACGGGCGGCTGTGCGGGCCGATCCGACCACCAGCGACCTCCGGTGGCGTATGGAGGAACTGCCGGCAGGCTGCGCGCGGCCCCCGGGTCTGACCACCAGCGACCTCCGGTGGCGGGTGGGGGAACTGCAGGCGGGCCGTGCGGAAAAGACGCGCCGCCGGCTGGGTGAGCTGCTGAAGCCGGATACCGTCGGGAAGGCTGTCGGGGAGCGGTAGTGATGCGGGCGATCGAGGCTCCTACCTGTGGGTAGTCGTCGAGGGCCAGCTGACGGGCCATCAAGAGCTCATCGGCGCGCCTGCCCACCGCCTGCATGTTGGTGAACAGGTCGCGGAGGAGCTGCTGGCGGAGATCGGACGGCAGCAGCATCAGGTAAACATGTTTGAAGAGAAAACCGGGCTCGTAGTCGCCCAGCAGTGCCAGCATGTCGGCCAGTAGTACCGACGGGCGGCGGTCACCCAGGCCCGGCATTCGGAGGATCCGGGCTGCCCGCTCGGCCTTGTTGAGGCCGAACTGCTGAAGGAGGAAGGCCTTGAGGGCCACGTACTTATCGGTCGCCGGGGGGTCGCGGAGGAAGGGTCGGACCAGGCGCGCGGTGGCCGCGTCGAGGGCGCCGACCACATGAAAGTACTTAGTGGCGTCGGCAGTTACGCCCCGCAGGGCGAACTGTGCCTCGGCCTGGTCAAACCAGAAGTCGGGGTCCTCGGCCCACAATGGAGGCAGCCACACCGACACGGCGTGGAGAGCGGCGCGGACGGCAGGGTCCAGAGGCGGCTGACTGGAAGAGTCGGGTAGTAGAGCGTTCGGATCCATCGCGACTTGCGAAGGAAAATCGGGGTCACCAGTGTAGTGGGTGCGGTCGCCGCGGAAATCAGGCCAGACGCCAGGTGAGTAGTAGCTATACTTTATTTCGCAAGGAACACATACACCGCACTAAAGAACTCGTGAGTCGACACACCCAAAACTTTTATAGTCCCAGACCACCTGACCCAAGGGAACTGACCCAGGAAGTGACCTAATCCCTCCCGTCCACTGACGTACAGGTATGTAGGTTAATTGGCTGGGTAAATGTAAAAAATTGTCCCTAGTGGGTGTAGGATAGTGTTAATGTACGGGGATCACTGGGCGGCACGGACTTGGAGGGCCGAAAAGGCCTGTTTCCGGCTGTATATATATGATATGATATGATATGATATGATGATGATATGGAATGACCAAGGGAGTGGCCTAGCCCCCGGGCGCCGCCACAACACAATTATACCCACATTACTAAACAACATAAGTCATGAGAATAACTACAATTATGCGACATGCTGCATTCGACCAATTGTTTAATAATTAAAGAGACCTTGAAAGTTTACTTAAGAAAAAAATAATATCGCCAACTCATGGTAATCACTCTGACCACCGAAAGTGCAGAAGGAGCACCCGAGAAGGCACTGAGCACCTCATGTCCCAAAAACAGGAGGACATGGAGGCCACATAAAACAATGAAAGGAGCATACAGCATTCCAAATATTTCCGCTGCCTGCCCTGCCTAGCCACACCTTCTCCACACGTAGAACAGTCTTGGAATCGTGCATGGGACTCAGAAACCACAATACTGGAATAAAAGCATGTCATCCCCAATCCTAAAGGGACTTGTTACGAAGAGAATTAATTAAGGGAGAAGCACATTGTGTATGTCTGAGGTCAACAATCAATTAACATAAACAAAGGCTATTGATCCAACAGCACAAAATACTCTGCATTGCTTACTGTGGTCATCTATTTTCATATTTTGAATGACAAGTGAAAGAACTGGTAAAAACTGAACATCCCACTTGGTTTAACAAAGGGAGAGATGAACAAATAAAAACATGTTTAGTTTAGTTTAGTTTAGGGATACAGCATGAAAACAGGTCCTTTGGCCCACCGAGTCCGTGCCAACAAGCAATCACTTACACATTAGTTCTATCCTATGCACTAGGGACAATTTACAGAAGTCATTTAACCTACAAGCCTGCACATCTTTGAAATATGGGAGGAAACCAGAGCATTGGGAGAAAACCCACATGGTCACAGGGAAAACGTACAAACTCCATGTAGACAGTACACCCGGGTCTCTGGCGCTCTAAGGCAGCAACAATACCACTGCGCCACTGTATCGCCTGTAAATGTTAATCTTATTTTCACATTAGAATGACTAAAAATATCACAGAAAATGCCTACATCTTGAAATTCTCTTGCTAACTTTTGGTGCCTGCCCATTTCTTTTCCACTTTTCAAAATCCTTCTCAAAATGTTTGGTGCGACTATAGGTTTTGGTTATATACCTTACTTCCTGTTTTGTCTCCACCACTTCTACAAACTGTTTTTGTTGTTGCAAAGTAAAATGACGGAAAGGTGTTTATTATATTGCTAGTATTTGGCTTCAAAGTTACTGTTCTCACACACCATGTTCCAAATGCAATTCTTTTTGCAAAATTCTAATGCATAACTGGTTTGATCGCCCACTGACTGGACAATATCAAGCACAATAATGTTCTTGCCTAGAGCATTTAAGGAGAATCTTACAAAACATAGATAATCCATAACTACCCCCATTTCTTTCATTTTTAACATGTACATCTTTTAACACTAAAATTGAGATCATCAGTTCAAATCATTTTTTACACATTCCCCACTGGCCCAGGCCTACATTAACGTTTCGTCCTACGTCGTTTTAATTTTTCTCCTAATCCTTTCATTGTAATCATCACATAACTAACTTGTTCATGAAAGTTACTTGACCACACGCATATCAAATGCAACATCCAACTGTCATTTGGGCCACCATTGTAGCTGATATTGAATGTTCCCTCTTATTAGTATCATCCTGTTTTAAAACATCCATCATCAACTTTTGCCCAAAAATCTATTCTCTCAAAATCCTTATGCCCTTTCAGCCTGCTTCCATCTTTCTTGCAATTCCATATTTGAGTCTCTTCAATCGTGACCTTGCCATAACAATGAAATGATAATTGCCATTGTTAAAAATTGTTAAAACATGAAATTGTAAACATGAAAGATCACAAACACCTTGTTGGTGCACCTCATTATGATACAGATTCTTTACAACAACAGAAGTCCTTGTGAAATTAACGGAATAAGCATACCTAAAATTACAGTGCCAGATCTGTGCAAGAGAAATTTGATGTTAATTTTTGATGAAAATTTAAGTTGTTCTTATTTCAAATGTACACAGCTGTCAAAGCATATCAGATCGTGATTGCAGTGAAATATGTCACTTTTACATACATACTAATTCTGTAGGCTACCATCTGGAAGAGAAATTAAAATAAAAATCACACATACACATACTAGCTTTTTCCGACATATAAATAAAACCGACAAGAGTTTTTCCAAAAATTGAATCACTTCAACTGGGGTTGACCTATATATTTTCAATAAAGTATCGTAAATATCTGGTGTTACAAAGCATATTGCTCTTCTGCTGACATGTGAAGATTTTGCTGTTTGGTCCTTGCAAAGACACTGAGAACAATTTCACAATAAAATTGTTGCTCATCGCAACTGGAGGGATTCTCCTCTCAATTTAAAGCAAGTGGACATGGGATGTGATGAAATGAACTTTGGGTTTACGGTGCTAATACCATTCAGCGGTACATATCTCCAGCATTCTAAAAATAATTGCTATTTATGTGTCAGTTTGCTTCATTTATGAATAAGCCCAACAACAAAAAGGAAGTTTAAAGTACAGTTTTAATCGTATTTCCATTCCTCCATCCCTTCCCAGGTGGTCGTTTTTTATGCTTACACCAAGAAAGTGAGCTCTGCCGTCTGATATATCGCACTCCTCAAACAGAATCCTTTGATCGCTGTAATTTGTCTGTTGCAAATGTTGATGCAAACAATGCAAATCTTTAGTGTACAGAACCATAGCAGCACCATTATCCTGCACTGCTGGGTTGTACTTACTCTGAACACAAGGGGAATTCAGTGGGCTCCAGGTGGAATTCATGCATCAAATGCAACTTGATACTTGTGGCTTTGATTTGCCTTCTGGAGGACAACTCAGAGGGAACTGAGATTAAGATCTGTTTGTTCTCTCAATTGGGAAACCTTACAATGGAAAGCTAATTTTGGTCTGGTGAAATTAAGAAAAATCAATCTAAAATCTACAATAAGTTGAGTTTCTAAAAATTCTTATCAAGTGTACTATTTTGTATGTCCAAGACATTGAAAGTTCCAACCCCATATGCCTTAAGCAAATCTCAATCAGGGGAGAAGTAATGGGAGGTGTAACTGATCTCACCTTGGATGTGACAGAAAGGAAAATTGTCTGGGGTTCAAAACCTGATCTCTACCTCATGTTGGAGACTAGTCTCAAACAGAGCATGGAGTCTGGTCAGGTCACACAATAGCTTACAGAGCTGCATTAACTCACAATCCACTTCTTAATCCTTCCCCCAACTTTGATCGCTTCCTTCTCAATTCTCTATTCTCCATCCCACTAACCAGAACCACCCTCATCCCTTTTTCCCTCATCTCCTTGGTGGCCCATGTGGCTGCCATGGCAAGAGCAGTTTAACAGTACTGACCAATTTCTCAGCAGTGGCTGCAAGCTCAGCAAACAGTTACCCTCTGTGAAAAAACAGGCCATTTTCTGATGCACTTAAATGGAACAAAACCAATTAGTGCAGCAAAAATGGGTGCAATGAATCACAAGGCACAGGCTTGCAATCTGTTTAAAAGTAATATCTCCTCAAACAAAATTTATATGTAGCCGGAAAAAAACGACATTTATATGTAGGTGAAAAAACTAATCAAGCACAAGAGGCTTCTGAATTTTTGTGGTTGTCTTGTCCAACATCCATTGTAAACAGAGAGTTTGGGAGAGAACTGAAAAATATGTGGGTGCAGATCCATTGTTTTTATTTAAATCCTCATTTGTCAAGCATTTTGTGGTATATTCAGACTAGAGATTTTTGGTGCAATGCTGGGCCTGCTATGTGCAGTCATGAGAAGAGTGTGGGTTACAATTTTACCGGAATGTCTAGGCCGAGCAAGATTCAGTTCATTGAGACAACATCTTTCATCACCAGAAGGGAAATGGTACTAGGAGAATGGGCCACAACACACAACAGTCAAGGAAGCAGCTGTAGAAAGAAAATAAGAATATGAAGTTGTAAGAAATAGGAGGAGTAGTTTACTTTGCTCCAAGCCTATCACATCATTTAATGCGATTATGGTTGATCTTCCCTGCCCAGTCACCTTAACACTGAATTCACAACACCTGCAATCCATACATTGTAGCTTTGATGCACCGAGTGGATGAAACAAATGTTTACCATGGAGGATGGGGTCCCAGTAATGTGGGCTGCTTCGTTCTGAAGTGTTATTAAGTGTTGAAGTAGCTCTCATCTGATAAGTGGAGAATATTTCTTTGCACTCATGACTTAGGCCTTGTAGATGTTGGAGAAGCTATCGGGGGGTGAGTTATTATTTCAGGATACCAAACAACTAACCAGTTCATCTATTTAGGTGAATAGTCCAGGTATTTATTTGAGTAGTCCGGGTGAATTCCTGGTTAACGGCGATCTTCAGGATGTGGATGATAAAGGACTTGGCAAACAGCAATGCCATTCAATTGCAAGGGCAAGTAGTAATATCTTTTTTGTTGAAGATTGTAATCACCTAGCACTCATGCTCATTAATACCTGGTGTGATAACTTGGAGCTAGGATAATTGATTTCCAAAAACCAAAATCATTCTCCTTTGTGCAATGCATGACTGCACTCAATAAAGTATTTTCCCTGGACGTCCATTAACTTCAGTTTCACCAGGGTTCCTTGATGTTACACTTGGTCAAATGTTGTTATGATATCTGGAGTAATAATGAAAGCAGGTAGAGATGATGCTCTAGTGGTCTCAAAAAATAACCAGAACAAATGTAGAGAATATTCTCTGTGCTAGAGGGTCCCAGCTGGATGTCTCTGACAGGATTTATAGTTAACAAGTAAAGTCTATCAAACGTGTACTCTGGTGAATTCCTGTGCATGCTCTTCATGCTCCTGCATGCTGAAAGATATTGATATGAGGTCTTTGCTCAAGCATTAAAATTGGGATGACTGCCCTCAAGCAAACACTAAAATACGGATTAGCGATAGTTGGCCTTTAAATTCCAGGTTTTAAAGGCAAATAATGTTTAGGGCAAATTAAGTTGAAAATATTTCAAAGTTGAAAGTTGGTCAATGTGCAATTATCAAAGTCATTTGGGAAGATTTTATGGCAGAACAATGTTTCTAATGCACATGAGATCCAGATAGAAAATTTGAGTTCAACCTGGAGGTTAAATAAAATCTGGAAATGTGCAGTTTTCCTCCACTTTGGGATAAACCTGTTTATAACTGCACAGAGCTGGGATTTTTTTTTGATGTTGTGGGAACAAATTTCTAGATAATTGAATCTCCTTAAATCATTTAATCCTCTGAGAGAAGTGCATAATCGAAGAGAATCTTTAAAAAAAAAAACTATTAAATCTGTCCCTGAACCACCCCCCTATCCCCACCCAAAAGAAATACAATCGGACAGAACTCCCATGTAATTAACTACATTCCATCGGTGGCACTCTTTTAGTCACAGATTAATACAATCACTTTTTAACTTACCCGTTGATCATATTACGAACAATAAATTTAATGACCTCCTTTATGTGTTTTTGTTATAGTTTCAAAGGACCTCTGGCTGCATCCATTGAGTCTAAGCCTGTGATGTTTGTGATGTAACTACAGACATCTTAACACCAATAAAGCAACAAGTATATATTTACACAAATGACTTTACCAACAGACAAACCATTAATTGATTTGAATAATACACCTGGAAAGCAACTGTTGAGCAAGCCTGAAGGTAGAAGTTCCAGCCAAACAGATCAGTGTCTCACACAATGACAGATTTATTGAGCAAAGGAAAGGCCTTCATACTGTTGCTGAGAACTGAAGATAAATCTGAAACAGCTTTCCTATTTTAAACATCAAATGCCAGAACAGAAGTAGGAAAACAAACAAGACTTTTGTCAATAATTCACGCAGCATTTTTAGTGACATGCAGGAATCCCTTACACAGATGTATTTATCAACATTTTAAAACATATTTTGTCCTTTACTTTCGCTAATTTAGCATGCTTTGTCGATCCAAGAAGGCAAATGGCCAAGTCATTCCCTGGCCACTGGGAGGTGCAAGAGACCATTCCCCATTTCCTAACAAGATTTATCCTCTTTTTAAATCAAAGCCCAGATTAAATACTTGGTAGTACTAGGGCTGGTTTCCAAGCAAATTCCTGCACACCTCAGTTCAATGTATGTCTCACGAAGAATTACTTTTAAAAGACAATTCCATAAATCATCTTAAATATAGGCAGAATGATCCAAAATTCAGCTCTACTTCACTATATCTCTCTTGCTTTATGTGAAGAAAGATCTTTTTTTTTAAATCACAGCTAAAACTAACAATGTTGTCACTGTGTGACAGCCAGACATGCAATCTCAGTCTGGAGATCAGTGGGAAAGAATCTTGGCCATGATATATGTCCAGGGCAAACTAAATTCCAATGCTCCAACTGACTTTGCTAATTATGTTCCTCTTTTCAAGATGACTTCCTGTTAACTCTATTAGAAATACAAATCAGCCATCCAATCCTGTGCTTAAGAGTGAACTAGCATTTTTTGCAAAGTATCTTTTTCATTATACCTGAGTTAATGGGGATAGATTGTACAATAAGGAAACCCAATGAAAACAGCAGAAATACTTTAAAGAAGGTGCTAGATTTTGACACTAACGGTGCTCTGAAGGAAGTGTAAGAAAATAACTGCAGATGCTGGTACAAATCGAAGGTATTTATTCACAAAATGCTGGAGTAACTCAACAGGTCAGGCAGCATCTCATGAGAGAAGGAATGGGCGACATTTCGGGTCGAGACCCTTCTTCAGACTGAAGAAGGGTCTCGACCCGAAACGTCGCGCATTCCTTCTCTCCTGAGATGCTGCCTGACCTGCTGAGTTACTCCAGCATTTTGTGAATAAGTGCTCTGAAGGAAAGTCATCCAAATATGATTGAGGATACATAAATGATTAATTCCACCAATTGAAGTTCCTTCTTGTCATTGCATTGATGAGGCCTTGGTCAATCCCAACATCTAATACCTGTATGCTTCACTTGCCCCTGCCAGACTCACATTTCAAGTTTTATTTCTGATGATGTCCACACAAAAGTATATACAAAAACACTTTTAAATGGTTTTAAGGGGTCCAGGAACAGATTCCTAGGAGAATGTATATTCAGAATCGTTGAAGGTGGCAGAATCCATATTAAAACACAAGCAATATTTGTTTCATTAGGAAGTGTTTAGAAAGTGGATCACATAGCACCATGGTTTGTGAACTACATGATTTTCCTTGGATAGAAAAAAAAAGAATGAAAAAATAGGGCTAAAGCACGTTATTTATAATTTCCTTCCGCTTAATACTTTCCTTAACTTTATTGTTTAGTCACGATTGGTTCATCTTCCCATAGAACATAGAACAGTACAGCACAGAATTGGGCCCTTCAGCCCTCAATGCTTGTGCCGATCACGGTACCTTGTTAAATTGATCTCATCTGCGTGTACATGATCCACATCCGACTAATTCCAGCGCTTCCATATACTTATCTAAAAGCCTCTTAAACGCAACTATCGTATCTGCCTCCAACACCACCCTGGCAATGTGTTCCGAACCCCCACCAATCTCTGTGTAAAATACTTGTCCTGCACATCTCCATTAAACTTCCCCACTCTCACCTTATAGTTATACCCCCTCATGTTGGACATTTAGGGATGAAGGGATGACTTAGGAATTCCTTTGTAATTTCCCTAATTAGGTTACATACAATTGTTTCAGCCTCAAACTTTGCAAGCTGTATGTTAAAAGATTAACAAAAATATTGTTATCATAATTCTCCAAGGGGTATTTTACTTAGATCATTTACTAAAGCTAAAGCAGCCTGGTTAGCTATACTTGTATTGCTCTAGGTAATTACACCCAATAATTTTGTTCTCCTAGATACCATTTCTAATTTGATTAATACAGGTAGATCAAAGTCACGCATGATTAATATGCTACTATTTTAATAAATTCCTGCAAAGGATGCTGTGATCCCTGTGAATACCATTAAAAAAAATTCCTACTAAAGTGAACAACCTCTCATTTTCTTCCATTATATTCCATTTGTCATGTACTTTACCTGCCATTTGTCATGTACTTAACCTGCCAAAATCTTCCTGACACCACTTTTTTTCCTTTTCACAGCCCATGTTACCAACCAGCGTTATTTTATCAGCAAACTTGAATATGTTGCGCCTGATCTCCTCTTTCAAATCACTCTTTCATATCATAGATTATTCACAATAGAGGCACCAGAAGCAAACCCTGTGGCACTTCATTAGTCACACTTGAAAACGAGCCAATTATTCCTACTCTATTTTCTGGCTATTAACCAATTCTCATTTCACATTGGAGACACAAATATATCCACATTTTCGTGCAGATGCTAGAATCTTGAGCAAAAAAACAAAATGCTGGAACAACTCAGCAAGCCAGGCAGCATCTGTGGAGGGACAATGATTCAGCTTTGGGCCCTTCTTCAGAGTGATGGAGTAAGGGGGAGAAAAGTGTAAAATAAGTGATGCAAAGCCTGGCAAGTGATCTCTGGATACAGGTGAGGGGATTGATTGACAGATTAGGTGATTCACATTGGTAAATTACCCTGATAACACGAGTTCTAGTTTTGTTTAATAACCTCAAATATCACCAGATGAAAGGTCTCCTGGAAGTTCAAATACATATCGACTGGTGTAGCCTGATCTACTCTGCTGGTTACAACCTCAAATAAAACTCCAACAGGATTAGCAAACATCATTTCCCCTTTAATTCTGCCCAATCTTGCTGTTGTTTTCGAAGTGTCCTGTAACCACTTCCATAAAGACAGATTCAAGCTATTATTTTTTATTAGGTCATTCATTCTATCCCTTTTTTTCTAAAATAGTAGTGGTATACTGCTGGCTTCCAAACTGTGGGAACAGTTCCAGAAGTAGATGAACTTTGAATGTTGACAATCTGTGTGTCCACTATCACCATGAAGCCTTTGCCTTCAAAACCCTGGGATGCATGTCATCAAATCTTGGGGATTAATGCATTTAGGTATTAGACTGTTATGACTGCCTGGTACACACCTATTCTAATAAATACATGTCTTAATTAGGAAGAAAATCCACAAAATGTGATCCAATTTCTACTTTCGCTTCAGAAAAATATTCCTTCTTAATTCTTAGAACTCTAATAAAAGTCCTGGGGATATATTTTTGATTTAAGTTCCTTTTGCATTACGATTTACATCTGTTAAAATTGAAGTCACAAGCTCTGTTTATAAATAACTCTGCTTGGGAGAGTATATGGCTCACATGTTCTCACAAGAATATTTGAAGAAAAATCAGGTGCAAATCCAACATGAGTACACACGGTATTTATGTGTAATTCACTGTGTAATGGGTGTTGCCTATTGAATAGATGAAACACTGTGCATTTATATCTGTTTACAAATATACTATCAGTCATTGCATAACTACTTAGATCTGTACATTCATTAATCAGTATGCTGCCATCTTCCAAAACAATACAAGCCTTTGTTTCTGTCATTCTTTGAGAGTATGTATGCCCACATCAACATCTGCAGTTCTCTTGGTTTGTTCATATGAATCTACAAACTTGTGTTTTTTGGGTTTTTTTATAATTCTATTTTGATTTTGATTTTCCAGTTCCAGACATTCCGCAATGATACACATTCTCATTCACCTTAAACCCTCCTTAGTTAACAAATACTGCATATCCCAAAATAAAGCATACCACAGGTATTGGAAGCACTACAAGGATGGGTAATGACTTACTGGACATTTGATCATATCCAAAACTTAACTACACACAAAAACAAAAACAAAAACAACTAAAACCAACATTTGGGGTATACCTCCATAATATTTCATCACTACTTCTGGAGCGGTATGAAATCAAGGAAAATGAGATAGGACACGGAAGTAGGATACCAAGATCCGCTTTAAACGAATGATGGCCGTACGGGCATGATGTACAACATCCATTTTTCCCACCTTTTCAAAAATATTCCCTGTTGCAATCTTAAAGCAAAAGTTATCCTTTCCATTATAAAAATATCATATACAATGTTAATCCAGTCATCCACATTAGGTTTTCCAGGTTTCAACCACTTCCTAGTACTAGCTTTCCTGCTGGCAGCACTTAAGATCTGGAAAAGATACTTATCTTTAATAGAAGCATTTTGTACTGGTAAAGCACCAAAATATAAAAACTCAAATTTAAATGGAATATCCATATAAAAACCTTTTTGTAAAACTTTATGAATCTCCTGCCAAAATGGGATCACTGATACACAAGACCAAAATATGTGAAAATGGTTTGCCTCAAGGCACCCACATTGTCGCCAGCATGAAGAAGAATTTGTGTAATGCCTTTTTTGAACTGGTGTAATAAAAAACATAATAAGGGTTTTCCAGCAAAACACCCGCCAAACATTTGAACTTGAGGTTTTCCATTGTATCTCACATAAGCTCTCCCAGGTTTCTTCCTTTAGAACCAGATTACCTTCCCTTTCCCATTTCTGTTTTACATACAGTGAGTTGCCTTTTCTCTGCCGTAAACCCTTGTATAATTTTGAGATGGTTTTCTGTTTTGAGCCTCCATGGTAAGCATCAATAAATACATTTAACAAAATATTATCCCATTTTACTTCTGCACATTCCTTTTGTATTTGATCTATATAATGGCGAATTTGAAGGTATCTATAGAAATCATCATTATTCAAACCAAATTGCCTCTTCACATTCTCAAAGCTGTTCATAGACCCCTTATGTAAAAATGTGCAATATGATGTCAAACCTTGAGAACTCCATCTTTTAAAACTAGTGTCCTGTCTTTTTGGTACAAAATCTGGATCAAACGTGCACCATCTCAAAACCTTCACAGCATCCCTCAGATGATTTTGGATAATGACCTTATTCCATACCCTAAGTGATAATCGAATCCACGAGTTTCCCAAATTAATTAACTTATTTGTTAACTCCTTATCTCCGATTACAGCCTGAATCGGAAATTCCTCTGTTATAGCAATCTCAATCTCCTTCCATCTAGCACAATAGTCGGGGTTGCACCAATAAATTAATGTTCTCAGCTGAGCAGCTGCATAATAGTCTTTCAAGCACGGGAGTGCAACCCCACCTTTATTTTTGGTCAGTTGTAACCCCTGGTAACTGATTCTTGGTCTTTGTCCCTGCCAAATATACCTCGAGATATGTTTATGCCTTTCTTGAAATTGTTGGTCTGATATATCTAGTGGAAGTGATTGAAAGAGATACAACAGCCTCGGTAACATAACCATTTTGACCGATTCAATACGAGATCCAAAATTAAGATAAGGTATTAGGTCCCACCTCCTAATGTCTTCCCTGATCTTATTGTTCAATGGGAGGTAGTTAAGCAAGTGCAGTTTAGTCAGATCTATTGGAATGTTTATCCCAGATATCTCATGGATTCAGCATCCCACCTCAAGTTAAACTTTTCCCTTACTTTTACTGAGGGGCTATATTTGAAACTAAGAATTTGTGTTTTTATAACATTTAACTTATAGCCAGAGAAGGATCCATATTGTTCCAAAACATAAAATAACTGTAACAAAGACTGTTCAGGGTCTGACAAATACACCAATACGTCATCGGCAAATAAGGAAATCTTTTGTTCCCCTCCTTTCATTACTATTCCTTTGATATTATTATTCTGGATAATCCACTGACTCAAAGGTTCGATAAAAACCGCAAATAAAAGGGGGCTGATTGGACATCCCTGTCTTGTTCCTCTTTCTAGCAAAAATGGTTTTGAAACTACTCCGTTAATTTTAATTCTTGCACTTGGGCTATCATAAAGAGCCTGTATTGTTTTAATAAAAGTATTGTGAAATCCAAATCTATCTAAAGCTCTAAGCAAAAAAGACCAATTTACATAATCAAAAGCTTTTTCAGCATCTAACCCCACTAGGACTGCTTCTAAGTTAAATTTTGTTATGTGGTCAATTATGTGCAATGTCCTTCTAATGTTGTCTTGGGTTTGTCTCCCTCGAACAAACCCTGTCTGATCCAGGCTAATAATTTGTGGTAGCAAACACTCTAATCGTTTGGCTAGTATGTGAGTAAAAATTTTGTAATCCTGGTTGAGTACGCTCACTGGCCTAAAATTACTGCTTACAGATTTATCTTTTCCCTCTTTCGGAATCAATGAGATTACTGCCTCCTTCCAGGAGGGGGGTATTACGTTCTCTTTGAGAACCCAATTGAAAGTACGTTGTAACGTAGGGACCAATGAGTCCACCATTACCCGGTACCATTCTGAAGGGAACCCGTCTGGGCCCGGGGCCTTATTTGGTTTAAGATGTACTATAGCAGACCTAACTTCTTTCTCTGTTATTTCAGCTACAAGGGACTTACTCTGTTCACTGGTCAATTTTGGCAAATGAATCTCCTTAAAGAAATCCTCCATTTTCTCCCCACTGATTTGAGGTTGTAAATATAATCTTTTGAAATATATATCAAAACAATTTTGTATTTCCTTCAATTTATAGTGTGTAAAATTAGTTACAGGGTGTTTTATTTTATGAATTGTATTCTCTGCCTGTTGTTTTTTTAGTTTATAGGCTAATAATTTACTGGCTTTTCCTCCCCCATCATAATATTTCTGTTTTACAAAAATCAACTTTTTTTCTATATCTTTTGTATAAATATCATTTATTTCATTCTTCTTCATCACAACTAGTTCTCGGATTTTTTGATCATTTGTATCCTTATGGTTTTGTTCCAGTTGTTTCAGTTCCACTGGCAGCCGCTCTAACTTTTCATGTCTAGCTTTCTTTATGTGAGCACTGTATCCTATTATCTTGCCCAGAAGCACCGCTTTACATGCATCCCACAGTATCAGAGGTAAAACTTCGTCATTGTCATTTAGTTCCAGATACTCTGTAATATCGTTCTTAATCTGTTCTTTCATATGAGTCAGTACATATGTATTTAATCTCCATAAAGTGTCTCTTTGATACCGATCAAGAAGCAGTTTTAAAAACACAGGACTATGATCTGAAAGGTCCATGCTCCCCACCTCGCAGCTTACAACCCTATGAAGGTCTTTTCCAAAGGTAAGAAAATAATCAATCCGAGAATATGTCAAATGTGGATTAGAAAAATATGTGTAGTCTCGTTTTGACAAATTTAGTTCTCTCCATACATCAATTAATCCAATATCATTCATTGCCAAATTGATTTTTTATTTATCAATTTTGGCTGAGCTATATGAACATTTGAAGAGTCCAGTTTAGGATTTAATCTAACATTAAGATCCCCCCCACAGATTAATACTCCCTGGGTTTCAGATATTATCAAATCAAACACTTGTTTAAAAAATGTCCAATCCGAGTTGGGAGGAGCGTAAATATTTAACAGAGTAACCAATGAGCCGCCTAAATTACCTCTCATGAAGATATATCTCCCCTCTGGATCTCTCTTTTCAAAGGTGGGATCAAAACTTATATTGCTAGAGATTAATATTGCCACCCCCCTCCTATGACCGGCACTATATGATGAGGAGTACTGATGTTTAAAGCCCAGTCGTTTTAGTTTAGCATGCTCTGTTTCAGACAGGTGTGTTTCTTGTAGAAAGGCCACCTCGACTCTATCTCTCTTTATTTTGGTTAATATCTTGCTTCTCTTAATAGGATTGATAAGGCCATTCACATTATAAGTTACTATTTTAACTGCTTGCATTTAGTGTCCAATAAGTAGAAGAAATAAAAGTATATAAACCATACCAGCTCCAGTATCCATGCACGAAACAGCCCCCAAAAAACAACTACAGAACAAAAACACAATAATGACACTAAAGTAAATAAACGGACTTCCAACTGTGGGGTCCTGATTTTGACCCTATTAAAGCCCTGATGGTGAGAGGGCTTTGAGGTGTTGCCTCTCCCCCTGACAGGTGGGAGAGGGCCGTCTTCTAACGGTGGCTCTTCAGTTCCAAAGCTGTCCATCTATCCGGCTACCCGGTTAGAAGAGTCCACCCGACATATACGTAATATCTGTGTTCATAGCCTATACCATGCTCGTTTAATATAACGAGTAAAAACAAGGCCTTAAAGTCTGTCCTCCGATGGGAGACGGGTCCTGAAACTCCCCAACATCAAAACTCGACTCACCCACTTCCTTTGGTCACCTCTGCCGTTCGAACCTTTCGGTTCAGTCATTTTCCCGAGTCCTGGCGTCTAAAAGCCTGTAACTTTTCCTTGAAATCCACTTTCCTGACCGTTCTCTCCCGGTTCCCCGGTCTCCCGGCACTACGCCAAATGAGATGCTGGATCCGCTCCAAAAGGGACTCCGGGTGTTTGATGACCGACACCGGGAGTCCCCTCTTCGCCATATCCTCCGTCGCCTCCTCCGCCGATCCATATACCACTGTTCCCTCCTGGTAGAAAACTCTTAACTTGGCCGGAAATGGAGTTTGAAATCTGATTTTCTTCTCCTTCAGGATTCTTTTCGCTTCGGTGTATTCCCTCCGTTTTTTTAACACATCTGGCGCATAATCGTGATCCAGGTTAACTCTCTTCTCGAGGTATTGAAATCCTCTATTCTGCCAGGCCAGTCTAAGCAGCTCCTCTTTCATCCTGTAACTTGACAACTTGGCCACCATGGACCTCGGTCGGGCATCCCCGGGTGGCTTCGACATCAGAGCTCGGTGCGCTCTCTCTACCCGTAGTTTAAAGGCGGCCGGGAGCCCCAGTCCTTCCCGCAACAAACTTTCCACAAAATCCACCATTGACGGGGAGTTCTCCTCTGCTCCCTCTTTAACTCCATGAATTCGGATATTTTCACGTCTGGAGCGGCTCTCTATATCCGTCAATTTGGCATCTAGGTATATTTGGAGTTGCAGCAGCTCCGTCACCACGTCCTCTGCCACCTGTAGCCTGTTTTCAGCCACGTCAATCCTCTCTTCCGCCTCCCCGATTCTGGTGTTCGTCTTAGTAATTTCTTCCCGAATTCCGTTCAGCTGCTCACTATTGTCCTTTCTAAACTCTCTCAACTCTTTCAATATGAGGCTGAGTTACGCTCTCTCTCGTTCCTTATCTGGGTGCATTTGCTTATCATCGTCCTCCCTTGCACTGCTAGCCGAGGAGGCTCGGCTAGCCCCTTCCCCCTCACCATCGAAAAACTCCATCCGCGTCGACTTTTTACTCTTTCCTCTAGGCATAATCCTGACCCACAATATTTACGAAACTGCAACAAAAGTTTTGGAAATATTCGAGTTGTAGTGGGTAAATATAAACTCAAAATGTCGGGAGCTCTTACCCTAATCTGCCATCTCGTGGCTCGCTCAACCGGAAGTCGTGTTTTAACTTGTGTTTTAATGAGAAATCTATGTAATTGATAAATGTAAGCACATTTCTGGAAAATAATTTGTGCATTGACAGAAGGTACTGCGAGGTAAAAGATTGTGGCCTGGGCACACAAATAGATCAATGAGACACACTCATCTCAAACCACAATCTGAAATGTGCAGCTTTTGTACTGTGACAGCACCCTTTCCCTCAGATGCCACTCTGATCCATGTAACTGGCTGACAGGTCAGGAGAGGCCAATTCCCAGTATTGCTGGTAACAGATGGGTCCAATTAGCTGATATTGGTTGGCCAGTTGAACCATCAGCCTACTCCCTATTAAACCCAGGCATACTAACCAGAGTGGAGAAAGGAAGAAGGAAGGGAAAAAAGGGGGAAAAAAGAGAAACGCAAGGGGAGACAAAGTGGAACGACTCCATGCTAACTGTGTTCCCCTGTCACAGGTTCGAGGAAGAATGAGCCACTAGGACAAACCTGAGAGTAGACTCAATGGGCCGAATGGCTTAATTCTGCTCCTATGACTTAGAAGACCAACAGTGCCTCCATGTGGTCAAGACTGGAAAGCGGAGAAAAAGCCTTAGATAAGACTGAGCTAAGCTAAGCTGAAGCTAAGACTGAGCTAACCTGAAGCTAAGACTGAGTGGCCGGGACGAGCCTGAGATGCCAGTGCCTCTTCCTGCTCACGGACAACGGACTATGCCCACAAACAAAGGCAAAGACTGAGCCACCAGAATAATACAGAAATCGCCAACGTATCTGCATTTCAATATTCTTCTTTCCCTAATTGTTTAACAACTAAATCTCACAATTTGATTATTTTCAAGCAACTGAAGATGATCTCTGATCCAATCAGCAGTTTCACAGTTATGTAATCTCATTTAGGGTGGCAGCAGGGCAGCTACAAATTATTGCTTTTATTAGCGTAGATAGACTTAAAAAGCTGGAGTAACTCAGCGGGTCAGGCAGCATCTCTGGAGAAAAGGAATAGGTGACGTTTTGGGTCGAGATCCTTCTTCAGACTGAAACGTCACCTCTTCCTTTTCTCCAGTGATGCTGTCTGACCCATTGAGTTATTCTAGTTTTTGTGTGTATCTTCAGTTTAAACCAGCACCTGCAGTTCCTTCCTTTGCTTTCATTAGCGTACCTAGCGTATATCCTCCTAGATTCTCCACTACCCAGCTATTGGAAGAAGCACAGATTTCATATTAAGAAGTCTCATGCCATTCCTATTGTGAAGTTGGATAAACTAGTTTCCAAACGCAAAATATGGAACAACGTATCTGGCAGTGCAGCACTCCACTGCACTGGAATTTCAGCTAGGAACTTGTGCAAAAAAACTCTGGAGTGATCTTGAACAATAAACATACAGGCAGCATCATGGAGAGAAATAGTCAAATGGCATTTCAGGTCAGCACCTTCTTCAGCCATTTTCCTCCATACAGTAGATGCTTCCTGACCCACTGAGTTCCTCCAGCAGTTTTGTTTTATTGCTCAAGATTCCAGCATCTACATTGTGTCGCTGGAGTGATCTTGTTGAAATTGTGATCCTTGGGACAGGGTTCTATGAACTAAGGCATTTTACAATAAGTGGGAATACACACTCAAACATTATGTTCACTGCTTAGTGCTAGGTCTAAAAGTGTTCTAATGCTAGGGAATTGCTTTCTGAACATTGTGGAGATGTTAATAGCACCATGGCTCTGAACTCTTCGATTGAACACGCTTCCTAATCTTTTCCAAGAAGTGAGTGCTCTAAATAAACGTCATGAGATAGCTGCACTCAACAAGAATATAACCATGAAGCACAACGATAGTGACATCACCAACATGTTTAGGAAACGTTTTCTCGTAGTGCAGACTGACGTTTAACCATAATATAACACTCTAAAAGGATATCGAACAGCTATCTCTAGTTGTAATATAAACAGCGAAACACTGGGATTATTAAATGCAGCTTTAATGATATTATTGGTCAGATCCTAATTATCGATATAAATTTATGGTATTCGAGTTAAATGTGTGTCATAATACAGCCCATGAGCATCAGCCTAAAGGGAAAAAAAATCATTTAATGATTCAATCCTTCATTTGGTCTTCTGCAATATCATCTAACGACATGGTTAGTTAGCCCTTACACCATCTTCAATTTCTGATCTTTCCTGGAAAATAAAAATCAATATTTCTAACTATCAGTCCCATTTTTTCAATATCACTTCAGCCTCACTTTAGAAGAACACAAATGTATTTACAGATCACACTTTTAACATGGAAAGATTGTGAAATAGCCATACCATGAAAGAAACCTTTAGGACAAAATGGATTAACACCAACCCTAAAATAGCAAGAACAGGATTTACAGATTAGCATGATAAACATATGTATGCTATTCCACATATGTAACCTCAGATTCTTGAGTTTAGCAGATCGCTCGGAGTTATAATTTTGCTTCAAAAGAAGGATACTTTGAAGACTTATTTGCTGAATGCTTGCTGTAATGCGCAGAGATTTTGCCAGGGCTGATGAGTTTTCAGAGCTTGACCACTCTTGCCATACAGCACTCAAAACTAGATAGTGTACGTAGATAATTGCAATTACGTTAAACATTGTCTTTAACAATGACAATAAATGTTTCATCTTTTCTATTCTGTACTGATAACATAAAGCACCATTTAGCACGTTGAACAGAGCTGATCTAGGACCATATTAAATTTGGATGCTGGAGATCATACTTCCAGTTCCCTTTCAGTCTGAAACAGGGCTCTCTGCCTTTCTATCCCTCTTTCTTACTCTAATGCACCTGTTAAAACATCTCTCTGCCCAAACTCTTGGTCGCCTATCTTATTATCTTCTTTGACATTCAATGCCAAATTTTGCCAAGTGTTTCAATGAGGTGACCTGGAGGCATTTCACTGCCAATAAAAAGATGATAGAAATGGAAGCTGCTGTTTTTTTTGGTACCAAAATACTTGAAGAATAAAGTTTGAATACTATTGTACTATATCAGTGTACATTTTTTAAAAATACGTTATATTTATTCCATTAAAAGAAGACAAATCACTTATTTTTAAAGCTGTACAGTGCAGTAGGATGGTGGTCATGATGTTGCAAGTATTTCTTGGACTAACAGACTATTTTATAAAAGTTGTGATCAACAGTTTTATTGCTGCTAAATTCCTAATCTCCTCAACATTGCCACATGCAGTGCAGCTGACGAAGGTTGTGTTTGTGTAAGGAAATTGAAAAATAAATTGTCTTTCTGAATTTCTGCCAATTGGTACTTGGCTTGTCAAATTTCCAGTTCTCCCTGCATATCCAGGAATTAAAAGTTAATTCAAAACTAACCAGTGTTAAAAAATTTCAATTTCACCAAATTTTCTTTAAATCGTTATTTATTCTTTATAAGGTACCTTGTTTGGTAACATAGTCGTTATGTTCTTGGACTAGTATTCTCTGGAGTAATGATACGGAGCTCAATCTCATCATGCCAGATGGAGAATTTTAAATTCAAATAACAAAATGAATCTCCAATTAAAGAAAGCTACTATCGATAGTGATATCAGATTGTTATAAAAACAAGCCTGGCTCATTAACATCCTCATGGAAAGAAAACCTGCCATCCTAATCCCATCTGCACAATATGCAATCCTAATTCACAGCAATGCAGCTGACTATCATATCATATCATATCATATCATATATATACAGCCGGAAACAGGCCTTTTCGGCCCTCCAAGTCCGTGCCGCCCAGCGATCCCCGTACATTAACACTATCCTACACCCACTAAATAACTCTCTGAATTGACCCAGTAGTTCCAAGGCTTTTAAGGATTAATAAATTCCAGGATAGATGAGGAAGTGTACAAGTCAAGACATTACAATAAGAGTTCTTCCAGAAAATGTACTGAGCCCAACCATCTTCAACTGCTTCATTGATGGCTTTTTTAATCACAGCATCAGCAGTAGATATGTTGATTTCAAATGGAAAACTAAAGCAGGTTATTATTATTTTTTCATATTTCAGATACAGCGCGGAAACAGGCCTTTTCGGACCATCAAGTCCGCGCCGCCCAGCGATCCCCGCACATTAACACTATCCTACACACACTAGGGACAATTTTTACATTTACCCAGTCAATTAACCTACATACCTGCACGTCTTTATGTGGGTGGACAATGTCCAAACATGGCTCATGTGATAAGTAACTTTTACACCATAGAAAGGCCAAGCAAATGATAATCAACAATCCTTCTTGACATTTAACAATATTACTAGCTATAGTATTTAATCTCTAAAAATTTAGCTTGGGGTTTAGGATTATTATTGTCACATGTACTGAGGTCCAGTGAAAAGCTTTGTTGCTAACCAATCAGACCATATACTATACATAAATACAATCAAGTCAAACTCAAGTACAATAGGTAGAGCAAAGGGGAAGAAACAGAATGCAGAATATAGTTTTCATCATTGTGCGCAACAGTTCCATAGACAAAGTCCAATGTCCACAATGGGGATGAGATAAATCGGACATTACCCTAGCTTATGGAAGGACCATTCAAAAGCCGGATAACAGAGGGGAAAAAGCTGTTCCCATGTTTTCAAGCTTCTGTACATTTTGTTCAATGGGAGCTGGGAGAAGGAGAAATGACCAGGGTAGGACAAATTTGATTATGTTGGCTGCTTTTCTGAGGCAGCATGAAGTATAGATGAAGTCAGTTGTGGGGAGTCTTGTCCGTGTAATGGACTGGGCTACATCTACAAATCTCTGCAATCTCTTGCGGTCTTGGACAGAGCTGTTCCCAAACTAAAGTGTGATGTGACCAAACAGTAAGCTTTCCATAGTGAATCTGTAGAAGTTTGTAAGACTCATGGCAGACATGCCAAATTTCCTCAGAAAGATTAGTGTTGGTGTGTCTTCCTGCTGTCACATCAATATGGTTGGTCAGGACAGATTGTTGATGGAACTTGAAGTTCTCAACTATCTTAACTTCTGCACCATTAATGCTGATTGGGGCATGTATTCCACCATGCTTCCTGAAAACAATAAATAGTTCCTTCGTCTTGCTAACTTTGAGAAAGAAATTGTTGCCTAGACACCATGTTACTAAGTTATCGCTTCTTGTCATTGTTCGATCTGTATTTATCACCGACTGGACCAGTTACACAAATATATTTGCTATAAGTGTAGGTCTGACACTGGGCAATCTGCAGCATAAACTACAATAAATGTTTCTTGGGCAGCTTCTTCTATATGCTCCATCATTCCCACCTGAAAAGACAAGGACAGAATGCGCAAGGAATCTACAAACCTGTGTTTCCTATTAGGTCACAAACTATCATGCGTTGGACACATGGCATTCTGCTTTTATTACTGCTGAGATCTCCCTCATCAGAAACATTATTCCACTTATAGCCTAAGCATTCAAGATAGCATTCTCCACCAGTTTCCCAAGGGGATTAATATTAAAGGCTGCCCTTGCCAACAATGCCACATCACATAAAGAATACCAAAAAAAATCATGATCCTGAATTTGCTTCCTCCTATTCTCACAAGTACCTCATCTCGCTTCCCTCCAAATTCATATCTTGCTTCCTCTTGTGAGGCTTATTGCAGAGCAGAATATTTCCATACAATAGAATTGTATGCTAATGTTAATGTTCAAACAGATTCTGAGACTTCAAATTTAACAAAGCAGCTCTGTCAACTTTTAGCATACTTTTTGTCAATAACATATGAAGTAAGTATCCTGTTGGCTTCCACACCAGGATATTTATTTAATGGAACCAGTCCAGAAACAAGTTTGCAGTGGGCAGTTGCAGTACATGGATTCAGACTGAGCCAATAATCAGGAAACGTAAACCATACCGTTTTAGAAATTGTGCCTATAGTCACCACAAAGGTATTTATTTCACAAAATGCTGGAGTAACTCAGCAGGTCAGGCAGTATCTCAGGAGAGAAGGAATGGGTGATGTTTCGGGTCGAGACCCTTCTTCAGACTGCACTACCTATAGTCACCACAATCATTTGAATTGGCTGCCTTAATTGGTCACTACTGTCAATGTACATGCATAACATCAGAACAGTCTACAACAAGTCACAGCTGCTCAAAGCTCACAAAGAAGCAGCTATTCAACAAGTGATGATTTCAAATCTACAGTACAAGTCAAGAAAACAATCCCATGTTTCCTTTATTTCTGAAATTCTTGCATCTCTTTTCAACTTTAGTATATAACATATAAAAAGGCATAGTATTTCAGAGATGCATAATACTTCATTATCCAAAATCAGCAACATAGATTCTCTGATACTAGATCTCCATCAAAATATTTCTCTAACTTGCCCAATGTACATGTATATATGAGCAATTATGGAGGAATCACAGTGACTGATATACTCCCTTGTGCCCTATTTGAATTATACATTTATTAGAACTATGCAGTATCAGAAATGGATAAATTGTTGTTTGTCCATCAAGTGAGTATTATACCACAGCTAAACAAAAATATTTGGACCTGTATTCCTTACGTTCTATAGATATAGGTACCAATGATCATTGAGAAGAAAATTGTTGAATGGTGTCCATTTTGCATGTATTGCAAATGTTTAGGAAATGAAGCTCAGTTATATGGTTCAAGGCAAGACATTTTATCTTTTAGGATAGATTTTTTGATAGCTGAATATATATATTGCACAGTAACAGACAAAATACAGTGAAGAAAATTACTATGTATATTTGCCAGAATAGTTAAACTTTGCTTACTTCTTAAATCATTGAATCCAAGGTGGTTCATAATCCAGTGCCAAACTAATTATAATCATCCTTCTCATATAACAAG